>NC_140588.1:575649148-576138086 GCF_964204655.1 Triturus cristatus
AGCTGAGCTGCGTGGACAAATTACGCACGTCTACGTCTTAGAGGGATCTTCCCTGACCGGGAATCGAACCCGGGCCGCGGCGGTGAAAGCGCCGAATCCTAGCCACTAGACCACCAGGGAGGAGATGCTCTTGTGAACCTGCCTTGCTCACTTCCTTATTGTGACTAAGCTAACTCCACTGTATAGATTGCCCATAAAGTACGAGTGGGGAAAAGTTAGGTGTCACACAGTGTGTTTGTCATAAGCAATTACCTTTATCCTCCTGCAAAAGCCTTTTTACTCTGCAATCACCTCTTGCTGGACAGCCTGCGCTGGAGCAGCCAGCATGAAAAGGGAGCTGAGTAAGGCAGGGCCTAGGGTCTCACCAGGGTGGCCGAGTGGTTAAGGCGT
The DNA here is from genome assembly GCF_964204655.1 of Triturus cristatus. Classification (NCBI taxonomy): domain Eukaryota; kingdom Metazoa; phylum Chordata; class Amphibia; order Caudata; family Salamandridae; genus Triturus; species Triturus cristatus. The sequence goes on from NC_140588.1 coordinate 575,649,539, forward strand.
TGGACTTAAGATCCAATGGACAGTTGTCCGCATGGGTTCGAGCCCCATCCCTGGTATGGGTTTTCAGCGGGTGTGTAGGAACTTGCAGATGCTTTTTTAAAGCATTTTCCTCTGCCCTCCTCACCCTCCCAGTGCCCTTCCTTAACAGTCCCAATTCACGTCTCAGCTGTGGGGTCTGCTGCTACTCTGCACTTAGCATGGATGCTTCCCAAAGCAATGCAGTGCCACCTACGCAGAGCCCCTGCTTAGAGAAATACACCTCCTATGTCTTTTCCCACTGAAGGGAGCAGGAGGAAGTACTTGCTTCCTGGGGAACATGGGCCTGCCACTGGAATTTGTTAACCCGCCTCTTGCGGATTTCTCCCCTTTCTTTGATTTACACCTGCAGGCTCTCCCTTGCCATCGGAGCAGGATCTGCTGATGCAGGCCCGGCTGGATCAAATGTGCAAAGGCTTGTCCCCAGGCCTCGGGAAAAAATTGAGCAGAGATTCCCGCCTCCGCCTCCGCCTCCTCTTGCCTTCCGAACGGGCTTCCAAACGGGCAATGCCCTGACGGGTCCCCCACGCCCCATCCTGCCCATGCCCACACCCCTGTATATGAGGGTGACCCATGTCCCTCACCCTCCATGCTCGAACGGAAGACACGTGTGTCCTGAGGGGAGCGCCAGACAGGCATTTCTCCGGCCAGGCAGACCCCTGCAGCACCCGTTAGGCTCCAAAGCCTGTACATTCCCAAGATGCCACTGGTCACTATGCAAATCAGACAGCCCTGGCCACACCCTCTCCGCCGCTGGGCTCTGCTGCTTTCGGTACGTGCAGCTCAGCTTTTTCTTACCCTGAACCAGACTTCCGTTTCAGCAAAAAGGTGGGTTGCAGTGGGTCCGGGATGCCATTTGGAGACAAAGCCTGCGGCCCTGTCAAAGATGACTTCCTGCCGCACACCATGTGGTCAGAAGCCTACGAAAAGAAGCGCACCTCGGAATACAGAATCTCACTTCCTCAAGAGCCTTGCACAAGAGATTTTCCTCCCGCCGAGGAAAGCAACTCAAAGGGAACCTTGCGAAAATCAAATTAGGAGCCAGATTGCGGGATGCTAGGCAAACTGTTTGTCAGAAAAGCAAATTCATTTTGAGAAGCCCTGACCTGCGGGAAGGAAAAGCATTCAAGGGCAGAAGAAGGACTGTTCCCTGACCGGGAATCGAACCCGGGCCGCGGCGGTGAGAGCGCCGAATCCTAACCACTAGACCACCAGGGAACCCACAGCCATACAGCAAAAGTTCCTACACTGCTCTCCTAGTGACAAAGCTCATGGGGGCTGAAAGCATATTTTATTCTACAGCGAATATGAATCAGAACTTGAAAAAACACTCATGATTCCACCAGACTGTTTGTCACTTCCAAGCACAGGCCATCCCCTCCCCCGTGCTACTGAACCGACGAATTCCTGTACAATCGGGATCCCCGGGAAATCACAAGAGGGACACCTAGTGGCCGCTGATAGCTCAAAGACAGCTGGTACACCTTCTCACACCTACCTCGTTATTCAGCTTGCTGGAAGAATACATTGCGAATGACCGATTCAAGAGTGCAAGGGAGAAGAGTGCTCCAAAGTAGATGTATACATCGCAGCCGGGTTTTCCAGCAATTTACCTTTCTGATGAGCTGGTACTGCACTTTACGCCCACATAGAGCACCTGACTGGGTGGGGGACTGCGTGCGCATGAAGGTGGCTGAGGGCAATGGGAGCAAAGCAACCTGGGACACAGGGGACCCAGCCCCTTTCCTCTGCTTTCGTCTATAGGTCGGGGTGCCTTTTTAAGGACCTTCGATTAAAAAAAGCTGAGCTGCGTGGACAAATTACGCACGTCTACGTCTTAGAGGGATCTTCCCTGACCGGGAATCGAACCCGGGCCGCGGCGGTGAAAGCGCCGAATCCTAGCCACTAGACCACCAGGGAGGAGATGCTCTTGTGAGCCTGCCTTGCTCACTTCCTTATTGTGACTAAGCTAACTCCACTGTATAGATTGCCCATAAAGTACGAGTGGGGAAAAGTTAGGTGTCACACAGTGTGTTTGTCATAAGCAATTACCTTTATCCTCCTGCAAAAGCCTTTTTACTCTGCAATCACCTCTTGCTGGACAGCCTGCGCTGGAGCAGCCAGCATGAAAAGGGAGCTGAGTAAGGCAGGGCCTAGGGTCTCACCAGGGTGGCCGAGTGGTTAAGGCGTTGGACTTAAGATCCAATGGACAGTTGTCCGCATGGGTTCGAGCCCCATCCCTGGTATGGGTTTTCAGCGGGTGTGTAGGAACTTGCAGATGCTTTTGTAAAGCATTTTCCTCTGCCCTCCTCACCCTCCCAGTGCCCTTCCTTAACAGTCCCAATTCACGTCTCAGCTGTGGGGTCTGCTGCTACTCTGCACTTAGCATGGATGCTTCCCAAAGCAATGCAGTGCCACCTACGCAGAGCCCCTGCTTAGAGAAATACACCTCCTATGTCTTTTCCCACTGAAGGGAGCAGGAGGAAGTACTTGCTTCCTGGGGAACATGGGCCTGCCACTGGAATTTGTTAACCCGCCTCTTGCGGATTTCTCCCCTTTCTTTGATTTACACCTGCAGGCTCTCCCTTGCCATCGGAGCAGGATCTGCTGATGCAGGCCCGGCTGGATCAAATGTGCAAAGGCTTGTCCCCAGGCCTCGGGAAAAAATTGAGCAGAGATTCCCGCCTCCGCCTCCGCCTCCTCTTGCCTTCCGAACGGGCTTCCAAACGGGCAATGCCCTGACGGGTCCCCCACGCCCCATCCTGCCCATGCCCACACCCCTGTATATGAGGGTGACCCATGTCCCTCACCCTCCATGCTCGAACGGAAGACACGTGTGTCCTGAGGGGAGCGCCAGACAGGCATTTCTCCGGCCAGGCAGACCCCTGCAGCACCCGTTAAGCTCCAAAGCCTGTACATTCCCAAGATGCCACTGGTCACTATGCAAATCAGACAGCCCTGGCCACACCCTCTCCGCCGCTGGGCTCTGCTGCTTTCGGTACGTGCAGCTCAGCTTTCTATTACCCTGAACCAGACTTCCGTTTCAGCAAAAAGGTGGGTTGCAGTGCGTCCGGGATGCCATTTGGAGATAAAGCCTGCGGCCCTGTCAAAGATGACTTCCTGCCGCACACCATGTGGTCAGAAGCCTACGAAAAGAAGCGCACCTCGGAATACAGAATCTCACTTCCTCAAGAGCCTTGCACAAGAGATTTTCCTCCCGCCGAGGAAAGCAACTCAAAGGGAACCTTGCGAAAATCTAATTAGGAGCCAGATTGCGGGATGCTAGGCAAACTGTTTGTCAGAAAAGCAAATTCATTTTGAGAAGCCCTGACCTGCGGGAAGGAAAAGCATTCAAGGGCAGAAGAAGGACTGTTCCCTGACCGGGAATCGAACCCGGGCCGCGGCGGTGAGAGCGCCGAATCCTAACCACTAGACCACCAGGGAACCCACAGCCATACAGCAAAAGTTCCTACACTGCTCTCCTAGTGACAAAGCTCATGGGGGCTGAAAGCATATTTTATTCTACAGCGAATATGAATCAGAACTTGAAAAAACACTCATGATTCCACCAGACTGTTTGTCACTTCCAAGCACAGGCCATCCCCTCCCCCGTGCTACTGAACCGACGAATTCCTGTACAATCGGGATCCCCGGGAAATCACAAGAGGGACACCTAGTGGCCGCTGATAGCTCAAAGACAGCTGGTACACCTTCTCACACCTACCTCGTTATTCAGCTTGCTGGAAGAATACATTGCGAATGACCGATTCAAGAGTGCAAGGGAGAAGAGTGCTCCAAAGTAGATGTATACATCGCAGCCGGGTTTTCCAGCAATTTACCTTTCTGATGAGCTGGTACTGCACTTTACGCCCACATAGAGCACCTGACTGGGTGGGGGACTGCGTGCGCATGAAGGTGGCTGAGGGCAATGGGAGCAAAGCAACCTGGGACACAGGGGACCCAGCCCCTTTCCTCTGCTTTCGTCTATAGGTCGGGGTGCCTTTTTAAGGACCTTCGATTAAAAAAAGCTGAGCTGCGTGGACAAATTACGCACGTCTACGTCTTAGAGGGATCTTCCCTGACCGGGAATCGAACCCGGGCCGCGGCGGTGAAAGCGCCGAATCCTAGCCACTAGACCACCAGGGAGGAGATGCTCTTGTGAACCTGCCTTGCTCACTTCCTTATTGTGACTAAGCTAACTCCACTGTATAGATTGCCCATAAAGTACGAGTGGGGAAAAGTTAGGTGTCACACAGTGTGTTTGTCATAAGCAATTACCTTTATCCTCCTGCAAAAGCCTTTTTACTCTGCAATCACCTCTTGCTGGACAGCCTGCGCTGGAGCAGCCAGCATGAAAAGGGAGCTGAGTAAGGCAGGGCCTAGGGTCTCACCAGGGTGGCCGAGTGGTTAAGGCGTTGGACTTAAGATCCAATGGACAGTTGTCCGCATGGGTTCGAGCCCCATCCCTGGTATGGGTTTTCAGCGGGTGTGTAGGAACTTGCAGATGCTTTTTTAAAGCATTTTCCTCTGCCCTCCTCACCCTCCCAGTGCCCTTCCTTAACAGTCCCAATTCACGTCTCAGCTGTGGGGTCTGCTGCTACTCTGCACTTAGCATGGATGCTTCCCAAAGCAATGCAGTGCCACCTACGCAGAGCCCCTGCTTAGAGAAATACACCTCCTATGTCTTTTCCCACTGAAGGGAGCAGGAGGAAGTACTTGCTTCCTGGGGAACATGGGCCTGCCACTGGAATTTGTTAACCCGCCTCTTGCGGATTTCTCCCCTTTCTTTGATTTACACCTGCAGGCTCTCCCTTGCCATCGGAGCAGGATCTGCTGATGCAGGCCCGGCTGGATCAAATGTGCAAAGGCTTGTCCCCAGGCCTCGGGAAAAAATTGAGCAGAGATTCCCGCCTCCGCCTCCGCCTCCTCTTGCCTTCCGAACGGGCTTCCAAACGGGCAATGCCCTGACGGGTCCCCCACGCCCCATCCTGCCCATGCCCACACCCCTGTATATGAGGGTGACCCATGTCCCTCACCCTCCATGCTCGAACGGAAGACACGTGTGTCCTGAGGGGAGCGCCAGACAGGCATTTCTCCGGCCAGGCAGACCCCTGCAGCACCCGTTAAGCTCCAAAGCCTGTACATTCCCAAGATGCCACTGGTCACTATGCAAATCAGACAGCCCTGGCCACACCCTCTCCGCCGCTGGGCTCTGCTGCTTTCGGTACGTGCAGCTCAGCTTTCTATTACCCTGAACCAGACTTCCGTTTCAGCAAAAAGGTGGGTTGCAGTGCGTCCGGGATGCCATTTGGAGATAAAGCCTGCGGCCCTGTCAAAGATGACTTCCTGCCGCACACCATGTGGTCAGAAGCCTACGAAAAGAAGCGCACCTCGGAATACAGAATCTCACTTCCTCAAGAGCCTTGCACAAGAGATTTTCCTCCCGCCGAGGAAAGCAACTCAAAGGGAACCTTGCGAAAATCTAATTAGGAGCCAGATTGCGGGATGCTAGGCAAACTGTTTGTCAGAAAAGCAAATTCATTTTGAGAAGCCCTGACCTGCGGGAAGGAAAAGCATTCAAGGGCAGAAGAAGGAGTGTTCCCTGACCGGGAATCGAACCCGGGCCGCGGCGGTGAGAGCGCCGAATCCTAACCACTAGACCACCAGGGAACCCACAGCCATACAGCAAAAGTTCCTACACTGCTCTCCTAGTGACAAAGCTCATGGGGGCTGAAAGCATATTTTATTCTACAGCGAATATGAATCAGAACTTGAAAAAACACTCATGATTCCACCAGACTGTTTGTCACTTCCAAGCACAGGCCATCCCCTCCCCCGTGCTACTGAACCGACGAATTCCTGTACAATCGGGATCCCCGGGAAATCACAAGAGGGACACCTAGTGGCCGCTGATAGCTCAAAGACAGCTGGTACACCTTCTCACACCTACCTCGTTATTCAGCTTGCTGGAAGAATACATTGCGAATGACCGATTCAAGAGTGCAAGGGAGAAGAGTGCTCCAAAGTAGATGTATACATCGCAGCCGGGTTTTCCAGCAATTTACCTTTCTGATGAGCTGGTACTGCACTTTACGCCCACATAGAGCACCTGACTGGGTGGGGGACTGCGTGCGCATGAAGGTGGCTGAGGGCAATGGGAGCAAAGCAACCTGGGACACAGGGGACCCAGCCCCTTTCCTCTGCTTTCGTCTATAGGTCGGGGTGCCTTTTTAAGGACCTTCGATTAAAAAAAGCTGAGCTGCGTGGACAAATTACGCACGTCTACGTCTTAGAGGGATCTTCCCTGACCGGGAATCGAACCCGGGCCGCGGCGGTGAAAGCGCCGAATCCTAGCCACTAGACCACCAGGGAGGAGATGCTCTTGTGAGCCTGCCTTGCTCACTTCCTTATTGTGACTAAGCTAACTCCACTGTATAGATTGCCCATAAAGTACGAGTGGGGAAAAGTTAGGTGTCACACAGTGTGTTTGTCATAAGCAATTACCTTTATCCTCCTGCAAAAGCCTTTTTACTCTGCAATCACCTCTTGCTGGACAGCCTGCGCTGGAGCAGCCAGCATGAAAAGGGAGCTGAGTAAGGCAGGGCCTAGGGTCTCACCAGGGTGGCCGAGTGGTTAAGGCGTTGGACTTAAGATCCAATGGACAGTTGTCCGCATGGGTTCGAGCCCCATCCCTGGTATGGGTTTTCAGCGGGTGTGTAGGAACTTGCAGATGCTTTTTTAAAGCATTTTCCTCTGCCCTCCTCACCCTCCCAGTGCCCTTCCTTAACAGTCCCAATTCACGTCTCAGCTGTGGGGTCTGCTGCTACTCTGCACTTAGCATGGATGCTTCCCAAAGCAATGCAGTGCCACCTACGCAGAGCCCCTGCTTAGAGAAATACACCTCCTATGTCTTTTCCCACTGAAGGGAGCAGGAGGAAGTACTTGCTTCCTGGGGAACATGGGCCTGCCACTGGAATTTGTTAACCCGCCTCTTGCGGATTTCTCCCCTTTCTTTGATTTACACCTGCAGGCTCTCCCTTGCCATCGGAGCAGGATCTGCTGATGCAGGCCCGGCTGGATCAAATGTGCAAAGGCTTGTCCCCAGGCCTCGGGAAAAAATTGAGCAGAGATTCCCGCCTCCGCCTCCGCCTCCTCTTGCCTTCCGAACGGGCTTCCAAACGGGCAATGCCCTGACGGGTCCCCCACGCCCCATCCTGCCCATGCCCACACCCCTGTATATGAGGGTGACCCATGTCCCTCACCCTCCATGCTCGAACGGAAGACACGTGTGTCCTGAGGGGAGCGCCAGACAGGCATTTCTCCGGCCAGGCAGACCCCTGCAGCACCCGTTAGGCTCCAAAGCCTGTACATTCCCAAGATGCCACTGGTCACTATGCAAATCAGACAGCCCTGGCCACACCCTCTCCGCCGCTGGGCTCTGCTGCTTTCGGTACGTGCAGCTCAGCTTTTTCTTACCCTGAACCAGACTTCCGTTTCAGCAAAAAGGTGGGTTGCAGTGGGTCCGGGATGCCATTTGGAGACAAAGCCTGCGGCCCTGTCAAAGATGACTTCCTGCCGCACACCATGTGGTCAGAAGCCTACGAAAAGAAGCGCACCTCGGAATACAGAATCTCACTTCCTCAAGAGCCTTGCACAAGAGATTTTCCTCCCGCCGAGGAAAGCAACTCAAAGGGAACCTTGCGAAAATCAAATTAGGAGCCAGATTGCGGGATGCTAGGCAAACTGTTTGTCAGAAAAGCAAATTCATTTTGAGAAGCCCTGACCTGCGGGAAGGAAAAGCATTCAAGGGCAGAAGAAGGACTGTTCCCTGACCGGGAATCGAACCCGGGCCGCGGCGGTGAGAGCGCCGAATCCTAACCACTAGACCACCAGGGAACCCACAGCCATACAGCAAAAGTTCCTACACTGCTCTCCTAGTGACAAAGCTCATGGGGGCTGAAAGCATATTTTATTCTACAGCGAATATGAATCAGAACTTGAAAAAACACTCATGATTCCACCAGACTGTTTGTCACTTCCAAGCACAGGCCATCCCCTCCCCCGTGCTACTGAACCGACGAATTCCTGTACAATCGGGATCCCCGGGAAATCACAAGAGGGACACCTAGTGGCCGCTGATAGCTCAAAGACAGCTGGTACACCTTCTCACACCTACCTCGTTATTCAGCTTGCTGGAAGAATACATTGCGAATGACCGATTCAAGAGTGCAAGGGAGAAGAGTGCTCCAAAGTAGATGTATACATCGCAGCCGGGTTTTCCAGCAATTTACCTTTCTGATGAGCTGGTACTGCACTTTACGCCCACATAGAGCACCTGACTGGGTGGGGGACTGCGTGCGCATGAAGGTGGCTGAGGGCAAAGGGAGCAAAGCAACCTGGGACACAGGGGACCCAGCCCCTTTCCTCTGCTTTCGTCTATAGGTCGGGGTGCCTTTTTAAGGACCTTCGATTAAAAAAAGCTGAGCTGCGTGGACAAATTACGCACGTCTACGTCTTAGAGGGATCTTCCCTGACCGGGAATCGAACCCGGGCCGCGGCGGTGAAAGCGCCGAATCCTAGCCACTAGACCACCAGGGAGGAGATGCTCTTGTGAGCCTGCCTTGCTCACTTCCTTATTGTGACTAAGCTAACTCCACTGTATAGATTGCCCATAAAGTACGAGTGGGGAAAAGTTAGGTGTCACACAGTGTGTTTGTCATAAGCAATTACCTTTATCCTCCTGCAAAAGCCTTTTTACTCTGCAATCACCTCTTGCTGGACAGCCTGCGCTGGAGCAGCCAGCATGAAAAGGGAGCTGAGTAAGGCAGGGCCTAGGGTCTCACCAGGGTGGCCGAGTGGTTAAGGCGTTGGACTTAAGATCCAATGGACAGTTGTCCGCATGGGTTCGAGCCCCATCCCTGGTATGGGTTTTCAGCGGGTGTGTAGGAACTTGCAGATGCTTTTGTAAAGCATTTTCCTCTGCCCTCCTCACCCTCCCAGTGCCCTTCCTTAACAGTCCCAATTCACGTCTCAGCTGTGGGGTCTGCTGCTACTCTGCACTTAGCATGGATGCTTCCCAAAGCAATGCAGTGCCACCTACGCAGAGCCCCTGCTTAGAGAAATACACCTCCTATGTCTTTTCCCACTGAAGGGAGCAGGAGGAAGTACTTGCTTCCTGGGGAACATGGGCCTGCCACTGGAATTTGTTAACCCGCCTCTTGCGGATTTCTCCCCTTTCTTTGATTTACACCTGCAGGCTCTCCCTTGCCATCGGAGCAGGATCTGCTGATGCAGGCCCGGCTGGATCAAATGTGCAAAGGCTTGTCCCCAGGCCTCGGGAAAAAATTGAGCAGAGATTCCCGCCTCCGCCTCCGCCTCCTCTTGCCTTCCGAACGGGCTTCCAAACGGGCAATGCCCTGACGGGTCCCCCACGCCCCATCCTGCCCATGCCCACACCCCTGTATATGAGGGTGACCCATGTCCCTCACCCTCCATGCTCGAACGGAAGACACGTGTGTCCTGAGGGGAGCGCCAGACAGGCATTTCTCCGGCCAGGCAGACCCCTGCAGCACCCGTTAAGCTCCAAAGCCTGTACATTCCCAAGATGCCACTGGTCACTATGCAAATCAGACAGCCCTGGCCACACCCTCTCCGCCGCTGGGCTCTGCTGCTTTCGGTACGTGCAGCTCAGCTTTCTATTACCCTGAACCAGACTTCCGTTTCAGCAAAAAGGTGGGTTGCAGTGCGTCCGGGATGTCATTTGGAGATAAAGCCTGCGGCCCTGTCAAAGATGACTTCCTGCCGCACACCATGTGGTCAGAAGCCTACGAAAAGAAGCGCACCTCGGAATACAGAATCTCACTTCCTCAAGAGCCTTGCACAAGAGATTTTCCTCCCGCCGAGGAAAGCAACTCAAAGGGAACCTTGCGAAAATCTAATTAGGAGCCAGATTGCGGGATGCTAGGCAAACTGTTTGTCAGAAAAGCAAATTCATTTTGAGAAGCCCTGACCTGCGGGAAGGAAAAGCATTCAAGGGCAGAAGAAGGACTGTTCCCTGACCGGGAATCGAACCCGGGCCGCGGCGGTGAGAGCGCCGAATCCTAACCACTAGACCACCAGGGAACCCACAGCCATACAGCAAAAGTTCCTACACTGCTCTCCTAGTGACAAAGCTCATGGGGGCTGAAAGCATATTTTATTCTACAGCGAATATGAATCAGAACTTGAAAAAACACTCATGATTCCACCAGACTGTTTGTCACTTCCAAGCACAGGCCATCCCCTCCCCCGTGCTACTGAACCGACGAATTCCTGTACAATCGGGATCCCCGGGAAATCACAAGAGGGACACCTAGTGGCCGCTGATAGCTCAAAGACAGCTGGTACACCTTCTCACACCTACCTCGTTATTCAGCTTGCTGGAAGAATACATTGCGAATGACCGATTCAAGAGTGCAAGGGAGAAGAGTGCTCCAAAGTAGATGTATACATCGCAGCCGGGTTTTCCAGCAATTTACCTTTCTGATGAGCTGGTACTGCACTTTACGCCCACATAGAGCACCTGACTGGGTGGGGGACTGCGTGCGCATGAAGGTGGCTGAGGGCAATGGGAGCAAAGCAACCTGGGACACAGGGGACCCAGCCCCTTTCCTCTGCTTTCGTCTATAGGTCGGGGTGCCTTTTTAAGGACCTTCGATTAAAAAAAGCTGAGCTGCGTGGACAAATTACGCACGTCTACGTCTTAGAGGGATCTTCCCTGACCGGGAATCGAACCCGGGCCGCGGCGGTGAAAGCGCCGAATCCTAGCCACTAGACCACCAGGGAGGAGATGCTCTTGTGAGCCTGCCTTGCTCACTTCCTTATTGTGACTAAGCTAACTCCACTGTATAGATTGCCCATAAAGTACGAGTGGGGAAAAGTTAGGTGTCACACAGTGTGTTTGTCATAAGCAATTACCTTTATCCTCCTGCAAAAGCCTTTTTACTCTGCAATCACCTCTTGCTGGACAGCCTGCGCTGGAGCAGCCAGCATGAAAAGGGAGCTGAGTAAGGCAGGGCCTAGGGTCTCACCAGGGTGGCCGAGTGGTTAAGGCGTTGGACTTAAGATCCAATGGACAGTTGTCCGCATGGGTTCGAGCCCCATCCCTGGTATGGGTTTTCAGCGGGTGTGTAGGAACTTGCAGATGCTTTTTTAAAGCATTTTCCTCTGCCCTCCTCACCCTCCCAGTGCCCTTCCTTAACAGTCCCAATTCACGTCTCAGCTGTGGGGTCTGCTGCTACTCTGCACTTAGCATGGATGCTTCCCAAAGCAATGCAGTGCCACCTACGCAGAGCCCCTGCTTAGAGAAATACACCTCCTATGTCTTTTCCCACTGAAGGGAGCAGGAGGAAGTACTTGCTTCCTGGGGAACATGGGCCTGCCACTGGAATTTGTTAACCCGCCTCTTGCGGATTTCTCCCCTTTCTTTGATTTACACCTGCAGGCTCTCCCTTGCCATCGGAGCAGGATCTGCTGATGCAGGCCCGGCTGGATCAAATGTGCAAAGGCTTGTCCCCAGGCCTCGGGAAAAAATTGAGCAGAGATTCCCGCCTCCGCCTCCGCCTCCTCTTGCCTTCCGAACGGGCTTCCAAACGGGCAATGCCCTGACGGGTCCCCCACGCCCCATCCTGCCCATGCCCACACCCCTGTATATGAGGGTGACCCATGTCCCTCACCCTCCATGCTCGAACGGAAGACACGTGTGTCCTGAGGGGAGCGCCAGACAGGCATTTCTCCGGCCAGGCAGACCCCTGCAGCACCCGTTAGGCTCCAAAGCCTGTACATTCCCAAGATGCCACTGGTCACTATGCAAATCAGACAGCCCTGGCCACACCCTCTCCGCCGCTGGGCTCTGCTGCTTTCGGTACGTGCAGCTCAGCTTTTTCTTACCCTGAACCAGACTTCCGTTTCAGCAAAAAGGTGGGTTGCAGTGGGTCCGGGATGCCATTTGGAGACAAAGCCTGCGGCCCTGTCAAAGATGACTTCCTGCCGCACACCATGTGGTCAGAAGCCTACGAAAAGAAGCGCACCTCGGAATACAGAATCTCACTTCCTCAAGAGCCTTGCACAAGAGATTTTCCTCCCGCCGAGGAAAGCAACTCAAAGGGAACCTTGCGAAAATCAAATTAGGAGCCAGATTGCGGGATGCTAGGCAAACTGTTTGTCAGAAAAGCAAATTCATTTTGAGAAGCCCTGACCTGCGGGAAGGAAAAGCATTCAAGGGCAGAAGAAGGACTGTTCCCTGACCGGGAATCGAACCCGGGCCGCGGCGGTGAGAGCGCCGAATCCTAACCACTAGACCACCAGGGAACCCACAGCCATACAGCAAAAGTTCCTACACTGCTCTCCTAGTGACAAAGCTCATGGGGGCTGAAAGCATATTTTATTCTACAGCGAATATGAATCAGAACTTGAAAAAACACTCATGATTCCACCAGACTGTTTGTCACTTCCAAGCACAGGCCATCCCCTCCCCCGTGCTACTGAACCGACGAATTCCTGTACAATCGGGATCCCCGGGAAATCACAAGAGGGACACCTAGTGGCCGCTGATAGCTCAAAGACAGCTGGTACACCTTCTCACACCTACCTCGTTATTCAGCTTGCTGGAAGAATACATTGCGAATGACCGATTCAAGAGTGCAAGGGAGAAGAGTGCTCCAAAGTAGATGTATACATCGCAGCCGGGTTTTCCAGCAATTTACCTTTCTGATGAGCTGGTACTGCACTTTACGCCCACATAGAGCACCTGACTGGGTGGGGGACTGCGTGCGCATGAAGGTGGCTGAGGGCAATGGGAGCAAAGCAACCTGGGACACAGGGGACCCAGCCCCTTTCCTCTGCTTTCGTCTATAGGTCGGGGTGCCTTTTTAAGGACCTTCGATTAAAAAAAGCTGAGCTGCGTGGACAAATTACGCACGTCTACGTCTTAGAGGGATCTTCCCTGACCGGGAATCGAACCCGGGCCGCGGCGGTGAAAGCGCCGAATCCTAGCCACTAGACCACCAGGGAGGAGATGCTCTTGTGAACCTGCCTTGCTCACTTCCTTATTGTGACTAAGCTAACTCCACTGTATAGATTGCCCATAAAGTACGAGTGGGGAAAAGTTAGGTGTCACACAGTGTGTTTGTCATAAGCAATTACCTTTATCCTCCTGCAAAAGCCTTTTTACTCTGCAATCACCTCTTGCTGGACAGCCTGCGCTGGAGCAGCCAGCATGAAAAGGGAGCTGAGTAAGGCAGGGCCTAGGGTCTCACCAGGGTGGCCGAGTGGTTAAGGCGTTGGACTTAAGATCCAATGGACAGTTGTCCGCATGGGTTCGAGCCCCATCCCTGGTATGGGTTTTCAGCGGGTGTGTAGGAACTTGCAGATGCTTTTGTAAAGCATTTTCCTCTGCCCTCCTCACCCTCCCATTGCCCTTCCTTAACAGTCCCAATTCACGTCTCAGCTGTGGGGTCTGCTGCTACTCTGCACTTAGCATGGATGCTTGCCAAAGCAATGCAGTGCCACCTACGCAGAGCCCCTGCTTAGAGAAATACACCTCCTATGTCTTTTCCCACTGAAGGGAGCAGGAGGAAGTACTTGCTTCCTGGGGAACATGGGCCTGCCACTGGAATTTGTTAACCAGCCTCTTGCGGATTTCTCCCCTTTCTTTGATTTACACCTGCAGGCTCTCCCTTGCCATCGGAGCAGGATCTGCTGATGCAGGCCCGGCTGGATCAAAAGTGCAAAGGCTTGTCCCCAGGCCTCGGGAAAAAATTGAGCAGAGATTCCCGCCTCCGCCTCCTCTTGCCTTCCGAACGGGCTTCCAAACGGGCAATGCCCTGACGGGTCCCCCACGCCCCATCCTGCCCATGCCCACACCCCTGTATATGAGGGTGACCCATGTCCCTCACCCTCCATGCTCGAACGGAAGACACGTGTGTCCTGAGGGGAGCGCCAGACAGGCATTTCTCCGGCCAGGCAGACCCCTGCAGCACCCGTTAAGCTCCAAAGCCTGTACATTCCCAAGATGCCACTGGTCACTATGCAAATCAGACAGCCCTGGCCACACCCTCTCCGCCGCTGGGCTCTGCTGCTTTCGGTACGTGCAGCTCAGCTTTCTATTACCCTGAACCAGACTTCCGTTTCAGCAAAAAGGTGGGTTGCAGTGCGTCCGGGATGCCATTTGGAGATAAAGCCTGCGGCCCTGTCAAAGATGACTTCCTGCCGCACACCATGTGGTCAGAAGCCTACGAAAAGAAGCGCACCTCGGAATACAGAATCTCACTTCCTCAAGAGCCTTGCACAAGAGATTTTCCTCCCGCCGAGGAAAGCAACTCAAAGGGAACCTTGCGAAAATCAAATTAGGAGCCAGATTGCGGGATGCTAGGCAAACTGTTTGTCAGAAAAGCAAATTCATTTTGAGAAGCCCTGACCTGCGGGAAGGAAAAGCATTCAAGGGCAGAAGAAGGACTGTTCCCTGACCGGGAATCGAACCCAGGCCGCGGCGGTGAGAGCGCCGAATCCTAACCACTAGACCACCAGGGAACCCACAGCCATACAGCAAAAGTTCCTACACTGCTCTCCTAGTGACAAAGCTCATGGGGGCTGAAAGCATATTTTATTCTACAGCGAATATGAATCAGAACTTGAAAAAACACTCATGATTCCACCAGACTGTTTGTCACTTCCAAGCACAGGCCATCCCCTCCCCCGTGCTACTGAACCGACGAATTCCTGTACAATCGGGATCCCCGGGAAATCACAAGAGGGACACCTAGTGGCCGCTGATAGCTCAAAGACAGCTGGTACACCTTCTCACACCTACCTCGTTATTCAGCTTGCTGGAAGAATACATTGCGAATGACCGATTCAAGAGTGCAAGGGAGAAGAGTGCTCCAAAGTAGATGTATACATCGCAGCCGGGTTTTCCAGCAATTTACCTTTCTGATGAGCTGGTACTGCACTTTACGCCCACATAGAGCACCTGACTGGGTGGGGGACTGCGTGCGCATGAAGGTGGCTGAGGGCAATGGGAGCAAAGCAACCTGGGACACAGGGGACCCAGCCCCTTTCCTCTGCTTTCGTCTATAGGTCGGGGTGCCTTTTTAAGGACCTTCGATTAAAAAAAGCTGAGCTGCGTGGACAAATTACGCACGTCTACGTCTTAGAGGGATCTTCCCTGACCGGGAATCGAACCCGGGCCGCGGCGGTGAAAGCGCCGAATCCTAGCCACTAGACCACCAGGGAGGAGATGCTCTTGTGAACCTGCCTTGCTCACTTCCTTATTGTGACTAAGCTAACTCCACTGTATAGATTGCCCATAAAGTACGAGTGGGGAAAAGTTAGGTGTCACACAGTGTGTTTGTCATAAGCAATTACCTTTATCCTCCTGCAAAAGCCTTTTTACTCTGCAATCACCTCTTGCTGGACAGCCTGCGCTGGAGCAGCCAGCATGAAAAGGGAGCTGAGTAAGGCAGGGCCTAGGGTCTCACCAGGGTGGCCGAGTGGTTAAGGCGTTGGACTTAAGATCCAATGGACAGTTGTCCGCATGGGTTCGAGCCCCATCCCTGGTATGGGTTTTCAGCGGGTGTGTAGGAACTTGCAGATGCTTTTTTAAAGCATTTTCCTCTGCCCTCCTCACCCTCCCAGTGCCCTTCCTTAACAGTCCCAATTCACGTCTCAGCTGTGGGGTCTGCTGCTACTCTGCACTTAGCATGGATGCTTCCCAAAGCAATGCAGTGCCACCTACGCAGAGCCCCTGCTTAGAGAAATACACCTCCTATGTCTTTTCCCACTGAAGGGAGCAGGAGGAAGTACTTGCTTCCTGGGGAACATGGGCCTGCCACTGGAATTTGTTAACCCGCCTCTTGCGGATTTCTCCCCTTTCTTTGATTTACACCTGCAGGCTCTCCCTTGCCATCGGAGCAGGATCTGCTGATGCAGGCCCGGCTGGATCAAATGTGCAAAGGCTTGTCCCCAGGCCTCGGGAAAAAATTGAGCAGAGATTCCCGCCTCCGCCTCCGCCTCCTCTTGCCTTCCGAACGGGCTTCCAAACGGGCAATGCCCTGACGGGTCCCCCACGCCCCATCCTGCCCATGCCCACACCCCTGTATATGAGGGTGACCCATGTCCCTCACCCTCCATGCTCGAACGGAAGACACGTGTGTCCTGAGGGGAGCGCCAGACAGGCATTTCTCCGGCCAGGCAGACCCCTGCAGCACCCGTTAGGCTCCAAAGCCTGTACATTCCCAAGATGCCACTGGTCACTATGCAAATCAGACAGCCCTGGCCACACCCTCTCCGCCGCTGGGCTCTGCTGCTTTCGGTACGTGCAGCTCAGCTTTTTCTTACCCTGAACCAGACTTCCGTTTCAGCAAAAAGGTGGGTTGCAGTGGGTCCGGGATGCCATTTGGAGACAAAGCCTGCGGCCCTGTCAAAGATGACTTCCTGCCGCACACCATGTGGTCAGAAGCCTACGAAAAGAAGCGCACCTCGGAATACAGAATCTCACTTCCTCAAGAGCCTTGCACAAGAGATTTTCCTCCCGCCGAGGAAAGCAACTCAAAGGGAACCTTGCGAAAATCAAATTAGGAGCCAGATTGCGGGATGCTAGGCAAACTGTTTGTCAGAAAAGCAAATTCATTTTGAGAAGCCCTGACCTGCGGGAAGGAAAAGCATTCAAGGGCAGAAGAAGGACTGTTCCCTGACCGGGAATCGAACCCGGGCCGCGGCGGTGAGAGCGCCGAATCCTAACCACTAGACCACCAGGGAACCCACAGCCATACAGCAAAAGTTCCTACACTGCTCTCCTAGTGACAAAGCTCATGGGGGCTGAAAGCATATTTTATTCTACAGCGAATATGAATCAGAACTTGAAAAAACACTCATGATTCCACCAGACTGTTTGTCACTTCCAAGCACAGGCCATCCCCTCCCCCGTGCTACTGAACCGACGAATTCCTGTACAATCGGGATCCCCGGGAAATCACAAGAGGGACACCTAGTGGCCGCTGATAGCTCAAAGACAGCTGGTACACCTTCTCACACCTACCTCGTTATTCAGCTTGCTGGAAGAATACATTGCGAATGACCGATTCAAGAGTGCAAGGGAGAAGAGTGCTCCAAAGTAGATGTATACATCGCAGCCGGGTTTTCCAGCAATTTACCTTTCTGATGAGCTGGTACTGCACTTTACGCCCACATAGAGCACCTGACTGGGTGGGGGACTGCGTGCGCATGAAGGTGGCTGAGGGCAATGGGAGCAAAGCAACCTGGGACACAGGGGACCCAGCCCCTTTCCTCTGCTTTCGTCTATAG
Source organism: Triturus cristatus (assembly GCF_964204655.1). NCBI lineage: Eukaryota > Metazoa > Chordata > Amphibia > Caudata > Salamandridae > Triturus > Triturus cristatus. The sequence continues at coordinate 575,666,915 of NC_140588.1, forward strand.
GTCGGGGTGCCTTTTTAAGGACCTTCGATTAAAAAAAGCTGAGCTGCGTGGACAAATTACGCACGTCTACGTCTTAGAGGGATCTTCCCTGACCGGGAATCGAACCCGGGCCGCGGCGGTGAAAGCGCCGAATCCTAGCCACTAGACCACCAGGGAGGAGATGCTCTTGTGAACCTGCCTTGCTCACTTCCTTATTGTGACTAAGCTAACTCCACTGTATAGATTGCCCATAAAGTACGAGTGGGGAAAAGTTAGGTGTCACACAGTGTGTTTGTCATAAGCAATTACCTTTATCCTCCTGCAAAAGCCTTTTTACTCTGCAATCACCTCTTGCTGGACAGCCTGCGCTGGAGCAGCCAGCATGAAAAGGGAGCTGAGTAAGGCAGGGCCTAGGGTCTCACCAGGGTGGCCGAGTGGTTAAGGCGTTGGACTTAAGATCCAATGGACAGTTGTCCGCATGGGTTCGAGCCCCATCCCTGGTATGGGTTTTCAGCGGGTGTGTAGGAACTTGCAGATGCTTTTTTAAAGCATTTTCCTCTGCCCTCCTCACCCTCCCAGTGCCCTTCCTTAACAGTCCCAATTCACGTCTCAGCTGTGGGGTCTGCTGCTACTCTGCACTTAGCATGGATGCTTCCCAAAGCAATGCAGTGCCACCTACGCAGAGCCCCTGCTTAGAGAAATACACCTCCTATGTCTTTTCCCACTGAAGGGAGCAGGAGGAAGTACTTGCTTCCTGGGGAACATGGGCCTGCCACTGGAATTTGTTAACCCGCCTCTTGCGGATTTCTCCCCTTTCTTTGATTTACACCTGCAGGCTCTCCCTTGCCATCGGAGCAGGATCTGCTGATGCAGGCCCGGCTGGATCAAATGTGCAAAGGCTTGTCCCCAGGCCTCGGGAAAAAATTGAGCAGAGATTCCCGCCTCCGCCTCCGCCTCCTCTTGCCTTCCGAACGGGCTTCCAAACGGGCAATGCCCTGACGGGTCCCCCACGCCCCATCCTGCCCATGCCCACACCCCTGTATATGAGGGTGACCCATGTCCCTCACCCTCCATGCTCGAACGGAAGACACGTGTGTCCTGAGGGGAGCGCCAGACAGGCATTTCTCCGGCCAGGCAGACCCCTGCAGCACCCGTTAGGCTCCAAAGCCTGTACATTCCCAAGATGCCACTGGTCACTATGCAAATCAGACAGCCCTGGCCACACCCTCTCCGCCGCTGGGCTCTGCTGCTTTCGGTACGTGCAGCTCAGCTTTTTCTTACCCTGAACCAGACTTCCGTTTCAGCAAAAAGGTGGGTTGCAGTGGGTCCGGGATGCCATTTGGAGACAAAGCCTGCGGCCCTGTCAAAGATGACTTCCTGCCGCACACCATGTGGTCAGAAGCCTACGAAAAGAAGCGCACCTCGGAATACAGAATCTCACTTCCTCAAGAGCCTTGCACAAGAGATTTTCCTCCCGCCGAGGAAAGCAACTCAAAGGGAACCTTGCGAAAATCAAATTAGGAGCCAGATTGCGGGATGCTAGGCAAACTGTTTGTCAGAAAAGCAAATTCATTTTGAGAAGCCCTGACCTGCGGGAAGGAAAAGCATTCAAGGGCAGAAGAAGGACTGTTCCCTGACCGGGAATCGAACCCGGGCCGCGGCGGTGAGAGCGCCGAATCCTAACCACTAGACCACCAGGGAACCCACAGCCATACAGCAAAAGTTCCTACACTGCTCTCCTAGTGACAAAGCTCATGGGGGCTGAAAGCATATTTTATTCTACAGCGAATATGAATCAGAACTTGAAAAAACACTCATGATTCCACCAGACTGTTTGTCACTTCCAAGCACAGGCCATCCCCTCCCCCGTGCTACTGAACCGACGAATTCCTGTACAATCGGGATCCCCGGGAAATCACAAGAGGGACACCTAGTGGCCGCTGATAGCTCAAAGACAGCTGGTACACCTTCTCACACCTACCTCGTTATTCAGCTTGCTGGAAGAATACATTGCGAATGACCGATTCAAGAGTGCAAGGGAGAAGAGTGCTCCAAAGTAGATGTATACATCGCAGCCGGGTTTTCCAGCAATTTACCTTTCTGATGAGCTGGTACTGCACTTTACGCCCACATAGAGCACCTGACTGGGTGGGGGACTGCGTGCGCATGAAGGTGGCTGAGGGCAATGGGAGCAAAGCAACCTGGGACACAGGGGACCCAGCCCCTTTCCTCTGCTTTCGTCTATAGGTCGGGGTGCCTTTTTAAGGACCTTCGATTAAAAAAAGCTGAGCTGCGTGGACAAATTACGCACGTCTACGTCTTAGAGGGATCTTCCCTGACCGGGAATCGAACCCGGGCCGCGGCGGTGAAAGCGCCGAATCCTAGCCACTAGACCACCAGGGAGGAGATGCTCTTGTGAACCTGCCTTGCTCACTTCCTTATTGTGACTAAGCTAACTCCACTGTATAGATTGCCCATAAAGTACGAGTGGGGAAAAGTTAGGTGTCACACAGTGTGTTTGTCATAAGCAATTACCTTTATCCTCCTGCAAAAGCCTTTTTACTCTGCAATCACCTCTTGCTGGACAGCCTGCGCTGGAGCAGCCAGCATGAAAAGGGAGCTGAGTAAGGCAGGGCCTAGGGTCTCACCAGGGTGGCCGAGTGGTTAAGGCGTTGGACTTAAGATCCAATGGACAGTTGTCCGCATGGGTTCGAGCCCCATCCCTGGTATGGGTTTTCAGCGGGTGTGTAGGAACTTGCAGATGCTTTTGTAAAGCATTTTCCTCTGCCCTCCTCACCCTCCCATTGCCCTTCCTTAACAGTCCCAATTCACGTCTCAGCTGTGGGGTCTGCTGCTACTCTGCACTTAGCATGGATGCTTGCCAAAGCAATGCAGTGCCACCTACGCAGAGCCCCTGCTTAGAGAAATACACCTCCTATGTCTTTTCCCACTGAAGGGAGCAGGAGGAAGTACTTGCTTCCTGGGGAACATGGGCCTGCCACTGGAATTTGTTAACCAGCCTCTTGCGGATTTCTCCCCTTTCTTTGATTTACACCTGCAGGCTCTCCCTTGCCATCGGAGCAGGATCTGCTGATGCAGGCCCGGCTGGATCAAAAGTGCAAAGGCTTGTCCCCAGGCCTCGGGAAAAAATTGAGCAGAGATTCCCGCCTCCGCCTCCTCTTGCCTTCCGAACGGGCTTCCAAACGGGCAATGCCCTGACGGGTCCCCCACGCCCCATCCTGCCCATGCCCACACCCCTGTATATGAGGGTGACCCATGTCCCTCACCCTCCATGCTCGAACGGAAGACACGTGTGTCCTGAGGGGAGCGCCAGACAGGCATTTCTCCGGCCAGGCAGACCCCTGCAGCACCCGTTAAGCTCCAAAGCCTGTACATTCCCAAGATGCCACTGGTCACTATGCAAATCAGACAGCCCTGGCCACACCCTCTCCGCCGCTGGGCTCTGCTGCTTTCGGTACGTGCAGCTCAGCTTTCTATTACCCTGAACCAGACTTCCGTTTCAGCAAAAAGGTGGGTTGCAGTGCGTCCGGGATGCCATTTGGAGATAAAGCCTGCGGCCCTGTCAAAGATGACTTCCTGCCGCACACCATGTGGTCAGAAGCCTACGAAAAGAAGCGCACCTCGGAATACAGAATCTCACTTCCTCAAGAGCCTTGCACAAGAGATTTTCCTCCCGCCGAGGAAAGCAACTCAAAGGGAACCTTGCGAAAATCAAATTAGGAGCCAGATTGCGGGATGCTAGGCAAACTGTTTGTCAGAAAAGCAAATTCATTTTGAGAAGCCCTGACCTGCGGGAAGGAAAAGCATTCAAGGGCAGAAGAAGGACTGTTCCCTGACCGGGAATCGAACCCAGGCCGCGGCGGTGAGAGCGCCGAATCCTAACCACTAGACCACCAGGGAACCCACAGCCATACAGCAAAAGTTCCTACACTGCTCTCCTAGTGACAAAGCTCATGGGGGCTGAAAGCATATTTTATTCTACAGCGAATATGAATCAGAACTTGAAAAAACACTCATGATTCCACCAGACTGTTTGTCACTTCCAAGCACAGGCCATCCCCTCCCCCGTGCTACTGAACCGACGAATTCCTGTACAATCGGGATCCCCGGGAAATCACAAGAGGGACACCTAGTGGCCGCTGATAGCTCAAAGACAGCTGGTACACCTTCTCACACCTACCTCGTTATTCAGCTTGCTGGAAGAATACATTGCGAATGACCGATTCAAGAGTGCAAGGGAGAAGAGTGCTCCAAAGTAGATGTATACATCGCAGCCGGGTTTTCCAGCAATTTACCTTTCTGATGAGCTGGTACTGCACTTTACGCCCACATAGAGCACCTGACTGGGTGGGGGACTGCGTGCGCATGAAGGTGGCTGAGGGCAATGGGAGCAAAGCAACCTGGGACACAGGGGACCCAGCCCCTTTCCTCTGCTTTCGTCTATAGGTCGGGGTGCCTTTTTAAGGACCTTCGATTAAAAAAAGCTGAGCTGCGTGGACAAATTACGCACGTCTACGTCTTAGAGGGATCTTCCCTGACCGGGAATCGAACCCGGGCCGCGGCGGTGAAAGCGCCGAATCCTAGCCACTAGACCACCAGGGAGGAGATGCTCTTGTGAACCTGCCTTGCTCACTTCCTTATTGTGACTAAGCTAACTCCACTGTATAGATTGCCCATAAAGTACGAGTGGGGAAAAGTTAGGTGTCACACAGTGTGTTTGTCATAAGCAATTACCTTTATCCTCCTGCAAAAGCCTTTTTACTCTGCAATCACCTCTTGCTGGACAGCCTGCGCTGGAGCAGCCAGCATGAAAAGGGAGCTGAGTAAGGCAGGGCCTAGGGTCTCACCAGGGTGGCCGAGTGGTTAAGGCGTTGGACTTAAGATCCAATGGACAGTTGTCCGCATGGGTTCGAGCCCCATCCCTGGTATGGGTTTTCAGCGGGTGTGTAGGAACTTGCAGATGCTTTTTTAAAGCATTTTCCTCTGCCCTCCTCACCCTCCCAGTGCCCTTCCTTAACAGTCCCAATTCACGTCTCAGCTGTGGGGTCTGCTGCTACTCTGCACTTAGCATGGATGCTTCCCAAAGCAATGCAGTGCCACCTACGCAGAGCCCCTGCTTAGAGAAATACACCTCCTATGTCTTTTCCCACTGAAGGGAGCAGGAGGAAGTACTTGCTTCCTGGGGAACATGGGCCTGCCACTGGAATTTGTTAACCCGCCTCTTGCGGATTTCTCCCCTTTCTTTGATTTACACCTGCAGGCTCTCCCTTGCCATCGGAGCAGGATCTGCTGATGCAGGCCCGGCTGGATCAAATGTGCAAAGGCTTGTCCCCAGGCCTCGGGAAAAAATTGAGCAGAGATTCCCGCCTCCGCCTCCGCCTCCTCTTGCCTTCCGAACGGGCTTCCAAACGGGCAATGCCCTGACGGGTCCCCCACGCCCCATCCTGCCCATGCCCACACCCCTGTATATGAGGGTGACCCATGTCCCTCACCCTCCATGCTCGAACGGAAGACACGTGTGTCCTGAGGGGAGCGCCAGACAGGCATTTCTCCGGCCAGGCAGACCCCTGCAGCACCCGTTAGGCTCCAAAGCCTGTACATTCCCAAGATGCCACTGGTCACTATGCAAATCAGACAGCCCTGGCCACACCCTCTCCGCCGCTGGGCTCTGCTGCTTTCGGTACGTGCAGCTCAGCTTTTTCTTACCCTGAACCAGACTTCCGTTTCAGCAAAAAGGTGGGTTGCAGTGGGTCCGGGATGCCATTTGGAGACAAAGCCTGCGGCCCTGTCAAAGATGACTTCCTGCCGCACACCATGTGGTCAGAAGCCTACGAAAAGAAGCGCACCTCGGAATACAGAATCTCACTTCCTCAAGAGCCTTGCACAAGAGATTTTCCTCCCGCCGAGGAAAGCAACTCAAAGGGAACCTTGCGAAAATCAAATTAGGAGCCAGATTGCGGGATGCTAGGCAAACTGTTTGTCAGAAAAGCAAATTCATTTTGAGAAGCCCTGACCTGCGGGAAGGAAAAGCATTCAAGGGCAGAAGAAGGACTGTTCCCTGACCGGGAATCGAACCCGGGCCGCGGCGGTGAGAGCGCCGAATCCTAACCACTAGACCACCAGGGAACCCACAGCCATACAGCAAAAGTTCCTACACTGCTCTCCTAGTGACAAAGCTCATGGGGGCTGAAAGCATATTTTATTCTACAGCGAATATGAATCAGAACTTGAAAAAACACTCATGATTCCACCAGACTGTTTGTCACTTCCAAGCACAGGCCATCCCCTCCCCCGTGCTACTGAACCGACGAATTCCTGTACAATCGGGATCCCCGGGAAATCACAAGAGGGACACCTAGTGGCCGCTGATAGCTCAAAGACAGCTGGTACACCTTCTCACACCTACCTCGTTATTCAGCTTGCTGGAAGAATACATTGCGAATGACCGATTCAAGAGTGCAAGGGAGAAGAGTGCTCCAAAGTAGATGTATACATCGCAGCCGGGTTTTCCAGCAATTTACCTTTCTGATGAGCTGGTACTGCACTTTACGCCCACATAGAGCACCTGACTGGGTGGGGGACTGCGTGCGCATGAAGGTGGCTGAGGGCAATGGGAGCAAAGCAACCTGGGACACAGGGGACCCAGCCCCTTTCCTCTGCTTTCGTCTATAGGTCGGGGTGCCTTTTTAAGGACCTTCGATTAAAAAAAGCTGAGCTGCGTGGACAAATTACGCACGTCTACGTCTTAGAGGGATCTTCCCTGACCGGGAATCGAACCCGGGCCGCGGCGGTGAAAGCGCCGAATCCTAGCCACTAGACCACCAGGGAGGAGATGCTCTTGTGAACCTGCCTTGCTCACTTCCTTATTGTGACTAAGCTAACTCCACTGTATAGATTGCCCATAAAGTACGAGTGGGGAAAAGTTAGGTGTCACACAGTGTGTTTGTCATAAGCAATTACCTTTATCCTCCTGCAAAAGCCTTTTTACTCTGCAATCACCTCTTGCTGGACAGCCTGCGCTGGAGCAGCCAGCATGAAAAGGGAGCTGAGTAAGGCAGGGCCTAGGGTCTCACCAGGGTGGCCGAGTGGTTAAGGCGTTGGACTTAAGATCCAATGGACAGTTGTCCGCATGGGTTCGAGCCCCATCCCTGGTATGGGTTTTCAGCGGGTGTGTAGGAACTTGCAGATGCTTTTTTAAAGCATTTTCCTCTGCCCTCCTCACCCTCCCAGTGCCCTTCCTTAACAGTCCCAATTCACGTCTCAGCTGTGGGGTCTGCTGCTACTCTGCACTTAGCATGGATGCTTCCCAAAGCAATGCAGTGCCACCTACGCAGAGCCCCTGCTTAGAGAAATACACCTCCTATGTCTTTTCCCACTGAAGGGAGCAGGAGGAAGTACTTGCTTCCTGGGGAACATGGGCCTGCCACTGGAATTTGTTAACCCGCCTCTTGCGGATTTCTCCCCTTTCTTTGATTTACACCTGCAGGCTCTCCCTTGCCATCGGAGCAGGATCTGCTGATGCAGGCCCGGCTGGATCAAATGTGCAAAGGCTTGTCCCCAGGACTCGGGAAAAAATTGAGCAGAGATTCCCGCCTCCGCCTCCGCCTCCTCTTGCCTTCCGAACGGGCTTCCAAACGGGCAATGCCCTGACGGGTCCCCCACGCCCCATCCTGCCCATGCCCACACCCCTGTATATGAGGGTGACCCATGTCCCTCACCCTCCATGCTCGAACGGAAGACACGTGTGTCCTGAGGGGAGCGCCAGACAGGCATTTCTCCGGCCAGGCAGACCCCTGCAGCACCCGTTAGGCTCCAAAGCCTGTACATTCCCAAGATGCCACTGGTCACTATGCAAATCAGACAGCCCTGGCCACACCCTCTCCGCCGCTGGGCTCTGCTGCTTTCGGTACGTGCAGCTCAGCTTTTTCTTACCCTGAACCAGACTTCCGTTTCAGCAAAAAGGTGGGTTGCAGTGGGTCCGGGATGCCATTTGGAGACAAAGCCTGCGGCCCTGTCAAAGATGACTTCCTGCCGCACACCATGTGGTCAGAAGCCTACGAAAAGAAGCGCACCTCGGAATACAGAATCTCACTTCCTCAAGAGCCTTGCACAAGAGATTTTCCTCCCGCCGAGGAAAGCAACTCAAAGGGAACCTTGCGAAAATCAAATTAGGAGCCAGATTGCGGGATGCTAGGCAAACTGTTTGTCAGAAAAGCAAATTCATTTTGAGAAGCCCTGACCTGCGGGAAGGAAAAGCATTCAAGGGCAGAAGAAGGACTGTTCCCTGACCGGGAATCGAACCCGGGCCGCGGCGGTGAGAGCGCCGAATCCTAACCACTAGACCACCAGGGAACCCACAGCCATACAGCAAAAGTTCCTACACTGCTCTCCTAGTGACAAAGCTCATGGGGGCTGAAAGCATATTTTATTCTACAGCGAATATGAATCAGAACTTGAAAAAACACTCATGATTCCACCAGACTGTTTGTCACTTCCAAGCACAGGCCATCCCCTCCCCCGTGCTACTGAACCGACGAATTCCTGTACAATCGGGATCCCCGGGAAATCACAAGAGGGACACCTAGTGGCCGCTGATAGCTCAAAGACAGCTGGTACACCTTCTCACACCTACCTCGTTATTCAGCTTGCTGGAAGAATACATTGCGAATGACCGATTCAAGAGTGCAAGGGAGAAGAGTGCTCCAAAGTAGATGTATACATCGCAGCCGGGTTTTCCAGCAATTTACCTTTCTGATGAGCTGGTACTGCACTTTACGCCCACATAGAGCACCTGACTGGGTGGGGGACTGCGTGCGCATGAAGGTGGCTGAGGGCAATGGGAGCAAAGCAACCTGGGACACAGGGGACCCAGCCCCTTTCCTCTGCTTTCGTCTATAGGTCGGGGTGCCTTTTTAAGGACCTTCGATTAAAAAAAGCTGAGCTGCGTGGACAAATTACGCACGTCTACGTCTTAGAGGGATCTTCCCTGACCGGGAATCGAACCCGGGCCGCGGCGGTGAAAGCGCCGAATCCTAGCCACTAGACCACCAGGGAGGAGATGCTCTTGTGAGCCTGCCTTGCTTACTTCCTTATTGTGACTAAGCTAACTCCACTGTATAGATTGCCCATAAAGTACGAGTGGGGAAAAGTTAGGTGTCACACAGTGTGTTTGTCATAAGCAATTACCTTTATCCTCCTGCAAAAGCCTTTTTACTCTGCAATCACCTCTTGCTGGACAGCCTGCGCTGGAGCAGCCAGCATGAAAAGGGAGCTGAGTAAGGCAGGGCCTAGGGTCTCACCAGGGTGGCCGAGTGGTTAAGGCGTTGGACTTAAGATCCAATGGACAGTTGTCCGCATGGGTTCGAGCCCCATCCCTGGTATGGGTTTTCAGCGGGTGTGTAGGAACTTGCAGATGCTTTTGTAAAGCATTTTCCTCTGCCCTCCTCACCCTCCCAGTGCCCTTCCTTAACAGTCCCAATTCACGTCTCAGCTGTGGGGTCTGCTGCTACTCTGCACTTAGCATGGATGCTTCCCAAAGCAATGCAGTGCCACCTACGCAGAGCCCCTGCTTAGAGAAATACACCTCCTATGTCTTTTCCCACTGAAGGGAGCAGGAGGAAGTACTTGCTTCCTGGGGAACATGGGCCTGCCACTGGAATTTGTTAACCCGCCTCTTGCGGATTTCTCCCCTTTCTTTGATTTACACCTGCAGGCTCTCCCTTGCCATCGGAGCAGGATCTGCTGATGCAGGCCCGGCTGGATCAAATGTGCAAAGGCTTGTCCCCAGGCCTCGGGAAAAAATTGAGCAGAGATTCCCGCCTCCGCCTCCGCCTCCTCTTGCCTTCCGAACGGGCTTCCAAACGGGCAATGCCCTGACGGGTCCCCCACGCCCCATCCTGCCCATGCCCACACCCCTGTATATGAGGGTGACCCATGTCCCTCACCCTCCATGCTCGAACGGAAGACACGTGTGTCCTGAGGGGAGCGCCAGACAGGCATTTCTCCGGCCAGGCAGACCCCTGCAGCACCCGTTAAGCTCCAAAGCCTGTACATTCCCAAGATGCCACTGGTCACTATGCAAATCAGACAGCCCTGGCCACACCCTCTCCGCCGCTGGGCTCTGCTGCTTTCGGTACGTGCAGCTCAGCTTTCTATTACCCTGAACCAGACTTCCGTTTCAGCAAAAAGGTGGGTTGCAGTGCGTCCGGGATGCCATTTGGAGATAAAGCCTGCGGCCCTGTCAAAGATGACTTCCTGCCGCACACCATGTGGTCAGAAGCCTACGAAAAGAAGCGCACCTCGGAATACAGAATCTCACTTCCTCAAGAGCCTTGCACAAGAGATTTTCCTCCCGCCGAGGAAAGCAACTCAAAGGGAACCTTGCGAAAATCTAATTAGGAGCCAGATTGCGGGATGCTAGGCAAACTGTTTGTCAGAAAAGCAAATTCATTTTGAGAAGCCCTGACCTGCGGGAAGGAAAAGCATTCAAGGGCAGAAGAAGGACTGTTCCCTGACCGGGAATCGAACCCGGGCCGCGGCGGTGAGAGCGCCGAATCCTAACCACTAGACCACCAGGGAACCCACAGCCATACAGCAAAAGTTCCTACACTGCTCTCCTAGTGACAAAGCTCATGGGGGCTGAAAGCATATTTTATTCTACAGCGAATATGAATCAGAACTTGAAAAAACACTCATGATTCCACCAGACTGTTTGTCACTTCCAAGCACAGGCCATCCCCTCCCCCGTGCTACTGAACCGACGAATTCCTGTACAATCGGGATCCCCGGGAAATCACAAGAGGGACACCTAGTGGCCGCTGATAGCTCAAAGACAGCTGGTACACCTTCTCACACCTACCTCGTTATTCAGCTTGCTGGAAGAATACATTGCGAATGACCGATTCAAGAGTGCAAGGGAGAAGAGTGCTCCAAAGTAGATGTATACATCGCAGCCGGGTTTTCCAGCAATTTACCTTTCTGATGAGCTGGTACTGCACTTTACGCCCACATAGAGCACCTGACTGGGTGGGGGACTGCGTGCGCATGAAGGTGGCTGAGGGCAATGGGAGCAAAGCAACCTGGGACACAGGGGACCCAGCCCCTTTCCTCTGCTTTCGTCTATAGGTCGGGGTGCCTTTTTAAGGACCTTCGATTAAAAAAAGCTGAGCTGCGTGGACAAATTACGCACGTCTACGTCTTAGAGGGATCTTCCCTGACCGGGAATCGAACCCGGGCCGCGGCGGTGAAAGCGCCGAATCCTAGCCACTAGACCACCAGGGAGGAGATGCTCTTGTGAGCCTGCCTTGCTCACTTCCTTATTGTGACTAAGCTAACTCCACTGTATAGATTGCCCATAAAGTACGAGTGGGGAAAAGTTAGGTGTCACACAGTGTGTTTGTCATAAGCAATTACCTTTATCCTCCTGCAAAAGCCTTTTTACTCTGCAATCACCTCTTGCTGGACAGCCTGCGCTGGAGCAGCCAGCATGAAAAGGGAGCTGAGTAAGGCAGGGCCTAGGGTCTCACCAGGGTGGCCGAGTGGTTAAGGCGTTGGACTTAAGATCCAATGGACAGTTGTCCGCATGGGTTCGAGCCCCATCCCTGGTATGGGTTTTCAGCGGGTGTGTAGGAACTTGCAGATGCTTTTTTAAAGCATTTTCCTCTGCCCTCCTCACCCTCCCAGTGCCCTTCCTTAACAGTCCCAATTCACGTCTCAGCTGTGGGGTCTGCTGCTACTCTGCACTTAGCATGGATGCTTCCCAAAGCAATGCAGTGCCACCTACGCAGAGCCCCTGCTTAGAGAAATACACCTCCTATGTCTTTTCCCACTGAAGGGAGCAGGAGGAAGTACTTGCTTCCTGGGGAACATGGGCCTGCCACTGGAATTTGTTAACCCGCCTCTTGCGGATTTCTCCCCTTTCTTTGATTTACACCTGCAGGCTCTCCCTTGCCATCGGAGCAGGATCTGCTGATGCAGGCCCGGCTGGATCAAATGTGCAAAGGCTTGTCCCCAGGCCTCGGGAAAAAATTGAGCAGAGATTCCCGCCTCCGCCTCCGCCTCCTCTTGCCTTCCGAACGGGCTTCCAAACGGGCAATGCCCTGACGGGTCCCCCACGCCCCATCCTGCCCATGCCCACACCCCTGTATATGAGGGTGACCCATGTCCCTCACCCTCCATGCTCGAACGGAAGACACGTGTGTCCTGAGGGGAGCGCCAGACAGGCATTTCTCCGGCCAGGCAGACCCCTGCAGCACCCGTTAGGCTCCAAAGCCTGTACATTCCCAAGATGCCACTGGTCACTATGCAAATCAGACAGCCCTGGCCACACCCTCTCCGCCGCTGGGCTCTGCTGCTTTCGGTACGTGCAGCTCAGCTTTTTCTTACCCTGAACCAGACTTCCGTTTCAGCAAAAAGGTGGGTTGCAGTGGGTCCGGGATGCCATTTGGAGACAAAGCCTGCGGCCCTGTCAAAGATGACTTCCTGCCGCACACCATGTGGTCAGAAGCCTACGAAAAGAAGCGCACCTCGGAATACAGAATCTCACTTCCTCAAGAGCCTTGCACAAGAGATTTTCCTCCCGCCGAGGAAAGCAACTCAAAGGGAACCTTGCGAAAATCAAATTAGGAGCCAGATTGCGGGATGCTAGGCAAACTGTTTGTCAGAAAAGCAAATTCATTTTGAGAAGCCCTGACCTGCGGGAAGGAAAAGCATTCAAGGGCAGAAGAAGGACTGTTCCCTGACCGGGAATCGAACCCGGGCCGCAGCGGTGAGAGTGCCGAATCCTAACCACTAGACCACCAGGGAACCCACAGCCATACAGCAAAAGTTCCTACACTGCTCTCCTAGTGACAAAGCTCATGGGGGCTGAAAGCATATTTTATTCTACAGCGAATATGAATCAGAACTTGAAAAAACACTCATGATTCCACCAGACTGTTTGTCACTTCCAAGCACAGGCCATCCCCTCCCCCGTGCTACTGAACCGACGAATTCCTGTACAATCGGGATCCCCGGGAAATCACAAGAGGGACACCTAGTGGCCGCTGATAGCTCAAAGACAGCTGGTACACCTTCTCACACCTACCTCGTTATTCAGCTTGCTGGAAGAATACATTGCGAATGACCGATTCAAGAGTGCAAGGGAGAAGAGTGCTCCAAAGTAGATGTATACATCGCAGCCGGGTTTTCCAGCAATTTACCTTTCTGATGAGCTGGTACTGCACTTTACGCCCACATAGAGCACCTGACTGGGTGGGGGACTGCGTGCGCATGAAGGTGGCTGAGGGCAATGGGAGCAAAGCAACCTGGGACACAGGGGACCCAGCCCCTTTCCTCTGCTTTCGTCTATAGGTCGGGGTGCCTTTTTAAGGACCTTCGATTAAAAAAAGCTGAGCTGCGTGGACAAATTACGCACGTCTACGTCTTAGAGGGATCTTCCCTGACCGGGAATCGAACCCGGGCCGCGGCGGTGAAAGCGCCGAATCCTAGCCACTAGACCACCAGGGAGGAGATGCTCTTGTGAGCCTGCCTTGCTCACTTCCTTATTGTGACTAAGCTAACTCCACTGTATAGATTGCCCATAAAGTACGAGTGGGGAAAAGTTAGGTGTCACACAGTGTGTTTGTCATAAGCAATTACCTTTATCCTCCTGCAAAAGCCTTTTTACTCTGCAATCACCTCTTGCTGGACAGCCTGCGCTGGAGCAGCCAGCATGAAAAGGGAGCTGAGTAAGGCAGGGCCTAGGGTCTCACCAGGGTGGCCGAGTGGTTAAGGCGTTGGACTTAAGATCCAATGGACAGTTGTCCGCATGGGTTCGAGCCCCATCCCTGGTATGGGTTTTCAGCGGGTGTGTAGGAACTTGCAGATGCTTTTGTAAAGCATTTTCCTCTGCCCTCCTCACCCTCCCATTGCCCTTCCTTAACAGTCCCAATTCACGTCTCAGCTGTGGGGTCTGCTGCTACTCTGCACTTAGCATGGATGCTTGCCAAAGCAATGCAGTGCCACCTACGCAGAGCCCCTGCTTAGAGAAATACACCTCCTATGTCTTTTCCCACTGAAGGGAGCAGGAGGAAGTACTTGCTTCCTGGGGAACATGGGCCTGCCACTGGAATTTGTTAACCAGCCTCTTGCGGATTTCTCCCCTTTCTTTGATTTACACCTGCAGGCTCTCCCTTGCCATCGGAGCAGGATCTGCTGATGCAGGCCCGGCTGGATCAAAAGTGCAAAGGCTTGTCCCCAGGCCTCGGGAAAAAATTGAGCAGAGATTCCCGCCTCCGCCTCCTCTTGCCTTCCGAACGGGCTTCCAAACGGGCAATGCCCTGACGGGTCCCCCACGCCCCATCCTGCCCATGCCCACACCCCTGTATATGAGGGTGACCCATGTCCCTCACCCTCCATGCTCGAACGGAAGACACGTGTGTCCTGAGGGGAGCGCCAGACAGGCATTTCTCCGGCCAGGCAGACCCCTGCAGCACCCGTTAAGCTCCAAAGCCTGTACATTCCCAAGATGCCACTGGTCACTATGCAAATCAGACAGCCCTGGCCACACCCTCTCCGCCGCTGGGCTCTGCTGCTTTCGGTACGTGCAGCTCAGCTTTCTATTACCCTGAACCAGACTTCCGTTTCAGCAAAAAGGTGGGTTGCAGTGCGTCCGGGATGCCATTTGGAGATAAAGCCTGCGGCCCTGTCAAAGATGACTTCCTGCCGCACACCATGTGGTCAGAAGCCTACGAAAAGAAGCGCACCTCGGAATACAGAATCTCACTTCCTCAAGAGCCTTGCACAAGAGATTTTCCTACCGCCGAGGAAAGCAACTCAAAGGGAACCTTGCGAAAATCAAATTAGGAGCCAGATTGCGGGATGCTAGGCAAACTGTTTGTCAGAAAAGCAAATTCATTTTGAGAAGCCCTGACCTGCGGGAAGGAAAAGCATTCAAGGGCAGAAGAAGGACTGTTCCCTGACCGGGAATCGAACCCAGGCCGCGGCGGTGAGAGCGCCGAATCCTAACCACTAGACCACCAGGGAACCCACAGCCATACAGCAAAAGTTCCTACACTGCTCTCCTAGTGACAAAGCTCATGGGGGCTGAAAGCATATTTTATTCTACAGCGAATATGAATCAGAACTTGAAAAAACACTCATGATTCCACCAGACTGTTTGTCACTTCCAAGCACAGGCCATCCCCTCCCCCGTGCTACTGAACCGACGAATTCCTGTACAATCGGGATCCCCGGGAAATCACAAGAGGGACACCTAGTGGCCGCTGATAGCTCAAAGACAGCTGGTACACCTTCTCACACCTACCTCGTTATTCAGCTTGCTGGAAGAATACATTGCGAATGACCGATTCAAGAGTGCAAGGGAGAAGAGTGCTCCAAAGTAGATGTATACATCGCAGCCGGGTTTTCCAGCAATTTACCTTTCTGATGAGCTGGTACTGCACTTTACGCCCACATAGAGCACCTGACTGGGTGGGGGACTGCGTGCGCATGAAGGTGGCTGAGGGCAATGGGAGCAAAGCAACCTGGGACACAGGGGACCCAGCCCCTTTCCTCTGCTTTCGTCTATAGGTCGGGGTGCCTTTTTAAGGACCTTCGATTAAAAAAAGCTGAGCTGCGTGGACAAATTACACACGTCTACGTCTTAGAGGGATCTTCCCTGACCGGGAATCGAACCCGGGCCGCGGCGGTGAAAGCGCCGAATCCTAGCCACTAGACCACCAGGGAGGAGATGCTCTTGTGAGCCTGCCTTGCTCACTTCCTTATTGTGACTAAGCTAACTCCACTGTATAGATTGCCCATAAAGTACGAGTGGGGAAAAGTTAGGTGTCACACAGTGTGTTTGTCATAAGCAATTACCTTTATCCTCCTGCAAAAGCCTTTTTACTCTGCAATCACCTCTTGCTGGACAGCCTGCGCTGGAGCAGCCAGCATGAAAAGGGAGCTGAGTAAGGCAGGGCCTAGGGTCTCACCAGGGTGGCCGAGTGGTTAAGGCGTTGGACTTAAGATCCAATGGACAGTTGTCCGCATGGGTTCGAGCCCCATCCCTGGTATGGGTTTTCAGCGGGTGTGTAGGAACTTGCAGATGCTTTTTTAAAGCATTTTCCTCTGCCCTCCTCACCCTCCCAGTGCCCTTCCTTAACAGTCCCAATTCACGTCTCAGCTGTGGGGTCTGCTGCTACTCTGCACTTAGCATGGATGCTTCCCAAAGCAATGCAGTGCCACCTACGCAGAGCCCCTGCTTAGAGAAATACACCTCCTATGTCTTTTCCCACTGAAGGGAGCAGGAGGAAGTACTTGCTTCCTGGGGAACATGGGCCTGCCACTGGAATTTGTTAACCCGCCTCTTGCGGATTTCTCCCCTTTCTTTGATTTACACCTGCAGGCTCTCCCTTGCCATCGGAGCAGGATCTGCTGATGCAGGCCCGGCTGGATCAAATGTGCAAAGGCTTGTCCCCAGGCCTCGGGAAAAAATTGAGCAGAGATTCCCGCCTCCGCCTCCGCCTCCTCTTGCCTTCCGAACGGGCTTCCAAACGGGCAATGCCCTGACGGGTCCCCCACGCCCCATCCTGCCCATGCCCACACCCCTGTATATGAGGGTGACCCATGTCCCTCACCCTCCATGCTCGAACGGAAGACACGTGTGTCCTGAGGGGAGCGCCAGACAGGCATTTCTCCGGCCAGGCAGACCCCTGCAGCACCCGTTAGGCTCCAAAGCCTGTACATTCCCAAGATGCCACTGGTCACTATGCAAATCAGACAGCCCTGGCCACACCCTCTCCGCCGCTGGGCTCTGCTGCTTTCGGTACGTGCAGCTCAGCTTTTTCTTACCCTGAACCAGACTTCCGTTTCAGCAAAAAGGTGGGTTGCAGTGGGTCCGGGATGCCATTTGGAGACAAAGCCTGCGGCCCTGTCAAAGATGACTTCCTGCCGCACACCATGTGGTCAGAAGCCTACGAAAAGAAGCGCACCTCGGAATACAGAATCTCACTTCCTCAAGAGCCTTGCACAAGAGATTGTCCTCCCGCCGAGGAAAGCAACTCAAAGGGAACCTTGCGAAAATCAAATTAGGAGCCAGATTGCGGGATGCTAGGCAAACTGTTTGTCAGAAAAGCAAATTCATTTTGAGAAGCCCTGACCTGCGGGAAGGAAAAGCATTCAAGGGCAGAAGAAGGACTGTTCCCTGACCGGGAATCGAACCCGGGCCGCGGCGGTGAGAGCGCCGAATCCTAACCACTAGACCACCAGGGAACCCACAGCCATACAGCAAAAGTTCCTACACTGCTCTCCTAGTGACAAAGCTCATGGGGGCTGAAAGCATATTTTATTCTACAGCGAATATGAATCAGAACTTGAAAAAACACTCATGATTCCACCAGACTGTTTGTCACTTCCAAGCACAGGCCATCCCCTCCCCCGTGCTACTGAACCGACGAATTCCTGTACAATCGGGATCCCCGGGAAATCACAAGAGGGACACCTAGTGGCCGCTGATAGCTCAAAGACAGCTGGTACACCTTCTCACACCTACCTCGTTATTCAGCTTGCTGGAAGAATACATTGCGAATGACCGATTCAAGAGTGCAAGGGAGAAGAGTGCTCCAAAGTAGATGTATACATCGCAGCCGGGTTTTCCAGCAATTTACCTTTCTGATGAGCTGGTACTGCACTTTACGCCCACATAGAGCACCTGACTGGGTGGGGGACTGCGTGCGCATGAAGGTGGCTGAGGGCAATGGGAGCAAAGCAACCTGGGACACAGGGGACCCAGCCCCTTTCCTCTGCTTTCGTCTATAGGTCGGGGTGCCTTTTTAAGGACCTTCGATTAAAAAAAGCTGAGCTGCGTGGACAAATTACGCACGTCTACGTCTTAGAGGGATCTTCCCTGACCGGGAATCGAACCCGGGCCGCGGCGGTGAAAGCGCCGAATCCTAGCCACTAGACCACCAGGGAGGAGATGCTCTTGTGAGCCTGCCTTGCTCACTTCCTTATTGTGACTAAGCTAACTCCACTGTATAGATTGCCCATAAAGTACGAGTGGGGAAAAGTTAGGTGTCACACAGTGTGTTTGTCATAAGCAATTACCTTTATCCTCCTGCAAAAGCCTTTTTACTCTGCAATCACCTCTTGCTGGACAGCCTGCGCTGGAGCAGCCAGCATGAAAAGGGAGCTGAGTAAGGCAGGGCCTAGGGTCTCACCAGGGTGGCCGAGTGGTTAAGGCGTTGGACTTAAGATCCAATGGACAGTTGTCCACATGGGTTCGAGCCCCATCCCTGGTATGGGTTTTCAGCGGGTGTGTAGGAACTTGCAGATGCTTTTTTAAAGCATTTTCCTCTGCCCTCCTCACCCTCCCAGTGCCCTTCCTTAACAGTCCCAATTCACGTCTCAGCTGTGGGGTCTGCTGCTACTCTGCACTTAGCATGGATGCTTCCCAAAGCAATGCAGTGCCACCTACGCAGAGCCCCTGCTTAGAGAAATACACCTCCTATGTCTTTTCCCACTGAAGGGAGCAGGAGGAAGTACTTGCTTCCTGGGGAACATGGGCCTGCCACTGGAATTTGTTAACCCGCCTCTTGCGGATTTCTCCCCTTTCTTTGATTTACACCTGCAGGCTCTCCCTTGCCATCGGAGCAGGATCTGCTGATGCAGGCCCGGCTGGATCAAATGTGCAAAGGCTTGTCCCCAGGCCTCGGGAAAAAATTGAGCAGAGATTCCCGCCTCCGCCTCCGCCTCCTCTTGCCTTCCGAACGGGCTTCCAAACGGGCAATGCCCTGACGGGTCCCCCACGCCCCATCCTGCCCATGCCCACACCCCTGTATATGAGGGTGACCCATGTCCCTCACCCTCCATGCTCGAACGGAAGACACGTGTGTCCTGAGGGGAGCGCCAGACAGGCATTTCTCCGGCCAGGCAGACCCCTGCAGCACCCGTTAGGCTCCAAAGCCTGTACATTCCCAAGATGCCACTGGTCACTATGCAAATCAGACAGCCCTGGCCACACCCTCTCCGCCGCTGGGCTCTGCTGCTTTCGGTACGTGCAGCTCAGCTTTTTCTTACCCTGAACCAGACTTCCGTTTCAGCAAAAAGGTGGGTTGCAGTGGGTCCGGGATGCCATTTGGAGACAAAGCCTGCGGCCCTGTCAAAGATGACTTCCTGCCGCACACCATGTGGTCAGAAGCCTACGAAAAGAAGCGCACCTCGGAATACAGAATCTCACTTCCTCAAGAGCCTTGCACAAGAGATTTTCCTCCCGCCGAGGAAAGCAACTCAAAGGGAACCTTGCGAAAATCAAATTAGGAGCCAGATTGCGGGATGCTAGGCAAACTGTTTGTCAGAAAAGCGAATTCATTTTGAGAAGCCCTGACCTGCGGGAAGGAAAAGCATTCAAGGGCAGAAGAAGGACTGTTCCCTGACCGGGAATCGAACCCGGGCCGCGGCGGTGAGAGCGCCGAATCCTAACCACTAGACCACCAGGGAACCCACAGCCATACAGCAAAAGTTCCTACACTGCTCTCCTAGTGACAAAGCTCATGGGGGCTGAAAGCATATTTTATTCTACAGCGAATATGAATCAGAACTTGAAAAAACACTCATGATTCCACCAGACTGTTTGTCACTTCCAAGCACAGGCCATCCCCTCCCCCGTGCTACTGAACCGACGAATTCCTGTACAATCGGGATCCCCGGGAAATCACAAGAGGGACACCTAGTGGCTGCTGATAGCTCAAAGACAGCTGGTACACCTTCTCACACCTACCTCGTTATTCAGCTTGCTGGAAGAATACATTGCGAATGACCGATTCAAGAGTGCAAGGGAGAAGAGTGCTCCAAAGTAGATGTATACATCGCAGCCGGGTTTTCCAGCAATTTACCTTTCTGATGAGCTGGTACTGCACTTTACGCCCACATAGAGCACCTGACTGGGTGGGGGACTGCGTGCGCATGAAGGTGGCTGAGGGCAATGGGAGCAAAGCAACCTGGGACACAGGGGACCCAGCCCCTTTCCTCTGCTTTCGTCTATAGGTCGGGGTGCCTTTTTAAGGACCTTCGATTAAAAAAAGCTGAGCTGCGTGGACAAATTACGCACGTCTACGTCTTAGAGGGATCTTCCCTGACCGGGAATCGAACCCGGGCCGCGGCGGTGAAAGCGCCGAATCCTAGCCACTAGACCACCAGGGAGGAGATGCTCTTGTGAGCCTGCCTTGCTCACTTCCTTATTGTGACTAAGCTAACTCCACTGTATAGATTGCCCATAAAGTACGAGTGGGGAAAAGTTAGGTGTCACACAGTGTGTTTGTCATAAGCAATTACCTTTATCCTCCTGCAAAAGCCTTTTTACTCTGCAATCACCTCTTGCTGGACAGCCTGCGCTGGAGCAGCCAGCATGAAAAGGGAGCTGAGTAAGGCAGGGCCTAGGGTCTCACCAGGGTGGCCGAGTGGTTAAGGCGTTGGACTTAAGATCCAATGGACAGTTGTCCGCATGGGTTCGAGCCCCATCCCTGGTATGGGTTTTCAGCGGGTGTGTAGGAACTTGCAGATGCTTTTTTAAAGCATTTTCCTCTGCCCTCCTCACCCTCCCAGTGCCCTTCCTTAACAGTCCCAATTCACGTCTCAGCTGTGGGGTCTGCTGCTACTCTGCACTTAGCATGGATGCTTCCCAAAGCAATGCAGTGCCACCTACGCAGAGCCCCTGCTTAGAGAAATACACCTCCTATGTCTTTTCCCACTGAAGGGAGCAGGAGGAAGTACTTGCTTCCTGGGGAACATGGGCCTGCCACTGGAATTTGTTAACCCGCCTCTTGCGGATTTCTCCCCTTTCTTTGATTTACACCTGCAGGCTCTCCCTTGCCATCGGAGCAGGATCTGCTGATGCAGGCCCGGCTGGATCAAATGTGCAAAGGCTTGTCCCCAGGCCTCGGGAAAAAATTGAGCAGAGATTCCCGCCTCCGCCTCCGCCTCCTCTTGCCTTCCGAACGGGCTTCCAAACGGGCAATGCCCTGACGGGTCCCCCACGCCCCATCCTGCCCATGCCCACACCCCTGTATATGAGGGTGACCCATGTCCCTCACCCTCCATGCTCGAACGGAAGACACGTGTGTCCTGAGGGGAGCGCCAGACAGGCATTTCTCCGGCCAGGCAGACCCCTGCAGCACCCGTTAGGCTCCAAAGCCTGTACATTCCCAAGATGCCACTGGTCACTATGCAAATCAGACAGCCCTGGCCACACCCTCTCCGCCGCTGGGCTCTGCTGCTTTCGGTACGTGCAGCTCAGCTTTTTCTTACCCTGAACCAGACTTCCGTTTCAGCAAAAAGGTGGGTTGCAGTGGGTCCGGGATGCCATTTGGAGACAAAGCCTGCGGCCCTGTCAAAGATGACTTCCTGCCGCACACCATGTGGTCAGAAGCCTACGAAAAGAAGCGCACCTCGGAATACAGAATCTCACTTCCTCAAGAGCCTTGCACAAGAGATTTTCCTCCCGCCGAGGAAAGCAACTCAAAGGGAACCTTGCGAAAATCAAATTAGGAGCCAGATTGCGGGATGCTAGGCAAACTGTTTGTCAGAAAAGCAAATTCATTTTGAGAAGCCCTGACCTGCGGGAAGGAAAAGCATTCAAGGGCAGAAGAAGGACTGTTCCCTGACCGGGAATCGAACCCAGGCCGCGGCGGTGAGAGCGCCGAATCCTAACCACTAGACCACCAGGGAACCCAGAGCCATACAGCAAAAGTTCCTACACTGCTCTCCTAGTGACAAAGCTCATGGGGGCTGAAAGCATATTTTATTCTACAGCGAATATGAATCAGAACTTGAAAAAACACTCATGATTCCACCAGACTGTTTGTCACTTCCAAGCACAGGCCATCCCCTCCCCCGTGCTACTGAACCGACGAATTCCTGTACAATCGGGATCCCCGGGAAATCACAAGAGGGACACCTAGTGGCCGCTGATAGCTCAAAGACAGCTGGTACACCTTCTCACACCTACCTCGTTATTCAGCTTGCTGGAAGAATACATTGCGAATGACCGATTCAAGAGTGCAAGGGAGAAGAGTGCTCCAAAGTAGATGTATACATCGCAGCCGGGTTTTCCAGCAATTTACCTTTCTGATGAGCTGGTACTGCACTTTACGCCCACATAGAGCACCTGACTGGGTGGGGGACTGCGTGCGCATGAAGGTGGCTGAGGGCAATGGGAGCAAAGCAACCTGGGACCCAGGGGACCCAGCCCCTTTCCTCTGCTTTCGTCTATAGGTCGGGGTGCCTTTTTAAGGACCTTCGATTAAAAAAAGCTGAGCTGCGTGGACAAATTACGCACGTCTACGTCTTAGAGGGATCTTCCCTGACCGGGAATCGAACCCGGGCCGCGGCGGTGAAAGCGCCGAATCCTAGCCACTAGACCACCAGGGAGGAGATGCTCTTGTGAGCCTGCCTTGCTCACTTCCTTATTGTGACTAAGCTAACTCCACTGTATAGATTGCCCATAAAGTACGAGTGGGGAAAAGTTAGGTGTCACACAGTGTGTTTGTCATAAGCAATTACCTTTATCCTCCTGCAAAAGCCTTTTTACTCTGCAATCACCTCTTGCTGGACAGCCTGCGCTGGAGCAGCCAGCATGAAAAGGGAGCTGAGTAAGGCAGGGCCTAGGGTCTCACCAGGGTGGCCGAGTGGTTAAGGCGTTGGACTTAAGATCCAATGGACAGTTGTCCGCATGGGTTCGAGCCCCATCCCTGGTATGGGTTTTCAGCGGGTGTGTAGGAACTTGCAGATGCTTTTTTAAAGCATTTTCCTCTGCCCTCCTCACCCTCCCAGTGCCCTTCCTTAACAGTCCCAATTCACGTCTCAGCTGTGGGGTCTGCTGCTACTCTGCACTTAGCATGGATGCTTCCCAAAGCAATGCAGTGCCACCTACGCAGAGCCCCTGCTTAGAGAAATACACCTCCTATGTCTTTTCCCACTGAAGGGAGCAGGAGGAAGTACTTGCTTCCTGGGGAACATGGGCCTGCCACTGGAATTTGTTAACCCGCCTCTTGCGGATTTCTCCCCTTTCTTTGATTTACACCTGCAGGCTCTCCCTTGCCATCGGAGCAGGATCTGCTGATGCAGGCCCGGCTGGATCAAATGTGCAAAGGCTTGTCCCCAGGCCTCGGGAAAAAATTGAGCAGAGATTCCCGCCTCCGCCTCCGCCTCCTCTTGCCTTCCGAACGGGCTTCCAAACGGGCAATGCCCTGACGGGTCCCCCACGCCCCATCCTGCCCATGCCCACACCCCTGTATATGAGGGTGACCCATGTCCCTCACCCTCCATGCTCGAACGGAAGACACGTGTGTCCTGAGGGGAGCGCCAGACAGGCATTTCTCCGGCCAGGCAGACCCCTGCAGCACCCGTTAGGCTCCAAAGCCTGTACATTCCCAAGATGCCACTGGTCACTATGCAAATCAGACAGCCCTGGCCACACCCTCTCCGCCGCTGGGCTCTGCTGCTTTCGGTACGTGCAGCTCAGCTTTTTCTTACCCTGAACCAGACTTCCGTTTCAGCAAAAAGGTGGGTTGCAGTGGGTCCGGGATGCCATTTGGAGACAAAGCCTGCGGCCCTGTCAAAGATGACTTCCTGCCGCACACCATGTGGTCAGAAGCCTACGAAAAGAAGCGCACCTCGGAATACAGAATCTCACTTCCTCAAGAGCCTTGCACAAGAGATTTTCCTCCCGCCGAGGAAAGCAACTCAAAGGGAACCTTGCGAAAATCAAATTAGGAGCCAGATTGCGGGATGCTAGGCAAACTGTTTGTCAGAAAAGCGAATTCATTTTGAGAAGCCCTGACCTGCGGGAAGGAAAAGCATTCAAGGGCAGAAGAAGGACTGTTCCCTGACCGGGAATCGAACCCGGGCCGCGGCGGTGAGAGCGCCGAATCCTAACCACTAGACCACCAGGGAACCCACAGCCATACAGCAAAAGTTCCTACACTGCTCTCCTAGTGACAAAGCTCATGGGGGCTGAAAGCATATTTTATTCTACAGCGAATATGAATCAGAACTTGAAAAAACACTCATGATTCCACCAGACTGTTTGTCACTTCCAAGCACAGGCCATCCCCTCCCCCGTGCTACTGAACCGACGAATTCCTGTACAATCGGGATCCCCGGGAAATCACAAGAGGGACACCTAGTGGCCGCTGATAGCTCAAAGACAGCTGGTACACCTTCTCACACCTACCTCGTTATTCAGCTTGCTGGAAGAATACATTGCGAATGACCGATTCAAGAGTGCAAGGGAGAAGAGTGCTCCAAAGTAGATGTATACATCGCAGCCGGGTTTTCCAGCAATTTACCTTTCTGATGAGCTGGTACTGCACTTTACGCCCACATAGAGCACCTGACTGGGTGGGGGACTGCGTGCGCATGAAGGTGGCTGAGGGCAATGGGAGCAAAGCAACCTGGGACACAGGGGACCCAGCCCCTTTCCTCTGCTTTCGTCTATAGGTCGGGGTGCCTTTTTAAGGACCTTCGATTAAAAAAAGCTGAGCTGCGTGGACAAATTACGCACGTCTACGTCTTAGAGGGATCTTCCCTGACCGGGAATCGAACCCGGGCCGCGGCGGTGAAAGCGCCGAATCCTAGCCACTAGACCACCAGGGAGGAGATGCTCTTGTGAGCCTGCCTTGCTCACTTCCTTATTGTGACTAAGCTAACTCCACTGTATAGATTGCCCATAAAGTACGAGTGGGGAAAAGTTAGGTGTCACACAGTGTGTTTGTCATAAGCAATTACCTTTATCCTCCTGCAAAAGCCTTTTTACTCTGCAATCACCTCTTGCTGGACAGCCTGCGCTGGAGCAGCCAGCATGAAAAGGGAGCTGAGTAAGGCAGGACCTAGGGTCTCACCAGGGTGGCCGAGTGGTTAAGGCGTTGGACTTAAGATCCAATGGACAGTTGTCCGCATGGGTTCGAGCCCCATCCCTGGTATGGGTTTTCAGCGGGTGTGTAGGAACTTGCAGATGCTTTTGTAAAGCATTTTCCTCTGCCCTCCTCACCCTCCCAGTGCCCTTCCTTAACAGTCCCAATTCACGTCTCAGCTGTGGGGTCTGCTGCTACTCTGCACTTAGCATGGATGTTTGCCAAAGCAATGCAGTGCCACCTACGCAGAGCCCCTGCTTAGAGAAATACACCTCCTATGTCTTTTCCCACTGAAGGGAGCAGGAGGAAGTACTTGCTTCCTGGGGAACATGGGCCTGCCACTGGAATTTGTTAACCCGCCTCTTGCGGATTTCTCCCCTTTCTTTGATTTACACCTGCAGGCTCTCCCTTGCCATCGGAGCAGGATCTGCTGATGCAGGCCCGGCTGGATCAAATGTGCAAAGGCTTGTCCCCAGGCCTCGGGAAAAAATTGAGCAGAGATTCCCGCCTCCGCCTCCGCCTCCTCTTGCCTTCCGAACGGGCTTCCAAACGGGCAATGCCCTGACGGGTCCCCCACGCCCCATCCTGCCCATGCCCACACCCCTGTATATGAGGGTGACCCATGTCCCTCACCCTCCATGCTCGAACGGAAGACACGTGTGTCCTGAGGGGAGCGCCAGACAGGCATTTCTCCGGCCAGGCAGACCCCTGCAGCACCCGTTAGGCTCCAAAGCCTGTACATTCCCAAGATGCCACTGGTCACTATGCAAATCAGACAGCCCTGGCCACACCCTCTCCGCCGCTGGGCTCTGCTGCTTTCGGTACGTGCAGCTCAGCTTTTTCTTACCCTGAACCAGACTTCCGTTTCAGCAAAAAGGTGGGTTGCAGTGGGTCCGGGATGCCATTTGGAGACAAAGCCTGCGGCCCTGTCAAAGATGACTTCCTGCCGCACACCATGTGGTCAGAAGCCTACGAAAAGAAGCGCACCTCGGAATACAGAATCTCACTTCCTCAAGAGCCTTGCACAAGAGATTTTCCTCCCGCCGAGGAAAGCAACTCAAAGGGAACCTTGCGAAAATCAAATTAGGAGCCAGATTGCGGGATGCTAGGCAAACTGTTTGTCAGAAAAGCAAATTCATTTTGAGAAGCCCTGACCTGCGGGAAGGAAAAGCATTCAAGGGCAGAAGAAGGACTGTTCCCTGACCGGGAATCGAACCCGGGCCGCGGCGGTGAGAGCGCCGAATCCTAACCACTAGACCACCAGGGAACCCACAGCCATACAGCAAAAGTTCCTACACTGCTCTCCTAGTGACAAAGCTCATGGGGGCTGAAAGCATATTTTATTCTACAGCGAATATGAATCAGAACTTGAAAAAACACTCATGATTCCACCAGACTGTTTGTCACTTCCAAGCACAGGCCATCCCCTCCCCCGTGCTACTGAACCGACGAATTCCTGTACAATCGGGATCCCCGGGAAATCACAAGAGGGACACCTAGTGGCTGCTGATAGCTCAAAGACAGCTGGTACACCTTCTCACACCTACCTCGTTATTCAGCTTGCTGGAAGAATACATTGCGAATGACCGATTCAAGAGTGCAAGGGAGAAGAGTGCTCCAAAGTAGATGTATACATCGCAGCCGGGTTTTCCAGCAATTTACCTTTCTGATGAGCTGGTACTGCACTTTACGCCCACATAGAGCACCTGACTGGGTGGGGGACTGCGTGCGCATGAAGGTGGCTGAGGGCAATGGGAGCAAAGCAACCTGGGACACAGGGGACCCAGCCCCTTTCCTCTGCTTTCGTCTATAGGTCGGGGTGCCTTTTTAAGGACCTTCGATTAAAAAAAGCTGAGCTGCGTGGACAAATTACGCACGTCTACGTCTTAGAGGGATCTTCCCTGACCGGGAATCGAACCCGGGCCGCGGCGGTGAAAGCGCCGAATCCTAGCCACTAGACCACCAGGGAGGAGATGCTCTTGTGAGCCTGCCTTGCTCACTTCCTTATTGTGACTAAGCTAACTCCACTGTATAGATTGCCCATAAAGTACGAGTGGGGAAAAGTTAGGTGTCACACAGTGTGTTTGTCATAAGCAATTACCTTTATCCTCCTGCAAAAGCCTTTTTACTCTGCAATCACCTCTTGCTGGACAGCCTGCGCTGGAGCAGCCAGCATGAAAAGGGAGCTGAGTAAGGCAGGGCCTAGGGTCTCACCAGGGTGGCCGAGTGGTTAAGGCGTTGGACTTAAGATCCAATGGACAGTTGTCCGCATGGGTTCGAGCCCCATCCCTGGTATGGGTTTTCAGCGGGTGTGTAGGAACTTGCAGATGCTTTTTTAAAGCATTTTCCTCTGCCCTCCTCACCCTCCCAGTGCCCTTCCTTAACAGTCCCAATTCACGTCTCAGCTGTGGGGTCTGCTGCTACTCTGCACTTAGCATGGATGCTTCCCAAAGCAATGCAGTGCCACCTACGCAGAGCCCCTGCTTAGAGAAATACACCTCCTATGTCTTTTCCCACTGAAGGGAGCAGGAGGAAGTACTTGCTTCCTGGGGAACATGGGCCTGCCACTGGAATTTGTTAACCCGCCTCTTGCGGATTTCTCCCCTTTCTTTGATTTACACCTGCAGGCTCTCCCTTGCCATCGGAGCAGGATCTGCTGATGCAGGCCCGGCTGGATCAAATGTGCAAAGGCTTGTCCCCAGGCCTCGGGAAAAAATTGAGCAGAGATTCCCGCCTCCGCCTCCGCCTCCTCTTGCCTTCCGAACGGGCTTCCAAACGGGCAATGCCCTGACGGGTCCCCCACGCCCCATCCTGCCCATGCCCACACCCCTGTATATGAGGGTGACCCATGTCCCTCACCCTCCATGCTCGAACGGAAGACACGTGTGTCCTGAGGGGAGCGCCAGACAGGCATTTCTCCGGCCAGGCAGACCCCTGCAGCACCCGTTAGGCTCCAAAGCCTGTACATTCCCAAGATGCCACTGGTCACTATGCAAATCAGACAGCCCTGGCCACACCCTCTCCGCCGCTGGGCTCTGCTGCTTTCGGTACGTGCAGCTCAGCTTTTTCTTACCCTGAACCAGACTTCCGTTTCAGCAAAAAGGTGGGTTGCAGTGGGTCCGGGATGCCATTTGGAGACAAAGCCTGCGGCCCTGTCAAAGATGACTTCCTGCCGCACACCATGTGGTCAGAAGCCTACGAAAAGAAGCGCACCTCGGAATACAGAATCTCACTTCCTCAAGAGCCTTGCACAAGAGATTTTCCTCCCGCCGAGGAAAGCAACTCAAAGGGAACCTTGCGAAAATCAAATTAGGAGCCAGATTGCGGGATGCTAGGCAAACTGTTTGTCAGAAAAGCAAATTCATTTTGAGAAGCCCTGACCTGCGGGAAGGAAAAGCATTCAAGGGCAGAAGAAGGACTGTTCCCTGACCGGGAATCGAACCCAGGCCGCGGCGGTGAGAGCGCCGAATCCTAACCACTAGACCACCAGGGAACCCAGAGCCATACAGCAAAAGTTCCTACACTGCTCTCCTAGTGACAAAGCTCATGGGGGCTGAAAGCATATTTTATTCTACAGCGAATATGAATCAGAACTTGAAAAAACACTCATGATTCCACCAGACTGTTTGTCACTTCCAAGCACAGGCCATCCCCTCCCCCGTGCTACTGAACCGACGAATTCCTGTACAATCGGGATCCCCGGGAAATCACAAGAGGGACACCTAGTGGCCGCTGATAGCTCAAAGACAGCTGGTACACCTTCTCACACCTACCTCGTTATTCAGCTTGCTGGAAGAATACATTGCGAATGACCGATTCAAGAGTGCAAGGGAGAAGAGTGCTCCAAAGTAGATGTATACATCGCAGCCGGGTTTTCCAGCAATTTACCTTTCTGATGAGCTGGTACTGCACTTTACGCCCACATAGAGCACCTGACTGGGTGGGGGACTGCGTGCGCATGAAGGTGGCTGAGGGCAATGGGAGCAAAGCAACCTGGGACCCAGGGGACCCAGCCCCTTTCCTCTGCTTTCGTCTATAGGTCGGGGTGCCTTTTTAAGGACCTTCGATTAAAAAAAGCTGAGCTGCGTGGACAAATTACGCACGTCTACGTCTTAGAGGGATCTTCCCTGACCGGGAATCGAACCCGGGCCGCGGCGGTGAAAGCGCCGAATCCTAGCCACTAGACCACCAGGGAGGAGATGCTCTTGTGAGCCTGCCTTGCTCACTTCCTTATTGTGACTAAGCTAACTCCACTGTATAGATTGCCCATAAAGTACGAGTGGGGAAAAGTTAGGTGTCACACAGTGTGTTTGTCATAAGCAATTACCTTTATCCTCCTGCAAAAGCCTTTTTACTCTGCAATCACCTCTTGCTGGACAGCCTGCGCTGGAGCAGCCAGCATGAAAAGGGAGCTGAGTAAGGCAGGGCCTAGGGTCTCACCAGGGTGGCCGAGTGGTTAAGGCGTTGGACTTAAGATCCAATGGACAGTTGTCCGCATGGGTTCGAGCCCCATCCCTGGTATGGGTTTTCAGCGGGTGTGTAGGAACTTGCAGATGCTTTTTTAAAGCATTTTCCTCTGCCCTCCTCACCCTCCCAGTGCCCTTCCTTAACAGTCCCAATTCACGTCTCAGCTGTGGGGTCTGCTGCTACTCTGCACTTAGCATGGATGCTTCCCAAAGCAATGCAGTGCCACCTACGCAGAGCCCCTGCTTAGAGAAATACACCTCCTATGTCTTTTCCCACTGAAGGGAGCAGGAGGAAGTACTTGCTTCCTGGGGAACATGGGCCTGCCACTGGAATTTGTTAACCCGCCTCTTGCGGATTTCTCCCCTTTCTTTGATTTACACCTGCAGGCTCTCCCTTGCCATCGGAGCAGGATCTGCTGATGCAGGCCCGGCTGGATCAAATGTGCAAAGGCTTGTCCCCAGGCCTCGGGAAAAAATTGAGCAGAGATTCCCGCCTCCGCCTCCGCCTCCTCTTGCCTTCCGAACGGGCTTCCAAACGGGCAATGCCCTGACGGGTCCCCCACGCCCCATCCTGCCCATGCCCACACCCCTGTATATGAGGGTGACCCATGTCCCTCACCCTCCATGCTCGAACGGAAGACACGTGTGTCCTGAGGGGAGCGCCAGACAGGCATTTCTCCGGCCAGGCAGACCCCTGCAGCACCCGTTAGGCTCCAAAGCCTGTACATTCCCAAGATGCCACTGGTCACTATGCAAATCAGACAGCCCTGGCCACACCCTCTCCGCCGCTGGGCTCTGCTGCTTTCGGTACGTGCAGCTCAGCTTTTTCTTACCCTGAACCAGACTTCCGTTTCAGCAAAAAGGTGGGTTGCAGTGGGTCCGGGATGCCATTTGGAGACAAAGCCTGCGGCCCTGTCAAAGATGACTTCCTGCCGCACACCATGTGGTCAGAAGCCTACGAAAAGAAGCGCACCTCGGAATACAGAATCTCACTTCCTCAAGAGCCTTGCACAAGAGATTTTCCTCCCGCCGAGGAAAGCAACTCAAAGGGAACCTTGCGAAAATCAAATTAGGAGCCAGATTGCGGGATGCTAGGCAAACTGTTTGTCAGAAAAGCGAATTCATTTTGAGAAGCCCTGACCTGCGGGAAGGAAAAGCATTCAAGGGCAGAAGAAGGACTGTTCCCTGACCGGGAATCGAACCCGGGCCGCGGCGGTGAGAGCGCCGAATCCTAACCACTAGACCACCAGGGAACCCACAGCCATACAGCAAAAGTTCCTACACTGCTCTCCTAGTGACAAAGCTCATGGGGGCTGAAAGCATATTTTATTCTACAGCGAATATGAATCAGAACTTGAAAAAACACTCATGATTCCACCAGACTGTTTGTCACTTCCAAGCACAGGCCATCCCCTCCCCCGTGCTACTGAACCGACGAATTCCTGTACAATCGGGATCCCCGGGAAATCACAAGAGGGACACCTAGTGGCCGCTGATAGCTCAAAGACAGCTGGTACACCTTCTCACACCTACCTCGTTATTCAGCTTGCTGGAAGAATACATTGCGAATGACCGATTCAAGAGTGCAAGGGAGAAGAGTGCTCCAAAGTAGATGTATACATCGCAGCCGGGTTTTCCAGCAATTTACCTTTCTGATGAGCTGGTACTGCACTTTACGCCCACATAGAGCACCTGACTGGGTGGGGGACTGCGTGCGCATGAAGGTGGCTGAGGGCAATGGGAGCAAAGCAACCTGGGACACAGGGGACCCAGCCCCTTTCCTCTGCTTTCGTCTATAGGTCGGGGTGCCTTTTTAAGGACCTTCGATTAAAAAAAGCTGAGCTGCGTGGACAAATTACGCACGTCTACGTCTTAGAGGGATCTTCCCTGACCGGGAATCGAACCCGGGCCGCGGCGGTGAAAGCGCCGAATCCTAGCCACTAGACCACCAGGGAGGAGATGCTCTTGTGAGCCTGCCTTGCTCACTTCCTTATTGTGACTAAGCTAACTCCACTGTATAGATTGCCCATAAAGTACGAGTGGGGAAAAGTTAGGTGTCACACAGTGTGTTTGTCATAAGCAATTACCTTTATCCTCCTGCAAAAGCCTTTTTACTCTGCAATCACCTCTTGCTGGACAGCCTGCGCTGGAGCAGCCAGCATGAAAAGGGAGCTGAGTAAGGCAGGGCCTAGGGTCTCACCAGGGTGGCCGAGTGGTTAAGGCGTTGGACTTAAGATCCAATGGACAGTTGTCCGCATGGGTTCGAGCCCCATCCCTGGTATGGGTTTTCAGCGGGTGTGTAGGAACTTGCAGATGCTTTTTTAAAGCATTTTCCTCTGCCCTCCTCACCCTCCCAGTGCCCTTCCTTAACAGTCCCAATTCACGTCTCAGCTGTGGGGTCTGCTGCTACTCTGCACTTAGCATGGATGCTTCCCAAAGCAATGCAGTGCCACCTACGCAGAGCCCCTGCTTAGAGAAATACACCTCCTATGTCTTTTCCCACTGAAGGGAGCAGGAGGAAGTACTTGCTTCCTGGGGAACATGGGCCTGCCACTGGAATTTGTTAACCCGCCTCTTGCGGATTTCTCCCCTTTCTTTGATTTACACCTGCAGGCTCTCCCTTGCCATCGGAGCAGGATCTGCTGATGCAGGCCCGGCTGGATCAAATGTGCAAAGGCTTGTCCCCAGGCCTCGGGAAAAAATTGAGCAGAGATTCCCGCCTCCGCCTCCGCCTCCTCTTGCCTTCCGAACGGGCTTCCAAACGGGCAATGCCCTGACGGGTCCCCCACGCCCCATCCTGCCCATGCCCACACCCCTGTATATGAGGGTGACCCATGTCCCTCACCCTCCATGCTCGAACGGAAGACACGTGTGTCCTGAGGGGAGCGCCAGACAGGCATTTCTCCGGCCAGGCAGACCCCTGCAGCACCCGTTAGGCTCCAAAGCCTGTACATTCCCAAGATGCCACTGGTCACTATGCAAATCAGACAGCCCTGGCCACACCCTCTCCGCCGCTGGGCTCTGCTGCTTTCGGTACGTGCAGCTCAGCTTTTTCTTACCCTGAACCAGACTTCCGTTTCAGCAAAAAGGTGGGTTGCAGTGGGTCCGGGATGCCATTTGGAGACAAAGCCTGCGGCCCTGTCAAAGATGACTTCCTGCCGCACACCATGTGGTCAGAAGCCTACGAAAAGAAGCGCACCTCGGAATACAGAATCTCACTTCCTCAAGAGCCTTGCACAAGAGATTTTCCTCCCGCCGAGGAAAGCAACTCAAAGGGAACCTTGCGAAAATCAAATTAGGAGCCAGATTGCGGGATGCTAGGCAAACTGTTTGTCAGAAAAGCAAATTCATTTTGAGAAGCCCTGACCTGCGGGAAGGAAAAGCATTCAAGGGCAGAAGAAGGACTGTTCCCTGACCGGGAATCGAACCCAGGCCGCGGCGGTGAGAGCGCCGAATCCTAACCACTAGACCACCAGGGAACCCAGAGCCATACAGCAAAAGTTCCTACACTGCTCTCCTAGTGACAAAGCTCATGGGGGCTGAAAGCATATTTTATTCTACAGCGAATATGAATCAGAACTTGAAAAAACACTCATGATTCCACCAGACTGTTTGTCACTTCCAAGCACAGGCCATCCCCTCCCCCGTGCTACTGAACCGACGAATTCCTGTACAATCGGGATCCCCGGGAAATCACAAGAGGGACACCTAGTGGCCGCTGATAGCTCAAAGACAGCTGGTACACCTTCTCACACCTACCTCGTTATTCAGCTTGCTGGAAGAATACATTGCGAATGACCGATTCAAGAGTGCAAGGGAGAAGAGTGCTCCAAAGTAGATGTATACATCGCAGCCGGGTTTTCCAGCAATTTACCTTTCTGATGAGCTGGTACTGCACTTTACGCCCACATAGAGCACCTGACTGGGTGGGGGACTGCGTGCGCATGAAGGTGGCTGAGGGCAATGGGAGCAAAGCAACCTGGGACACAGGGGACCCAGCCCCTTTCCTCTGCTTTCGTCTATAGGTCGGGGTGCCTTTTTAAGGACCTTCGATTAAAAAAAGCTGAGCTGCGTGGACAAATTACGCACGTCTACGTCTTAGAGGGATCTTCCCTGACCGGGAATCGAACCCGGGCCGCGGCGGTGAAAGCGCCGAATCCTAGCCACTAGACCACCAGGGAGGAGATGCTCTTGTGAGCCTGCCTTGCTCACTTCCTTATTGTGACTAAGCTAACTCCACTGTATAGATTGCCCATAAAGTACGAGTGGGGAAAAGTTAGGTGTCACACAGTGTGTTTGTCATAAGCAATTACCTTTATCCTCCTGCAAAAGCCTTTTTACTCTGCAATCACCTCTTGCTGGACAGCCTGCGCTGGAGCAGCCAGCATGAAAAGGGAGCTGAGTAAGGCAGGGCCTAGGGTCTCACCAGGGTGGCCGAGTGGTTAAGGCGTTGGACTTAAGATCCAATGGACAGTTGTCCGCATGGGTTCGAGCCCCATCCCTGGTATGGGTTTTCAGCGGGTGTGTAGGAACTTGCAGATGCTTTTTTAAAGCATTTTCCTCTGCCCTCCTCACCCTCCCAGTGCCCTTCCTTAACAGTCCCAATTCACGTCTCAGCTGTGGGGTCTGCTGCTACTCTGCACTTAGCATGGATGCTTCCCAAAGCAATGCAGTGCCACCTACGCAGAGCCCCTGCTTAGAGAAATACACCTCCTATGTCTTTTCCCACTGAAGGGAGCAGGAGGAAGTACTTGCTTCCTGGGGAACATGGGCCTGCCACTGGAATTTGTTAACCCGCCTCTTGCGGATTTCTCCCCTTTCTTTGATTTACACCTGCAGGCTCTCCCTTGCCATCGGAGCAGGATCTGCTGATGCAGGCCCGGCTGGATCAAATGTGCAAAGGCTTGTCCCCAGGCCTCGGGAAAAAATTGAGCAGAGATTCCCGCCTCCGCCTCCGCCTCCTCTTGCCTTCCGAACGGGCTTCCAAACGGGCAATGCCCTGACGGGTCCCCCACGCCCCATCCTGCCCATGCCCACACCCCTGTATATGAGGGTGACCCATGTCCCTCACCCTCCATGCTCGAACGGAAGACACGTGTGTCCTGAGGGGAGCGCCAGACAGGCATTTCTCCGGCCAGGCAGACCCCTGCAGCACCCGTTAGGCTCCAAAGCCTGTACATTCCCAAGATGCCACTGGTCACTATGCAAATCAGACAGCCCTGGCCACACCCTCTCCGCCGCTGGGCTCTGCTGCTTTCGGTACGTGCAGCTCAGCTTTCTATTACCCTGAACCAGACTTCCGTTTCAGCAAAAAGGTGGGTTGCAGTGCGTCCGGGATGCCATTTGGAGATAAAGCCTGCGGCCCTGTCAAAGATGACTTCCTGCCGCACACCATGTGGTCAGAAGCCTACGAAAAGAAGCGCACCTCGGAATACAGAATCTCACTTCCTCAAGAGCCTTGCACAAGAGATTTTCCTCCCGCCGAGGAAAGCAACTCAAAGGGAACCTTGCGAAAATCTAATTAGGAGCCAGATTGCGGGATGCTAGGCAAACTGTTTGTCAGAAAAGCAAATTCATTTTGAGAAGCCCTGACCTGCGGGAAGGAAAAGCATTCAAGGGCAGAAGAAGGACTGTTCCCTGACCGGGAATCGAACCCGGGCCGCGGCGGTGAGAGCGCCGAATCCTAACCACTAGACCACCAGGGAACCCACAGCCATACAGCAAAAGTTCCTACACTGCTCTCCTAGTGACAAAGCTCATGGGGGCTGAAAGCATATTTTATTCTACAGCGAATATGAATCAGAACTTGAAAAAACACTCATGATTCCACCAGACTGTTTGTCACTTCCAAGCACAGGCCATCCCCTCCCCCGTGCTACTGAACCGACGAATTCCTGTACAATCGGGATCCCCGGGAAATCACAAGAGGGACACCTAGTGGCCGCTGATAGCTCAAAGACAGCTGGTACACCTTCTCACACCTACCTCGTTATTCAGCTTGCTGGAAGAATACATTGCGAATGACCGATTCAAGAGTGCAAGGGAGAAGAGTGCTCCAAAGTAGATGTATACATCGCAGCCGGGTTTTCCAGCAATTTACCTTTCTGATGAGCTGGTACTGCACTTTACGCCCACATAGAGCACCTGACTGGGTGGGGGACTGCGTGCGCATGAAGGTGGCTGAGGGCAATGGGAGCAAAGCAACCTGGGACACAGGGGACCCAGCCCCTTTCCTCTGCTTTCGTCTATAGGTCGGGGTGCCTTTTTAAGGACCTTCGATTAAAAAAAGCTGAGCTGCGTGGACAAATTACGCACGTCTACGTCTTAGAGGGATCTTCCCTGACCGGGAATCGAACCCGGGCCGCGGCGGTGAAAGCGCCGAATCCTAGCCACTAGACCACCAGGGAGGAGATGCTCTTGTGAGCCTGCCTTGCTCACTTCCTTATTGTGACTAAGCTAACTCCACTGTATAGATTGCCCATAAAGTACGAGTGGGGAAAAGTTAGGTGTCACACAGTGTGTTTGTCATAAGCAATTACCTTTATCCTCCTGCAAAAGCCTTTTTACTCTGCAATCACCTCTTGCTGGACAGCCTGCGCTGGAGCAGCCAGCATGAAAAGGGAGCTGAGTAAGGCAGGGCCTAGGGTCTCACCAGGGTGGCCGAGTGGTTAAGGCGTTGGACTTAAGATCCAATGGACAGTTGTCCGCATGGGTTCGAGCCCCATCCCTGGTATGGGTTTTCAGCGGGTGTGTAGGAACTTGCAGATGCTTTTTTAAAGCATTTTCCTCTGCCCTCCTCACCCTCCCAGTGCCCTTCCTTAACAGTCCCAATTCACGTCTCAGCTGTGGGGTCTGCTGCTACTCTGCACTTAGCATGGATGCTTCCCAAAGCAATGCAGTGCCACCTACGCAGAGCCCCTGCTTAGAGAAATACACCTCCTATGTCTTTTCCCACTGAAGGGAGCAGGAGGAAGTACTTGCTTCCTGGGGAACATGGGCCTGCCACTGGAATTTGTTAACCCGCCTCTTGCGGATTTCTCCCCTTTCTTTGATTTACACCTGCAGGCTCTCCCTTGCCATCGGAGCAGGATCTGCTGATGCAGGCCCGGCTGGATCAAATGTGCAAAGGCTTGTCCCCAGGCCTCGGGAAAAAATTGAGCAGAGATTCCCGCCTCCGCCTCCGCCTCCTCTTGCCTTCCGAACGGGCTTCCAAACGGGCAATGCCCTGACGGGTCCCCCACGCCCCATCCTGCCCATGCCCACACCCCTGTATATGAGGGTGACCCATGTCCCTCACCCTCCATGCTCGAACGGAAGACACGTGTGTCCTGAGGGGAGCGCCAGACAGGCATTTCTCCGGCCAGGCAGACCCCTGCAGCACCCGTTAGGCTCCAAAGCCTGTACATTCCCAAGATGCCACTGGTCACTATGCAAATCAGACAGCCCTGGCCACACCCTCTCCGCCGCTGGGCTCTGCTGCTTTCGGTACGTGCAGCTCAGCTTTTTCTTACCCTGAACCAGACTTCCGTTTCAGCAAAAAGGTGGGTTGCAGTGGGTCCGGGATGCCATTTGGAGACAAAGCCTGCGGCCCTGTCAAAGATGACTTCCTGCCGCACACCATGTGGTCAGAAGCCTACGAAAAGAAGCGCACCTCGGAATACAGAATCTCACTTCCTCAAGAGCCTTGCACAAGAGATTTTCCTCCCGCCGAGGAAAGCAACTCAAAGGGAACCTTGCGAAAATCAAATTAGGAGCCAGATTGCGGGATGCTAGGCAAACTGTTTGTCAGAAAAGCAAATTCATTTTGAGAAGCCCTGACCTGCGGGAAGGAAAAGCATTCAAGGGCAGAAGAAGGACTGTTCCCTGACCGGGAATCGAACCCGGGCCGCAGCGGTGAGAGTGCCGAATCCTAACCACTAGACCACCAGGGAACCCACAGCCATACAGCAAAAGTTCCTACACTGCTCTCCTAGTGACAAAGCTCATGGGGGCTGAAAGCATATTTTATTCTACAGCGAATATGAATCAGAACTTGAAAAAACACTCATGATTCCACCAGACTGTTTGTCACTTCCAAGCACAGGCCATCCCCTCCCCCGTGCTACTGAACCGACGAATTCCTGTACAATCGGGATCCCCGGGAAATCACAAGAGGGACACCTAGTGGCCGCTGATAGCTCAAAGACAGCTGGTACACCTTCTCACACCTACCTCGTTATTCAGCTTGCTGGAAGAATACATTGCGAATGACCGATTCAAGAGTGCAAGGGAGAAGAGTGCTCCAAAGTAGATGTATACATCGCAGCCGGGTTTTCCAGCAATTTACCTTTCTGATGAGCTGGTACTGCACTTTACGCCCACATAGAGCACCTGACTGGGTGGGGGACTGCGTGCGCATGAAGGTGGCTGAGGGCAATGGGAGCAAAGCAACCTGGGACACAGGGGACCCAGCCCCTTTCCTCTGCTTTCGTCTATAGGTCGGGGTGCCTTTTTAAGGACCTTCGATTAAAAAAAGCTGAGCTGCGTGGACAAATTACGCACGTCTACGTCTTAGAGGGATCTTCCCTGACCGGGAATCGAACCCGGGCCGCGGCGGTGAAAGCGCCGAATCCTAGCCACTAGACCACCAGGGAGGAGATGCTCTTGTGAGCCTGCCTTGCTCACTTCCTTATTGTGACTAAGCTAACTCCACTGTATAGATTGCCCATAAAGTACGAGTGGGGAAAAGTTAGGTGTCACACAGTGTGTTTGTCATAAGCAATTACCTTTATCCTCCTGCAAAAGCCTTTTTACTCTGCAATCACCTCTTGCTGGACAGCCTGCGCTGGAGCAGCCAGCATGAAAAGGGAGCTGAGTAAGGCAGGGCCTAGGGTCTCACCAGGGTGGCCGAGTGGTTAAGGCGTTGGACTTAAGATCCAATGGACAGTTGTCCGCATGGGTTCGAGCCCCATCCCTGGTATGGGTTTTCAGCGGGTGTGTAGGAACTTGCAGATGCTTTTGTAAAGCATTTTCCTCTGCCCTCCTCACCCTCCCATTGCCCTTCCTTAACAGTCCCAATTCACGTCTCAGCTGTGGGGTCTGCTGCTACTCTGCACTTAGCATGGATGCTTGCCAAAGCAATGCAGTGCCACCTACGCAGAGCCCCTGCTTAGAGAAATACACCTCCTATGTCTTTTCCCACTGAAGGGAGCAGGAGGAAGTACTTGCTTCCTGGGGAACATGGGCCTGCCACTGGAATTTGTTAACCAGCCTCTTGCGGATTTCTCCCCTTTCTTTGATTTACACCTGCAGGCTCTCCCTTGCCATCGGAGCAGGATCTGCTGATGCAGGCCCGGCTGGATCAAAAGTGCAAAGGCTTGTCCCCAGGCCTCGGGAAAAAATTGAGCAGAGATTCCCGCCTCCGCCTCCTCTTGCCTTCCGAACGGGCTTCCAAACGGGCAATGCCCTGACGGGTCCCCCACGCCCCATCCTGCCCATGCCCACACCCCTGTATATGAGGGTGACCCATGTCCCTCACCCTCCATGCTCGAACGGAAGACACGTGTGTCCTGAGGGGAGCGCCAGACAGGCATTTCTCCGGCCAGGCAGACCCCTGCAGCACCCGTTAAGCTCCAAAGCCTGTACATTCCCAAGATGCCACTGGTCACTATGCAAATCAGACAGCCCTGGCCACACCCTCTCCGCCGCTGGGCTCTGCTGCTTTCGGTACGTGCAGCTCAGCTTTCAATTACCCTGAACCAGACTTCCGTTTCAGCAAAAAGGTGGGTTGCAGTGCGTCCGGGATGCCATTTGGAGATAAAGCCTGCGGCCCTGTCAAAGATGACTTCCTGCCGCACACCATGTGGTCAGAAGCCTACGAAAAGAAGCGCACCTCGGAATACAGAATCTCACTTCCTCAAGAGCCTTGCACAAGAGATTTTCCTCCCGCCGAGGAAAGCAACTCAAAGGGAACCTTGCGAAAATCAAATTAGGAGCCAGATTGCGGGATGCTAGGCAAACTGTTTGTCAGAAAAGCAAATTCATTTTGAGAAGCCCTGACCTGCGGGAAGGAAAAGCATTCAAGGGCAGAAGAAGGACTGTTCCCTGACCGGGAATCGAACCCAGGCCGCGGCGGTGAGAGCGCCGAATCCTAACCACTAGACCACCAGGGAACCCACAGCCATACAGCAAAAGTTCCTACACTGCTCTCCTAGTGACAAAGCTCATGGGGGCTGAAAGCATATTTTATTCTACAGCGAATATGAATCAGAACTTGAAAAAACACTCATGATTCCACCAGACTGTTTGTCACTTCCAAGCACAGGCCATCCCCTCCCCCGTGCTACTGAACCGACGAATTCCTGTACAATCGGGATCCCCGGGAAATCACAAGAGGGACACCTAGTGGCCGCTGATAGCTCAAAGACAGCTGGTACACCTTCTCACACCTACCTCGTTATTCAGCTTGCTGGAAGAATACATTGCGAATGACCGATTCAAGAGTGCAAGGGAGAAGAGTGCTCCAAAGTAGATGTATACATCGCAGCCGGGTTTTCCAGCAATTTACCTTTCTGATGAGCTGGTACTGCACTTTACGCCCACATAGAGCACCTGACTGGGTGGGGGACTGCGTGCGCATGAAGGTGGCTGAGGGCAATGGGAGCAAAGCAACCTGGGACACAGGGGACCCAGCCCCTTTCCTCTGCTTTCGTCTATAGGTCGGGGTGCCTTTTTAAGGACCTTCGATTAAAAAAAGCTGAGCTGCGTGGACAAATTACGCACGTCTACGTCTTAGAGGGATCTTCCCTGACCGGGAATCGAACCCGGGCCGCGGCGGTGAAAGCGCCGAATCCTAGCCACTAGACCACCAGGGAGGAGATGCTCTTGGGAGCCTGCCTTGCTCACTTCCTTATTGTGACTAAGCTAACTCCACTGTATAGATTGCCCATAAAGTACGAGTGGGGAAAAGTTAGGTGTCACACAGTGTGTTTGTCATAAGCAATTACCTTTATCCTCCTGCAAAAGCCTTTTTACTCTGCAATCACCTCTTGCTGGACAGCCTGCGCTGGAGCAGCCAGCATGAAAAGGGAGCTGAGTAAGGCAGGGCCTAGGGTCTCACCAGGGTGGCCGAGTGGTTAAGGCGTTGGACTTAAGATCCAATGGACAGTTGTCCGCATGGGTTCGAGCCCCATCCCTGGTATGGGTTTTCAGCGGGTGTGTAGGAACTTGCAGATGCTTTTTTAAAGCATTTTCCTCTGCCCTCCTCACCCTCCCAGTGCCCTTCCTTAACAGTCCCAATTCACGTCTCAGCTGTGGGGTCTGCTGCTACTCTGCACTTAGCATGGATGCTTCCCAAAGCAATGCAGTGCCACCTACGCAGAGCCCCTGCTTAGAGAAATACACCTCCTATGTCTTTTCCCACTGAAGGGAGCAGGAGGAAGTACTTGCTTCCTGGGGAACATGGGCCTGCCACTGGAATTTGTTAACCCGCCTCTTGCGGATTTCTCCCCTTTCTTTGATTTACACCTGCAGGCTCTCCCTTGCCATCGGAGCAGGATCTGCTGATGCAGGCCCGGCTGGATCAAATGTGCAAAGGC
Organism: Triturus cristatus; assembly: GCF_964204655.1. Taxonomy (NCBI): domain Eukaryota; kingdom Metazoa; phylum Chordata; class Amphibia; order Caudata; family Salamandridae; genus Triturus; species Triturus cristatus. The sequence goes on from NC_140588.1 coordinate 575,707,844, forward strand.
TTGTCCCCAGGCCTCGGGAAAAAATTGAGCAGAGATTCCCGCCTCCGCCTCCGCCTCCTCTTGCCTTCCGAACGGGCTTCCAAACGGGCAATGCCCTGACGGGTCCCCCACGCCCCATCCTGCCCATGCCCACACCCCTGTATATGAGGGTGACCCATGTCCCTCACCCTCCATGCTCGAACGGAAGACACGTGTGTCCTGAGGGGAGCGCCAGACAGGCATTTCTCCGGCCAGGCAGACCCCTGCAGCACCCGTTAGGCTCCAAAGCCTGTACATTCCCAAGATGCCACTGGTCACTATGCAAATCAGACAGCCCTGGCCACACCCTCTCCGCCGCTGGGCTCTGCTGCTTTCGGTACGTGCAGCTCAGCTTTTTCTTACCCTGAACCAGACTTCCGTTTCAGCAAAAAGGTGGGTTGCAGTGGGTCCGGGATGCCATTTGGAGACAAAGCCTGCGGCCCTGTCAAAGATGACTTCCTGCCGCACACCATGTGGTCAGAAGCCTACGAAAAGAAGCGCACCTCGGAATACAGAATCTCACTTCCTCAAGAGCCTTGCACAAGAGATTGTCCTCCCGCCGAGGAAAGCAACTCAAAGGGAACCTTGCGAAAATCAAATTAGGAGCCAGATTGCGGGATGCTAGGCAAACTGTTTGTCAGAAAAGCAAATTCATTTTGAGAAGCCCTGACCTGCGGGAAGGAAAAGCATTCAAGGGCAGAAGAAGGACTGTTCCCTGACCGGGAATCGAACCCGGGCCGCGGCGGTGAGAGCGCCGAATCCTAACCACTAGACCACCAGGGAACCCACAGCCATACAGCAAAAGTTCCTACACTGCTCTCCTAGTGACAAAGCTCATGGGGGCTGAAAGCATATTTTATTCTACAGCGAATATGAATCAGAACTTGAAAAAACACTCATGATTCCACCAGACTGTTTGTCACTTCCAAGCACAGGCCATCCCCTCCCCCGTGCTACTGAACCGACGAATTCCTGTACAATCGGGATCCCCGGGAAATCACAAGAGGGACACCTAGTGGCCGCTGATAGCTCAAAGACAGCTGGTACACCTTCTCACACCTACCTCGTTATTCAGCTTGCTGGAAGAATACATTGCGAATGACCGATTCAAGAGTGCAAGGGAGAAGAGTGCTCCAAAGTAGATGTATACATCGCAGCCGGGTTTTCCAGCAATTTACCTTTCTGATGAGCTGGTACTGCACTTTACGCCCACATAGAGCACCTGACTGGGTGGGGGACTGCGTGCGCATGAAGGTGGCTGAGGGCAATGGGAGCAAAGCAACCTGGGACACAGGGGACCCAGCCCCTTTCCTCTGCTTTCGTCTATAGGTCGGGGTGCCTTTTTAAGGACCTTCGATTAAAAAAAGCTGAGCTGCGTGGACAAATTACGCACGTCTACGTCTTAGAGGGATCTTCCCTGACCGGGAATCGAACCCGGGCCGCGGCGGTGAAAGCGCCGAATCCTAGCCACTAGACCACCAGGGAGGAGATGCTCTTGTGAGCCTGCCTTGCTCACTTCCTTATTGTGACTAAGCTAACTCCACTGTATAGATTGCCCATAAAGTACGAGTGGGGAAAAGTTAGGTGTCACACAGTGTGTTTGTCATAAGCAATTACCTTTATCCTCCTGCAAAAGCCTTTTTACTCTGCAATCACCTCTTGCTGGACAGCCTGCGCTGGAGCAGCCAGCATGAAAAGGGAGCTGAGTAAGGCAGGGCCTAGGGTCTCACCAGGGTGGCCGAGTGGTTAAGGCGTTGGACTTAAGATCCAATGGACAGTTGTCCGCATGGGTTCGAGCCCCATCCCTGGTATGGGTTTTCAGCGGGTGTGTAGGAACTTGCAGATGCTTTTTTAAAGCATTTTCCTCTGCCCTCCTCACCCTCCCAGTGCCCTTCCTTAACAGTCCCAATTCACGTCTCAGCTGTGGGGTCTGCTGCTACTCTGCACTTAGCATGGATGCTTCCCAAAGCAATGCAGTGCCACCTACGCAGAGCCCCTGCTTAGAGAAATACACCTCCTATGTCTTTTCCCACTGAAGGGAGCAGGAGGAAGTACTTGCTTCCTGGGGAACATGGGCCTGCCACTGGAATTTGTTAACCCGCCTCTTGCGGATTTCTCCCCTTTCTTTGATTTACACCTGCAGGCTCTCCCTTGCCATCGGAGCAGGATCTGCTGATGCAGGCCCGGCTGGATCAAATGTGCAAAGGCTTGTCCCCAGGCCTCGGGAAAAAATTGAGCAGAGATTCCCGCCTCCGCCTCCGCCTCCTCTTGCCTTCCGAACGGGCTTCCAAACGGGCAATGCCCTGACGGGTCCCCCACGCCCCATCCTGCCCATGCCCACACCCCTGTATATGAGGGTGACCCATGTCCCTCACCCTCCATGCTCGAACGGAAGACACGTGTGTCCTGAGGGGAGCGCCAGACAGGCATTTCTCCGGCCAGGCAGACCCCTGCAGCACCCGTTAGGCTCCAAAGCCTGTACATTCCCAAGATGCCACTGGTCACTATGCAAATCAGACAGCCCTGGCCACACCCTCTCCGCCGCTGGGCTCTGCTGCTTTCGGTACGTGCAGCTCAGCTTTTTCTTACCCTGAACCAGACTTCCGTTTCAGCAAAAAGGTGGGTTGCAGTGGGTCCGGGATGCCATTTGGAGACAAAGCCTGCGGCCCTGTCAAAGATGACTTCCTGCCGCACACCATGTGGTCAGAAGCCTACGAAAAGAAGCGCACCTCGGAATACAGAATCTCACTTCCTCAAGAGCCTTGCACAAGAGATTTTCCTCCCGCCGAGGAAAGCAACTCAAAGGGAACCTTGCGAAAATCAAATTAGGAGCCAGATTGCGGGATGCTAGGCAAACTGTTTGTCAGAAAAGCGAATTCATTTTGAGAAGCCCTGACCTGCGGGAAGGAAAAGCATTCAAGGGCAGAAGAAGGACTGTTCCCTGACCGGGAATCGAACCCGGGCCGCGGCGGTGAGAGCGCCGAATCCTAACCACTAGACCACCAGGGAACCCACAGCCATACAGCAAAAGTTCCTACACTGCTCTCCTAGTGACAAAGCTCATGGGGGCTGAAAGCATATTTTATTCTACAGCGAATATGAATCAGAACTTGAAAAAACACTCATGATTCCACCAGACAGTTTGTCACTTCCAAGCACAGGCCATCCCCTCCCCCGTGCTACTGAACCGACGAATTCCTGTACAATCGGGATCCCCGGGAAATCACAAGAGGGACACCTAGTGGCCGCTGATAGCTCAAAGACAGCTGGTACACCTTCTCACACCTACCTCGTTATTCAGCTTGCTGGAAGAATACATTGCGAATGACCGATTCAAGAGTGCAAGGGAGAAGAGTGCTCCAAAGTAGATGTATACATCGCAGCCGGGTTTTCCAGCAATTTACCTTTCTGATGAGCTGGTACTGCACTTTACGCCCACATAGAGCACCTGACTGGGTGGGGGACTGCGTGCGCATGAAGGTGGCTGAGGGCAATGGGAGCAAAGCAACCTGGGACACAGGGGACCCAGCCCCTTTCCTCTGCTTTCGTCTATAGGTCGGGGTGCCTTTTTAAGGACCTTCGATTAAAAAAAGCTGAGCTGCGTGGACAAATTACGCACGTCTACGTCTTAGAGGGATCTTCCCTGACCGGGAATCGAACCCGGGCCGCGGCGGTGAAAGCGCCGAATCCTAGCCACTAGACCACCAGGGAGGAGATGCTCTTGTGAGCCTGCCTTGCTCACTTCCTTATTGTGACTAAGCTAACTCCACTGTATAGATTGCCCATAAAGTACGAGTGGGGAAAAGTTAGGTGTCACACAGTGTGTTTGTCATAAGCAATTACCTTTATCCTCCTGCAAAAGCCTTTTTACTCTGCAATCACCTCTTGCTGGACAGCCTGCGCTGGAGCAGCCAGCATGAAAAGGGAGCTGAGTAAGGCAGGGCCTAGGGTCTCACCAGGGTGGCCGAGTGGTTAAGGCGTTGGACTTAAGATCCAATGGACAGTTGTCCGCATGGGTTCGAGCCCCATCCCTGGTATGGGTTTTCAGCGGGTGTGTAGGAACTTGCAGATGCTTTTTTAAAGCATTTTCCTCTGCCCTCCTCACCCTCCCAGTGCCCTTCCTTAACAGTCCCAATTCACGTCTCAGCTGTGGGGTCTGCTGCTACTCTGCACTTAGCATGGATGCTTCCCAAAGCAATGCAGTGCCACCTACGCAGAGCCCCTGCTTAGAGAAATACACCTCCTATGTCTTTTCCCACTGAAGGGAGCAGGAGGAAGTACTTGCTTCCTGGGGAACATGGGCCTGCCACTGGAATTTGTTAACCCGCCTCTTGCGGATTTCTCCCCTTTCTTTGATTTACACCTGCAGGCTCTCCCTTGCCATCGGAGCAGGATCTGCTGATGCAGGCCCGGCTGGATCAAATGTGCAAAGGCTTGTCCCCAGGCCTCGGGAAAAAATTGAGCAGAGATTCCCGCCTCCGCCTCCGCCTCCTCTTGCCTTCCGAACGGGCTTCCAAACGGGCAATGCCCTGACGGGTCCCCCACGCCCCATCCTGCCCATGCCCACACCCCTGTATATGAGGGTGACCCATGTCCCTCACCCTCCATGCTCGAACGGAAGACACGTGTGTCCTGAGGGGAGCGCCAGACAGGCATTTCTCCGGCCAGGCAGACCCCTGCAGCACCCGTTAGGCTCCAAAGCCTGTACATTCCCAAGATGCCACTGGTCACTATGCAAATCAGACAGCCCTGGCCACACCCTCTCCGCCGCTGGGCTCTGCTGCTTTCGGTACGTGCAGCTCAGCTTTTTCTTACCCTGAACCAGACTTCCGTTTCAGCAAAAAGGTGGGTTGCAGTGGGTCCGGGATGCCATTTGGAGACAAAGCCTGCGGCCCTGTCAAAGATGACTTCCTGCCGCACACCATGTGGTCAGAAGCCTACGAAAAGAAGCGCACCTCGGAATACAGAATCTCACTTCCTCAAGAGCCTTGCACAAGAGATTTTCCTCCCGCCGAGGAAAGCAACTCAAAGGGAACCTTGCGAAAATCAAATTAGGAGCCAGATTGCGGGATGCTAGGCAAACTGTTTGTCAGAAAAGCAAATTCATTTTGAGAAGCCCTGACCTGCGGGAAGGAAAAGCATTCAAGGGCAGAAGAAGGACTGTTCCCTGACCGGGAATCGAACCCAGGCCGCGGCGGTGAGAGCGCCGAATCCTAACCACTAGACCACCAGGGAACCCAGAGCCATACAGCAAAAGTTCCTACACTGCTCTCCTAGTGACAAAGCTCATGGGGGCTGAAAGCATATTTTATTCTACAGCGAATATGAATCAGAACTTGAAAAAACACTCATGATTCCACCAGACTGTTTGTCACTTCCAAGCACAGGCCATCCCCTCCCCCGTGCTACTGAACCGACGAATTCCTGTACAATCGGGATCCCCGGGAAATCACAAGAGGGACACCTAGTGGCCGCTGATAGCTCAAAGACAGCTGGTACACCTTCTCACACCTACCTCGTTATTCAGCTTGCTGGAAGAATACATTGCGAATGACCGATTCAAGAGTGCAAGGGAGAAGAGTGCTCCAAAGTAGATGTATACATCGCAGCCGGGTTTTCCAGCAATTTACCTTTCTGATGAGCTGGTACTGCACTTTACGCCCACATAGAGCACCTGACTGGGTGGGGGACTGCGTGCGCATGAAGGTGGCTGAGGGCAATGGGAGCAAAGCAACCTGGGACCCAGGGGACCCAGCCCCTTTCCTCTGCTTTCGTCTATAGGTCGGGGTGCCTTTTTAAGGACCTTCGATTAAAAAAAGCTGAGCTGCGTGGACAAATTACGCACGTCTACGTCTTAGAGGGATCTTCCCTGACCGGGAATCGAACCCGGGCCGCGGCGGTGAAAGCGCCGAATCCTAGCCACTAGACCACCAGGGAGGAGATGCTCTTGTGAGCCTGCCTTGCTCACTTCCTTATTGTGACTAAGCTAACTCCACTGTATAGATTGCCCATAAAGTACGAGTGGGGAAAAGTTAGGTGTCACACAGTGTGTTTGTCATAAGCAATTACCTTTATCCTCCTGCAAAAGCCTTTTTACTCTGCAATCACCTCTTGCTGGACAGCCTGCGCTGGAGCAGCCAGCATGAAAAGGGAGCTGAGTAAGGCAGGGCCTAGGGTCTCACCAGGGTGGCCGAGTGGTTAAGGCGTTGGACTTAAGATCCAATGGACAGTTGTCCGCATGGGTTCGAGCCCCATCCCTGGTATGGGTTTTCAGCGGGTGTGTAGGAACTTGCAGATGCTTTTTTAAAGCATTTTCCTCTGCCCTCCTCACCCTCCCAGTGCCCTTCCTTAACAGTCCCAATTCACGTCTCAGCTGTGGGGTCTGCTGCTACTCTGCACTTAGCATGGATGCTTCCCAAAGCAATGCAGTGCCACCTACGCAGAGCCCCTGCTTAGAGAAATACACCTCCTATGTCTTTTCCCACTGAAGGGAGCAGGAGGAAGTACTTGCTTCCTGGGGAACATGGGCCTGCCACTGGAATTTGTTAACCCGCCTCTTGCGGATTTCTCCCCTTTCTTTGATTTACACCTGCAGGCTCTCCCTTGCCATCGGAGCAGGATCTGCTGATGCAGGCCCGGCTGGATCAAATGTGCAAAGGCTTGTCCCCAGGCCTCGGGAAAAAATTGAGCAGAGATTCCCGCCTCCGCCTCCGCCTCCTCTTGCCTTCCGAACGGGCTTCCAAACGGGCAATGCCCTGACGGGTCCCCCACGCCCCATCCTGCCCATGCCCACACCCCTGTATATGAGGGTGACCCATGTCCCTCACCCTCCATGCTCGAACGGAAGACACGTGTGTCCTGAGGGGAGCGCCAGACAGGCATTTCTCCGGCCAGGCAGACCCCTGCAGCACCCGTTAGGCTCCAAAGCCTGTACATTCCCAAGATGCCACTGGTCACTATGCAAATCAGACAGCCCTGGCCACACCCTCTCCGCCGCTGGGCTCTGCTGCTTTCGGTACGTGCAGCTCAGCTTTTTCTTACCCTGAACCAGACTTCCGTTTCAGCAAAAAGGTGGGTTGCAGTGGGTCCGGGATGCCATTTGGAGACAAAGCCTGCGGCCCTGTCAAAGATGACTTCCTGCCGCACACCATGTGGTCAGAAGCCTACGAAAAGAAGCGCACCTCGGAATACAGAATCTCACTTCCTCAAGAGCCTTGCACAAGAGATTTTCCTCCCGCCGAGGAAAGCAACTCAAAGGGAACCTTGCGAAAATCAAATTAGGAGCCAGATTGCGGGATGCTAGGCAAACTGTTTGTCAGAAAAGCGAATTCATTTTGAGAAGCCCTGACCTGCGGGAAGGAAAAGCATTCAAGGGCAGAAGAAGGACTGTTCCCTGACCGGGAATCGAACCCGGGCCGCGGCGGTGAGAGCGCCGAATCCTAACCACTAGACCACCAGGGAACCCACAGCCATACAGCAAAAGTTCCTACACTGCTCTCCTAGTGACAAAGCTCATGGGGGCTGAAAGCATATTTTATTCTACAGCGAATATGAATCAGAACTTGAAAAAACACTCATGATTCCACCAGACAGTTTGTCACTTCCAAGCACAGGCCATCCCCTCCCCCGTGCTACTGAACCGACGAATTCCTGTACAATCGGGATCCCCGGGAAATCACAAGAGGGACACCTAGTGGCCGCTGATAGCTCAAAGACAGCTGGTACACCTTCTCACACCTACCTCGTTATTCAGCTTGCTGGAAGAATACATTGCGAATGACCGATTCAAGAGTGCAAGGGAGAAGAGTGCTCCAAAGTAGATGTATACATCGCAGCCGGGTTTTCCAGCAATTTACCTTTCTGATGAGCTGGTACTGCACTTTACGCCCACATAGAGCACCTGACTGGGTGGGGGACTGCGTGCGCATGAAGGTGGCTGAGGGCAATGGGAGCAAAGCAACCTGGGACACAGGGGACCCAGCCCCTTTCCTCTGCTTTCGTCTATAGGTCGGGGTGCCTTTTTAAGGACCTTCGATTAAAAAAAGCTGAGCTGCGTGGACAAATTACGCACGTCTACGTCTTAGAGGGATCTTCCCTGACCGGGAATCGAACCCGGGCCGCGGCGGTGAAAGCGCCGAATCCTAGCCACTAGACCACCAGGGAGGAGATGCTCTTGTGAGCCTGCCTTGCTCACTTCCTTATTGTGACTAAGCTAACTCCACTGTATAGATTGCCCATAAAGTACGAGTGGGGAAAAGTTAGGTGTCACACAGTGTGTTTGTCATAAGCAATTACCTTTATCCTCCTGCAAAAGCCTTTTTACTCTGCAATCACCTCTTGCTGGACAGCCTGCGCTGGAGCAGCCAGCATGAAAAGGGAGCTGAGTAAGGCAGGGCCTAGGGTCTCACCAGGGTGGCCGAGTGGTTAAGGCGTTGGACTTAAGATCCAATGGACAGTTGTCCGCATGGGTTCGAGCCCCATCCCTGGTATGGGTTTTCAGCGGGTGTGTAGGAACTTGCAGATGCTTTTTTAAAGCATTTTCCTCTGCCCTCCTCACCCTCCCAGTGCCCTTCCTTAACAGTCCCAATTCACGTCTCAGCTGTGGGGTCTGCTGCTACTCTGCACTTAGCATGGATGCTTCCCAAAGCAATGCAGTGCCACCTACGCAGAGCCCCTGCTTAGAGAAATACACCTCCTATGTCTTTTCCCACTGAAGGGAGCAGGAGGAAGTACTTGCTTCCTGGGGAACATGGGCCTGCCACTGGAATTTGTTAACCCGCCTCTTGCGGATTTCTCCCCTTTCTTTGATTTACACCTGCAGGCTCTCCCTTGCCATCGGAGCAGGATCTGCTGATGCAGGCCCGGCTGGATCAAATGTGCAAAGGCTTGTCCCCAGGCCTCGGGAAAAAATTGAGCAGAGATTCCCGCCTCCGCCTCCGCCTCCTCTTGCCTTCCGAACGGGCTTCCAAACGGGCAATGCCCTGACGGGTCCCCCACGCCCCATCCTGCCCATGCCCACACCCCTGTATATGAGGGTGACCCATGTCCCTCACCCTCCATGCTCGAACGGAAGACACGTGTGTCCTGAGGGGAGCGCCAGACAGGCATTTCTCCGGCCAGGCAGACCCCTGCAGCACCCGTTAGGCTCCAAAGCCTGTACATTCCCAAGATGCCACTGGTCACTATGCAAATCAGACAGCCCTGGCCACACCCTCTCCGCCGCTGGGCTCTGCTGCTTTCGGTACGTGCAGCTCAGCTTTTTCTTACCCTGAACCAGACTTCCGTTTCAGCAAAAAGGTGGGTTGCAGTGGGTCCGGGATGCCATTTGGAGACAAAGCCTGCGGCCCTGTCAAAGATGACTTCCTGCCGCACACCATGTGGTCAGAAGCCTACGAAAAGAAGCGCACCTCGGAATACAGAATCTCACTTCCTCAAGAGCCTTGCACAAGAGATTTTCCTCCCGCCGAGGAAAGCAACTCAAAGGGAACCTTGCGAAAATCAAATTAGGAGCCAGATTGCGGGATGCTAGGCAAACTGTTTGTCAGAAAAGCAAATTCATTTTGAGAAGCCCTGACCTGCGGGAAGGAAAAGCATTCAAGGGCAGAAGAAGGACTGTTCCCTGACCGGGAATCGAACCCAGGCCGCGGCGGTGAGAGCGCCGAATCCTAACCACTAGACCACCAGGGAACCCAGAGCCATACAGCAAAAGTTCCTACACTGCTCTCCTAGTGACAAAGCTCATGGGGGCTGAAAGCATATTTTATTCTACAGCGAATATGAATCAGAACTTGAAAAAACACTCATGATTCCACCAGACTGTTTGTCACTTCCAAGCACAGGCCATCCCCTCCCCCGTGCTACTGAACCGACGAATTCCTGTACAATCGGGATCCCCGGGAAATCACAAGAGGGACACCTAGTGGCCGCTGATAGCTCAAAGACAGCTGGTACACCTTCTCACACCTACCTCGTTATTCAGCTTGCTGGAAGAATACATTGCGAATGACCGATTCAAGAGTGCAAGGGAGAAGAGTGCTCCAAAGTAGATGTATACATCGCAGCCGGGTTTTCCAGCAATTTACCTTTCTGATGAGCTGGTACTGCACTTTACGCCCACATAGAGCACCTGACTGGGTGGGGGACTGCGTGCGCATGAAGGTGGCTGAGGGCAATGGGAGCAAAGCAACCTGGGACCCAGGGGACCCAGCCCCTTTCCTCTGCTTTCGTCTATAGGTCGGGGTGCCTTTTTAAGGACCTTCGATTAAAAAAAGCTGAGCTGCGTGGACAAATTACGCACGTCTACGTCTTAGAGGGATCTTCCCTGACCGGGAATCGAACCCGGGCCGCGGCGGTGAAAGCGCCGAATCCTAGCCACTAGACCACCAGGGAGGAGATGCTCTTGTGAGCCTGCCTTGCTCACTTCCTTATTGTGACTAAGCTAACTCCACTGTATAGATTGCCCATAAAGTACGAGTGGGGAAAAGTTAGGTGTCACACAGTGTGTTTGTCATAAGCAATTACCTTTATCCTCCTGCAAAAGCCTTTTTACTCTGCAATCACCTCTTGCTGGACAGCCTGCGCTGGAGCAGCCAGCATGAAAAGGGAGCTGAGTAAGGCAGGGCCTAGGGTCTCACCAGGGTGGCCGAGTGGTTAAGGCGTTGGACTTAAGATCCAATGGACAGTTGTCCGCATGGGTTCGAGCCCCATCCCTGGTATGGGTTTTCAGCGGGTGTGTAGGAACTTGCAGATGCTTTTTTAAAGCATTTTCCTCTGCCCTCCTCACCCTCCCAGTGCCCTTCCTTAACAGTCCCAATTCACGTCTCAGCTGTGGGGTCTGCTGCTACTCTGCACTTAGCATGGATGCTTCCCAAAGCAATGCAGTGCCACCTACGCAGAGCCCCTGCTTAGAGAAATACACCTCCTATGTCTTTTCCCACTGAAGGGAGCAGGAGGAAGTACTTGCTTCCTGGGGAACATGGGCCTGCCACTGGAATTTGTTAACCCGCCTCTTGCGGATTTCTCCCCTTTCTTTGATTTACACCTGCAGGCTCTCCCTTGCCATCGGAGCAGGATCTGCTGATGCAGGCCCGGCTGGATCAAATGTGCAAAGGCTTGTCCCCAGGCCTCGGGAAAAAATTGAGCAGAGATTCCCGCCTCCGCCTCCGCCTCCTCTTGCCTTCCGAACGGGCTTCCAAACGGGCAATGCCCTGACGGGTCCCCCACGCCCCATCCTGCCCATGCCCACACCCCTGTATATGAGGGTGACCCATGTCCCTCACCCTCCATGCTCGAACGGAAGACACGTGTGTCCTGAGGGGAGCGCCAGACAGGCATTTCTCCGGCCAGGCAGACCCCTGCAGCACCCGTTAGGCTCCAAAGCCTGTACATTCCCAAGATGCCACTGGTCACTATGCAAATCAGACAGCCCTGGCCACACCCTCTCCGCCGCTGGGCTCTGCTGCTTTCGGTACGTGCAGCTCAGCTTTTTCTTACCCTGAACCAGACTTCCGTTTCAGCAAAAAGGTGGGTTGCAGTGGGTCCGGGATGCCATTTGGAGACAAAGCCTGCGGCCCTGTCAAAGATGACTTCCTGCCGCACACCATGTGGTCAGAAGCCTACGAAAAGAAGCGCACCTCGGAATACAGAATCTCACTTCCTCAAGAGCCTTGCACAAGAGATTTTCCTCCCGCCGAGGAAAGCAACTCAAAGGGAACCTTGCGAAAATCAAATTAGGAGCCAGATTGCGGGATGCTAGGCAAACTGTTTGTCAGAAAAGCGAATTCATTTTGAGAAGCCCTGACCTGCGGGAAGGAAAAGCATTCAAGGGCAGAAGAAGGACTGTTCCCTGACCGGGAATCGAACCCGGGCCGCGGCGGTGAGAGCGCCGAATCCTAACCACTAGACCACCAGGGAACCCACAGCCATACAGCAAAAGTTCCTACACTGCTCTCCTAGTGACAAAGCTCATGGGGGCTGAAAGCATATTTTATTCTACAGCGAATATGAATCAGAACTTGAAAAAACACTCATGATTCCACCAGACTGTTTGTCACTTCCAAGCACAGGCCATCCCCTCCCCCGTGCTACTGAACCGACGAATTCCTGTACAATCGGGATCCCCGGGAAATCACAAGAGGGACACCTAGTGGCCGCTGATAGCTCAAAGACAGCTGGTACACCTTCTCACACCTACCTCGTTATTCAGCTTGCTGGAAGAATACATTGCGAATGACCGATTCAAGAGTGCAAGGGAGAAGAGTGCTCCAAAGTAGATGTATACATCGCAGCCGGGTTTTCCAGCAATTTACCTTTCTGATGAGCTGGTACTGCACTTTACGCCCACATAGAGCACCTGACTGGGTGGGGGACTGCGTGCGCATGAAGGTGGCTGAGGGCAATGGGAGCAAAGCAACCTGGGACACAGGGGACCCAGCCCCTTTCCTCTGCTTTCGTCTATAGGTCGGGGTGCCTTTTTAAGGACCTTCGATTAAAAAAAGCTGAGCTGCGTGGACAAATTACGCACGTCTACGTCTTAGAGGGATCTTCCCTGACCGGGAATCGAACCCGGGCCGCGGCGGTGAAAGCGCCGAATCCTAGCCACTAGACCACCAGGGAGGAGATGCTCTTGTGAGCCTGCCTTGCTCACTTCCTTATTGTGACTAAGCTAACTCCACTGTATAGATTGCCCATAAAGTACGAGTGGGGAAAAGTTAGGTGTCACACAGTGTGTTTGTCATAAGCAATTACCTTTATCCTCCTGCAAAAGCCTTTTTACTCTGCAATCACCTCTTGCTGGACAGCCTGCGCTGGAGCAGCCAGCATGAAAAGGGAGCTGAGTAAGGCAGGGCCTAGGGTCTCACCAGGGTGGCCGAGTGGTTAAGGCGTTGGACTTAAGATCCAATGGACAGTTGTCCGCATGGGTTCGAGCCCCATCCCTGGTATGGGTTTTCAGCGGGTGTGTAGGAACTTGCAGATGCTTTTTTAAAGCATTTTCCTCTGCCCTCCTCACCCTCCCAGTGCCCTTCCTTAACAGTCCCAATTCACGTCTCAGCTGTGGGGTCTGCTGCTACTCTGCACTTAGCATGGATGCTTCCCAAAGCAATGCAGTGCCACCTACGCAGAGCCCCTGCTTAGAGAAATACACCTCCTATGTCTTTTCCCACTGAAGGGAGCAGGAGGAAGTACTTGCTTCCTGGGGAACATGGGCCTGCCACTGGAATTTGTTAACCCGCCTCTTGCGGATTTCTCCCCTTTCTTTGATTTACACCTGCAGGCTCTCCCTTGCCATCGGAGCAGGATCTGCTGATGCAGGCCCGGCTGGATCAAATGTGCAAAGGCTTGTCCCCAGGCCTCGGGAAAAAATTGAGCAGAGATTCCCGCCTCCGCCTCCGCCTCCTCTTGCCTTCCGAACGGGCTTCCAAACGGGCAATGCCCTGACGGGTCCCCCACGCCCCATCCTGCCCATGCCCACACCCCTGTATATGAGGGTGACCCATGTCCCTCACCCTCCATGCTCGAACGGAAGACACGTGTGTCCTGAGGGGAGCGCCAGACAGGCATTTCTCCGGCCAGGCAGACCCCTGCAGCACCCGTTAGGCTCCAAAGCCTGTACATTCCCAAGATGCCACTGGTCACTATGCAAATCAGACAGCCCTGGCCACACCCTCTCCGCCGCTGGGCTCTGCTGCTTTCGGTACGTGCAGCTCAGCTTTTTCTTACCCTGAACCAGACTTCCGTTTCAGCAAAAAGGTGGGTTGCAGTGGGTCCGGGATGCCATTTGGAGACAAAGCCTGCGGCCCTGTCAAAGATGACTTCCTGCCGCGCACCATGTGGTCAGAAGCCTACGAAAAGAAGCGCACCTCGGAATACAGAATCTCACTTCCTCAAGAGCCTTGCACAAGAGATTTTCCTCCCGCCGAGGAAAGCAACTCAAAGGGAACCTTGCGAAAATCAAATTAGGAGCCAGATTGCGGGATGCTAGGCAAACTGTTTGTCAGAAAAGCAAATTCATTTTGAGAAGCCCTGACCTGCGGGAAGGAAAAGCATTCAAGGGCAGAAGAAGGACTGTTCCCTGACCGGGAATCGAACCCAGGCCGCGGCGGTGAGAGCGCCGAATCCTAACCACTAGACCACCAGGGAACCCAGAGCCATACAGCAAAAGTTCCTACACTGCTCTCCTAGTGACAAAGCTCATGGGGGCTGAAAGCATATTTTATTCTACAGCGAATATGAATCAGAACTTGAAAAAACACTCATGATTCCACCAGACTGTTTGTCACTTCCAAGCACAGGCCATCCCCTCCCCCGTGCTACTGAACCGACGAATTCCTGTACAATCGGGATCCCCGGGAAATCACAAGAGGGACACCTAGTGGCCGCTGATAGCTCAAAGACAGCTGGTACACCTTCTCACACCTACCTCGTTATTCAGCTTGCTGGAAGAATACATTGCGAATGACCGATTCAAGAGTGCAAGGGAGAAGAGTGCTCCAAAGTAGATGTATACATCGCAGCCGGGTTTTCCAGCAATTTACCTTTCTGATGAGCTGGTACTGCACTTTACGCCCACATAGAGCACCTGACTGGGTGGGGGACTGCGTGCGCATGAAGGTGGCTGAGGGCAATGGGAGCAAAGCAACCTGGGACACAGGGGACCCAGCCCCTTTCCTCTGCTTTCGTCTATAGGTCGGGGTGCCTTTTTAAGGACCTTCGATTAAAAAAAGCTGAGCTGCGTGGACAAATTACGCACGTCTACGTCTTAGAGGGATCTTCCCTGACCGGGAATCGAACCCGGGCCGCGGCGGTGAAAGCGCCGAATCCTAGCCACTAGACCACCAGGGAGGAGATGCTCTTGTGAGCCTGCCTTGCTCACTTCCTTATTGTGACTAAGCTAACTCCACTGTATAGATTGCCCATAAAGTACGAGTGGGGAAAAGTTAGGTGTCACACAGTGTGTTTGTCATAAGCAATTACCTTTATCCTCCTGCAAAAGCCTTTTTACTCTGCAATCACCTCTTGCTGGACAGCCTGCGCTGGAGCAGCCAGCATGAAAAGGGAGCTGAGTAAGGCAGGGCCTAGGGTCTCACCAGGGTGGCCGAGTGGTTAAGGCGTTGGACTTAAGATCCAATGGACAGTTGTCCGCATGGGTTCGAGCCCCATCCCTGGTATGGGTTTTCAGCGGGTGTGTAGGAACTTGCAGATGCTTTTTTAAAGCATTTTCCTCTGCCCTCCTCACCCTCCCAGTGCCCTTCCTTAACAGTCCCAATTCACGTCTCAGCTGTGGGGTCTGCTGCTACTCTGCACTTAGCATGGATGCTTCCCAAAGCAATGCAGTGCCACCTACGCAGAGCCCCTGCTTAGAGAAATACACCTCCTATGTCTTTTCCCACTGAAGGGAGCAGGAGGAAGTACTTGCTTCCTGGGGAACATGGGCCTGCCACTGGAATTTGTTAACCCGCCTCTTGCGGATTTCTCCCCTTTCTTTGATTTACACCTGCAGGCTCTCCCTTGCCATCGGAGCAGGATCTGCTGATGCAGGCCCGGCTGGATCAAATGTGCAAAGGCTTGTCCCCAGGCCTCGGGAAAAAATTGAGCAGAGATTCCCGCCTCCGCCTCCGCCTCCTCTTGCCTTCCGAACGGGCTTCCAAACGGGCAATGCCCTGACGGGTCCCCCACGCCCCATCCTGCCCATGCCCACACCCCTGTATATGAGGGTGACCCATGTCCCTCACCCTCCATGCTCGAACGGAAGACACGTGTGTCCTGAGGGGAGCGCCAGACAGGCATTTCTCCGGCCAGGCAGACCCCTGCAGCACCCGTTAGGCTCCAAAGCCTGTACATTCCCAAGATGCCACTGGTCACTATGCAAATCAGACAGCCCTGGCCACACCCTCTCCGCCGCTGGGCTCTGCTGCTTTCGGTACGTGCAGCTCAGCTTTTTCTTACCCTGAACCAGACTTCCGTTTCAGCAAAAAGGTGGGTTTGAAGTGGGTCCGGGATGCCATTTGGAGACAAAGCCTGCGGCCCTGTCAAAGATGACTTCCTGCCGCACACCATGTGGTCAGAAGCCTACGAAAAGAAGCGCACCTCGGAATACAGAATCTCACTTCCTCAAGAGCCTTGCACAAGAGATTTTCCTCCCGCCGAGGAAAGCAACTCAAAGGGAACCTTGCGAAAATCAAATTAGGAGCCAGATTGCGGGATGCTAGGCAAACTGTTTGTCAGAAAAGCAAATTCATTTTGAGAAGCCCTGACCTGCGGGAAGGAAAAGCATTCAAGGGCAGAAGAAGGACTGTTCCCTGACCGGGAATCGAACCCGGGCCGCGGCGGTGAGAGCGCCGAATCCTAACCACTAGACCACCAGGGAACCCAGAGCCATACAGCAAAAGTTCCTACACTGCTCTCCTAGTGACAAAGCTCATGGGGGCTGAAAGCATATTTTATTCTACAGCGAATATGAATCAGAACTTGAAAAAACACTCATGATTCCACCAGACTGTTTGTCACTTCCAAGCACAGGCCATCCCCTCCCCCGTGCTACTGAACCGACGAATTCCTGTACAATCGGGATCCCCGGGAAATCACAAGAGGGACACCTAGTGGCCGCTGATAGCTCAAAGACAGCTGGTACACCTTCTCACACCTACCTCGTTATTCAGCTTGCTGGAAGAATACATTGCGAATGACCGATTCAAGAGTGCAAGGGAGAAGAGTGCTCCAAAGTAGATGTATACATCGCAGCCGGGTTTTCCAGCAATTTACCTTTCTGATGAGCTGGTACTGCACTTTACGCCCACATAGAGCACCTGACTGGGTGGGGGACTGCGTGCGCATGAAGGTGGCTGAGGGCAATGGGAGCAAAGCAACCTGGGACACAGGGGACCCAGCCCCTTTCCTCTGCTTTCGTCTATAGGTCGGGGTGCCTTTTTAAGGACCTTCGATTAAAAAAAGCTGAGCTGCGTGGACAAATTACGCACGTCTACGTCTTAGAGGGATCTTCCCTGACCGGGAATCGAACCCGGGCCGCGGCGGTGAAAGCGCCGAATCCTAGCCACTAGACCACCAGGGAGGAGATGCTCTTGTGAGCCTGCCTTGCTCACTTCCTTATTGTGACTAAGCTAACTCCACTGTATAGATTGCCCATAAAGTACGAGTGGGGAAAAGTTAGGTGTCACACAGTGTGTTTGTCATAAGCAATTACCTTTATCCTCCTGCAAAAGCCTTTTTACTCTGCAATCACCTCTTGCTGGACAGCCTGCGCTGGAGCAGCCAGCATGAAAAGGGAGCTGAGTAAGGCAGGGCCTAGGGTCTCACCAGGGTGGCCGAGTGGTTAAGGCGTTGGACTTAAGATCCAATGGACAGTTGTCCGCATGGGTTCGAGCCCCATCCCTGGTATGGGTTTTCAGCGGGTGTGTAGGAACTTGCAGATGCTTTTTTAAAGCATTTTCCTCTGCCCTCCTCACCCTCCCAGTGCCCTTCCTTAACAGTCCCAATTCACGTCTCAGCTGTGGGGTCTGCTGCTACTCTGCACTTAGCATGGATGCTTCCCAAAGCAATGCAGTGCCACCTACGCAGAGCCCCTGCTTAGAGAAATACACCTCCTATGTCTTTTCCCACTGAAGGGAGCAGGAGGAAGTACTTGCTTCCTGGGGAACATGGGCCTGCCACTGGAATTTGTTAACCCGCCTCTTGCGGATTTCTCCCCTTTCTTTGATTTACACCTGCAGGCTCTCCCTTGCCATCGGAGCAGGATCTGCTGATGCAGGCCCGGCTGGATCAAATGTGCAAAGGCTTGTCCCCAGGCCTCGGGAAAAAATTGAGCAGAGATTCCCGCCTCCGCCTCCGCCTCCTCTTGCCTTCCGAACGGGCTTCCAAACGGGCAATGCCCTGACGGGTCCCCCACGCCCCATCCTGCCCATGCCCACACCCCTGTATATGAGGGTGACCCATGTCCCTCACCCTCCATGCTCGAACGGAAGACACGTGTGTCCTGAGGGGAGCGCCAGACAGGCATTTCTCCGGCCAGGCAGACCCCTGCAGCACCCGTTAGGCTCCAAAGCCTGTACATTCCCAAGATGCCACTGGTCACTATGCAAATCAGACAGCCCTGGCCACACCCTCTCCGCCGCTGGGCTCTGCTGCTTTCGGTACGTGCAGCTCAGCTTTTTCTTACCCTGAACCAGACTTCCGTTTCAGCAAAAAGGTGGGTTGCAGTGGGTCCGGGATGCCATTTGGAGACAAAGCCTGCGGCCCTGTCAAAGATGACTTCCTGCCGCACACCATGTGGTCAGAAGCCTACGAAAAGAAGCGCACCTCGGAATACAGAATCTCACTTCCTCAAGAGCCTTGCACAAGAGATTTTCCTCCCGCCGAGGAAAGCAACTCAAAGGGAACCTTGCGAAAATCAAATTAGGAGCCAGATTGCGGGATGCTAGGCAAACTGTTTGTCAGAAAAGCGAATTCATTTTGAGAAGCCCTGACCTGCGGGAAGGAAAAGCATTCAAGGGCAGAAGAAGGACTGTTCCCTGACCGGGAATCGAACCCGGGCCGCGGCGGTGAGAGCGCCGAATCCTAACCACTAGACCACCAGGGAACCCACAGCCATACAGCAAAAGTTCCTACACTGCTCTCCTAGTGACAAAGCTCATGGGGGCTGAAAGCATATTTTATTCTACAGCGAATATGAATCAGAACTTGAAAAAACACTCATGATTCCACCAGACTGTTTGTCACTTCCAAGCACAGGCCATCCCCTCCCCCGTGCTACTGAACCGACGAATTCCTGTACAATCGGGATCCCCGGGAAATCACAAGAGGGACACCTAGTGGCCGCTGATAGCTCAAAGACAGCTGGTACACCTTCTCACACCTACCTCGTTATTCAGCTTGCTGGAAGAATACATTGCGAATGACCGATTCAAGAGTGCAAGGGAGAAGAGTGCTCCAAAGTAGATGTATACATCGCAGCCGGGTTTTCCAGCAATTTACCTTTCTGATGAGCTGGTACTGCACTTTACGCCCACATAGAGCACCTGACTGGGTGGGGGACTGCGTGCGCATGAAGGTGGCTGAGGGCAATGGGAGCAAAGCAACCTGGGACACAGGGGACCCAGCCCCTTTCCTCTGCTTTCGTCTATAGGTCGGGGTGCCTTTTTAAGGACCTTCGATTAAAAAAAGCTGAGCTGCGTGGACAAATTACGCACGTCTACGTCTTAGAGGGATCTTCCCTGACGGGGAATCGAACCCGGGCCGCGGCGGTGAAAGCGCCGAATCCTAGCCACTAGACCACCAGGGAGGAGATGCTCTTGTGAGCCTGCCTTGCTCACTTCCTTATTGTGACTAAGCTAACTCCACTGTATAGATTGCCCATAAAGTACGAGTGGGGAAAAGTTAGGTGTCACACAGTGTGTTTGTCATAAGCAATTACCTTTATCCTCCTGCAAAAGCCTTTTTACTCTGCAATCACCTCTTGCTGGACAGCCTGCGCTGGAGCAGCCAGCATGAAAAGGGAGCTGAGTAAGGCAGGGCCTAGGGTCTCACCAGGGTGGCCGAGTGGTTAAGGCGTTGGACTTAAGATCCAATGGACAGTTGTCCGCATGGGTTCGAGCCCCATCCCTGGTATGGGTTTTCAGCGGGTGTGTAGGAACTTGCAGATGCTTTTTTAAAGCATTTTCCTCTGCCCTCCTCACCCTCCCAGTGCCCTTCCTTAACAGTCCCAATTCACGTCTCAGCTGTGGGGTCTGCTGCTACTCTGCACTTAGCATGGATGCTTCCCAAAGCAATGCAGTGCCACCTACGCAGAGCCCCTGCTTAGAGAAATACACCTCCTATGTCTTTTCCCACTGAAGGGAGCAGGAGGAAGTACTTGCTTCCTGGGGGACATGGGCCTGCCACTGGAATTTGTTAACCCGCCTCTTGCGGATTTCTCCCCTTTCTTTGATTTACACCTGCAGGCTCTCCCTTGCCATCGGAGCAGGATCTGCTGATGCAGGCCCGGCTGGATCAAATGTGCAAAGGCTTGTCCCCAGGCCTCGGGAAAAAATTGAGCAGAGATTCCCGCCTCCGCCTCCGCCTCCTCTTGCCTTCCGAACGGGCTTCCAAACGGGCAATGCCCTGACGGGTCCCCCACGCCCCATCCTGCCCATGCCCACACCCCTGTATATGAGGGTGACCCATGTCCCTCACCCTCCATGCTCGAACGGAAGACACGTGTGTCCTGAGGGGAGCGCCAGACAGGCATTTCTCCGGCCAGGCAGACCCCTGCAGCACCCGTTAGGCTCCAAAGCCTGTACATTCCCAAGATGCCACTGGTCACTATGCAAATCAGACAGCCCTGGCCACACCCTCTCCGCCGCTGGGCTCTGCTGCTTTCGGTACGTGCAGCTCAGCTTTTTCTTACCCTGAACCAGACTTCCGTTTCAGCAAAAAGGTGGGTTGCAGTGGGTCCGGGATGCCATTTGGAGACAAAGCCTGCGGCCCTGTCAAAGATGACTTCCTGCCGCACACCATGTGGTCAGAAGCCTACGAAAAGAAGCGCACCTCGGAATACAGAATCTCACTTCCTCAAGAGCCTTGCACAAGAGATTTTCCTCCCGCCGAGGAAAGCAACTCAAAGGGAACCTTGCGAAAATCAAATTAGGAGCCAGATTGCGGGATGCTAGGCAAACTGTTTGTCAGAAAAGCAAATTCATTTTGAGAAGCCCTGACCTGCGGGAAGGAAAAGCATTCAAGGGCAGAAGAAGGACTGTTCCCTGACCGGGAATCGAACCCGGGCCGCGGCGGTGAGAGCGCCGAATCCTAACCACTAGACCACCAGGGAACCCACAGCCATACAGCAAAAGTTCCTACACTGCTCTCCTAGTGACAAAGCTCATGGGGGCTGAAAGCATATTTTATTCTACAGCGAATATGAATCAGAACTTGAAAAAACACTCATGATTCCACCAGACTGTTTGTCACTTCCAAGCACAGGCCATCCCCTCCCCCGTGCTACTGAACCGACGAATTCCTGTACAATCGGGATCCCCGGTAAATCACAAGAGGGACACCTAGTGGCCGCTGATAGCTCAAAGACAGCTGGTACACCTTCTCACACCTACCTCGTTATTCAGCTTGCTGGAAGAATACATTGCGAATGACCGATTCAAGAGTGCAAGGGAGAAGAGTGCTCCAAAGTAGATGTATACATCGCAGCCGGGTTTTCCAGCAATTTACCTTTCTGATGAGCTGGTACTGCACTTTACGCCCACATAGAGCACCTGACTGGGTGGGGGACTGCGTGCGCATGAAGGTGGCTGAGGGCAATGGGAGCAAAGCAACCTGGGACACAGGGGACCCAGCCCCTTTCCTCTGCTTTCGTCTATAGGTCGGGGTGCCTTTTTAAGGACCTTCGATTAAAAAAAGCTGAGCTGCGTGGACAAATTACGCACGTCTACGTCTTAGAGGGATCTTCCCTGACCGGGAATCGAACCCGGGCCGCGGCGGTGAAAGCGCCGAATCCTAGCCACTAGACCACCAGGGAGGAGATGCTCTTGTGAGCCTGCCTTGCTCACTTCCTTATTGTGACTAAGCTAACTCCACTGTATAGATTGCCCATAAAGTACGAGTGGGGAAAAGTTAGGTGTCACACAGTGTGTTTGTCATAAGCAATTACCTTTATCCTCCTGCAAAAGCCTTTTTACTCTGCAATCACCTCTTGCTGGACAGCCTGCGCTGGAGCAGCCAGCATGAAAAGGGAGCTGAGTAAGGCAGGGCCTAGGGTCTCACCAGGGTGGCCGAGTGGTTAAGGCGTTGGACTTAAGATCCAATGGACAGTTGTCCGCATGGGTTCGAGCTCCATCCCTGGTATGGGTTTTCAGCGGGTGTGTAGGAACTTGCAGATGCTTTTTTAAAGCATTTTCCTCTGCCCTCCTCACCCTCCCAGTGCCCTTCCTTAACAGTCCCAATTCACGTCTCAGCTGTGGGGTCTGCTGCTACTCTGCACTTAGCATGGATGCTTCCCAAAGCAATGCAGTGCCACCTACGCAGAGCCCCTGCTTAGAGAAATACACCTCCTATGTCTTTTCCCACTGAAGGGAGCAGGAGGAAGTACTTGCTTCCTGGGGGACATGGGCCTGCCACTGGAATTTGTTAACCCGCCTCTTGCGGATTTCTCCCCTTTCTTTGATTTACACCTGCAGGCTCTCCCTTGCCATCGGAGCAGGATCTGCTGATGCAGGCCCGGCTGGATCAAATGTGCAAAGGCTTGTCCCCAGGCCTCGGGAAAAAATTGAGCAGAGATTCCCGCCTCCGCCTCCGCCTCCTCTTGCCTTCCGAACGGGCTTCCAAACGGGCAATGCCCTGACGGGTCCCCCACGCCCCATCCTGCCCATGCCCACACCCCTGTATATGAGGGTGACCCATGTCCCTCACCCTCCATGCTCGAACGGAAGACACGTGTGTCCTGAGGGGAGCGCCAGACAGGCATTTCTCCGGCCAGGCAGACCCCTGCAGCACCCGTTAGGCTCCAAAGCCTGTACATTCCCAAGATGCCACTGGTCACTATGCAAATCAGACAGCCCTGGCCACACCCTCTCCGCCGCTGGGCTCTGCTGCTTTCGGTACGTGCAGCTCAGCTTTTTCTTACCCTGAACCAGACTTCCGTTTCAGCAAAAAGGTGGGTTGCAGTGGGTCCGGGATGCCATTTGGAGACAAAGCCTGCGGCCCTGTCAAAGATGACTTCCTGCCGCACACCATGTGGTCAGAAGCCTACGAAAAGAAGCGCACCTCGGAATACAGAATCTCACTTCCTCAAGAGCCTTGCACAAGAGATTTTCCTCCCGCCGAGGAAAGCAACTCAAAGGGAACCTTGCGAAAATCAAATTAGGAGCCAGATTGCGGGATGCTAGGCAAACTGTTTGTCAGAAAAGCGAATTCATTTTGAGAAGCCCTGACCTGCGGGAAGGAAAAGCATTCAAGGGCAGAAGAAGGACTGTTCCCTGACCGGGAATCGAACCCGGGCCGCGGCGGTGAGAGCGCCGAATCCTAACCACTAGACCACCAGGGAACCCACAGCCATACAGCAAAAGTTCCTACACTGCTCTCCTAGTGACAAAGCTCATGGGGGCTGAAAGCATATTTTATTCTACAGCGAATATGAATCAGAACTTGAAAAAACACTCATGATTCCACCAGACTGTTTGTCACTTCCAAGCACAGGCCATCCCCTCCCCCGTGCTACTGAACCGACGAATTCCTGTACAATCGGGATCCCCGGGAAATCACAAGAGGGACACCTAGTGGCCGCTGATAGCTCAAAGACAGCTGGTACACCTTCTCACACCTACCTCGTTATTCAGCTTGCTGGAAGAATACATTGCGAATGACCGATTCAAGAGTGCAAGGGAGAAGAGTGCTCCAAAGTAGATGTATACATCGCAGCCGGGTTTTCCAGCAATTTACCTTTCTGATGAGCTGGTACTGCACTTTACGCCCACATAGAGCACCTGACTGGGTGGGGGACTGCGTGCGCATGAAGGTGGCTGAGGGCAATGGGAGCAAAGCAACCTGGGACACAGGGGACCCAGCCCCTTTCCTCTGCTTTCGTCTATAGGTCGGGGTGCCTTTTTAAGGACCTTCGATTAAAAAAAGCTGAGCTGCGTGGACAAATTACGCACGTCTACGTCTTAGAGGGATCTTCCCTGACCGGGAATCGAACCCGGGCCGCGGCGGTGAAAGCGCCGAATCCTAGCCACTAGACCACCAGGGAGGAGATGCTCTTGTGAGCCTGCCTTGCTCACTTCCTTATTGTGACTAAGCTAACTCCACTGTATAGATTGCCCATAAAGTACGAGTGGGGAAAAGTTAGGTGTCACACAGTGTGTTTGTCATAAGCAATTACCTTTATCCTCCTGCAAAAGCCTTTTTACTCTGCAATCACCTCTTGCTGGACAGCCTGCGCTGGAGCAGCCAGCATGAAAAGGGAGCTGAGTAAGGCAGGGCCTAGGGTCTCACCAGGGTGGCCGAGTGGTTAAGGCGTTGGACTTAAGATCCAATGGACAGTTGTCCGCATGGGTTCGAGCCCCATCCCTGGTATGGGTTTTCAGCGGGTGTGTAGGAACTTGCAGATGCTTTTTTAAAGCATTTTCCTCTGCCCTCCTCACCCTCCCAGTGCCCTTCCTTAACAGTCCCAATTCACGTCTCAGCTGTGGGGTCTGCTGCTACTCTGCACTTAGCATGGATGCTTCCCAAAGCAATGCAGTGCCACCTACGCAGAGCCCCTGCTTAGAGAAATACACCTCCTATGTCTTTTCCCACTGAAGGGAGCAGGAGGAAGTACTTGCTTCCTGGGGAACATGGGCCTGCCACTGGAATTTGTTAACCCGCCTCTTGCGGATTTCTCCCCTTTCTTTGATTTACACCTGCAGGCTCTCCCTTGCCATCGGAGCAGGATCTGCTGATGCAGGCCCGGCTGGATCAAATGTGCAAAGGCTTGTCCCCAGGCCTCGGGAAAAAATTGAGCAGAGATTCCCGCCTCCGCCTCCGCCTCCTCTTGCCTTCCGAACGGGCTTCCAAACGGGCAATGCCCTGACGGGTCCCCCACGCCCCATCCTGCCCATGCCCACACCCCTGTATATGAGGGTGACCCATGTCCCTCACCCTCCATGCTCGAACGGAAGACACGTGTGTCCTGAGGGGAGCGCCAGACAGGCATTTCTCCGGCCAGGCAGACCCCTGCAGCACCCGTTAGGCTCCAAAGCCTGTACATTCCCAAGATGCCACTGGTCACTATGCAAATCAGACAGCCCTGGCCACACCCTCTCCGCCGCTGGGCTCTGCTGCTTTCGGTACGTGCAGCTCAGCTTTTTCTTACCCTGAACCAGACTTCCGTTTCAGCAAAAAGGTGGGTTGCAGTGGGTCCGGGATGCCATTTGGAGACAAAGCCTGCGGCCCTGTCAAAGATGACTTCCTGCCGCACACCATGTGGTCAGAAGCCTACGAAAAGAAGCGCACCTCGGAATACAGAATCTCACTTCCTCAAGAGCCTTGCACAAGAGATTTTCCTCCCGCCGAGGAAAGCAACTCAAAGGGAACCTTGCGAAAATCAAATTAGGAGCCAGATTGCGGGATGCTAGGCAAACTGTTTGTCAGAAAAGCAAATTCATTTTGAGAAGCCCTGACCTGCGGGAAGGAAAAGCATTCAAGGGCAGAAGAAGGACTGTTCCCTGACCGGGAATCGAACCCAGGCCGCGGCGGTGAGAGCGCCGAATCCTAACCACTAGACCACCAGGGAACCCAGAGCCATACAGCAAAAGTTCCTACACTGCTCTCCTAGTGACAAAGCTCATGGGGGCTGAAAGCATATTTTATTCTACAGCGAATATGAATCAGAACTTGAAAAAACACTCATGATTCCACCAGACTGTTTGTCACTTCCAAGCACAGGCCATCCCCTCCCCCGTGCTACTGAACCGACGAATTCCTGTACAATCGGGATCCCCGGGAAATCACAAGAGGGACACCTAGTGGCCGCTGATAGCTCAAAGACAGCTGGTACACCTTCTCACACCTACCTCGTTATTCAGCTTGCTGGAAGAATACATTGCGAATGACCGATTCAAGAGTGCAAGGGAGAAGAGTGCTCCAAAGTAGATGTATACATCGCAGCCGGGTTTTCCAGCAATTTACCTTTCTGATGAGCTGGTACTGCACTTTACGCCCACATAGAGCACCTGACTGGGTGGGGGACTGCGTGCGCATGAAGGTGGCTGAGGGCAATGGGAGCAAAGCAACCTGGGACACAGGGGACCCAGCCCCTTTCCTCTGCTTTCGTCTATAGGTCGGGGTGCCTTTTTAAGGACCTTCGATTAAAAAAAGCTGAGCTGCGTGGACAAATTACGCACGTCTACGTCTTAGAGGGATCTTCCCTGACCGGGAATCGAACCCGGGCCGCGGCGGTGAAAGCGCCGAATCCTAGCCACTAGACCACCAGGGAGGAGATGCTCTTGTGAGCCTGCCTTGCTCACTTCCTTATTGTGACTAAGCTAACTCCACTGTATAGATTGCCCATAAAGTACGAGTGGGGAAAAGTTAGGTGTCACACAGTGTGTTTGTCATAAGCAATTACCTTTATCCTCCTGCAAAAGCCTTTTTACTCTGCAATCACCTCTTGCTGGACAGCCTGCGCTGGAGCAGCCAGCATGAAAAGGGAGCTGAGTAAGGCAGGGCCTAGGGTCTCACCAGGGTGGCCGAGTGGTTAAGGCGTTGGACTTAAGATCCAATGGACAGTTGTCCGCATGGGTTCGAGCCCCATCCCTGGTATGGGTTTTCAGCGGGTGTGTAGGAACTTGCAGATGCTTTTTTAAAGCATTTTCCTCTGCCCTCCTCACCCTCCCAGTGCCCTTCCTTAACAGTCCCAATTCACGTCTCAGCTGTGGGGTCTGCTGCTACTCTGCACTTAGCATGGATGCTTCCCAAAGCAATGCAGTGCCACCTACGCAGAGCCCCTGCTTAGAGAAATACACCTCCTATGTCTTTTCCCACTGAAGGGAGCAGGAGGAAGTACTTGCTTCCTGGGGAACATGGGCCTGCCACTGGAATTTGTTAACCCGCCTCTTGCGGATTTCTCCCCTTTCTTTGATTTACACCTGCAGGCTCTCCCTTGCCATCGGAGCAGGATCTGCTGATGCAGGCCCGGCTGGATCAAATGTGCAAAGGCTTGTCCCCAGGCCTCGGGAAAAAATTGAGCAGAGATTCCCGCCTCCGCCTCCGCCTCCTCTTGCCTTCCGAACGGGCTTCCAAACGGGCAATGCCCTGACGGGTCCCCCACGCCCCATCCTGCCCATGCCCACACCCCTGTATATGAGGGTGACCCATGTCCCTCACCCTCCATGCTCGAACGGAAGACACGTGTGTCCTGAGGGGAGCGCCAGACAGGCATTTCTCCGGCCAGGCAGACCCCTGCAGCACCCGTTAGGCTCCAAAGCCTGTACATTCCCAAGATGCCACTGGTCACTATGCAAATCAGACAGCCCTGGCCACACCCTCTCCGCCGCTGGGCTCTGCTGCTTTCGGTACGTGCAGCTCAGCTTTTTCTTACCCTGAACCAGACTTCCGTTTCAGCAAAAAGGTGGGTTTGAAGTGGGTCCGGGATGCCATTTGGAGACAAAGCCTGCGGCCCTGTCAAAGATGACTTCCTGCCGCACACCATGTGGTCAGAAGCCTACGAAAAGAAGCGCACCTCGGAATACAGAATCTCACTTCCTCAAGAGCCTTGCACAAGAGATTTTCCTCCCGCCGAGGAAAGCAACTCAAAGGGAACCTTGCGAAAATCAAATTAGGAGCCAGATTGCGGGATGCTAGGCAAACTGTTTGTCAGAAAAGCAAATTCATTTTGAGAAGCCCTGACCTGCGGGAAGGAAAAGCATTCAAGGGCAGAAGAAGGACTGTTCCCTGACCGGGAATCGAACCCAGGCCGCGGCGGTGAGAGCGCCGAATCCTAACCACTAGACCACCAGGGAACCCAGAGCCATACAGCAAAAGTTCCTACACTGCTCTCCTAGTGACAAAGCTCATGGGGGCTGAAAGCATATTTTATTCTACAGCGAATATGAATCAGAACTTGAAAAAACACTCATGATTCCACCAGACTGTTTGTCACTTCCAAGCACAGGCCATCCCCTCCCCCGTGCTACTGAACCGACGAATTCCTGTACAATCGGGATCCCCGGGAAATCACAAGAGGGACACCTAGTGGCCGCTGATAGCTCAAAGACAGCTGGTACACCTTCTCACACCTACCTCGTTATTCAGCTTGCTGGAAGAATACATTGCGAATGACCGATTCAAGAGTGCAAGGGAGAAGAGTGCTCCAAAGTAGATGTATACATCGCAGCCGGGTTTTCCAGCAATTTACCTTTCTGATGAGCTGGTACTGCACTTTACGCCCACATAGAGCACCTGACTGGGTGGGGGACTGCGTGCGCATGAAGGTGGCTGAGGGCAATGGGAGCAAAGCAACCTGGGACACAGGGGACCCAGCCCCTTTCCTCTGCTTTCGTCTATAGGTCGGGGTGCCTTTTTAAGGACCTTCGATTAAAAAAAGCTGAGCTGCGTGGACAAATTACGCACGTCTACGTCTTAGAGGGATCTTCCCTGACCGGGAATCGAACCCGGGCCGCGGCGGTGAAAGCGCCGAATCCTAGCCACTAGACCACCAGGGAGGAGATGCTCTTGTGAGCCTGCCTTGCTCACTTCCTTATTGTGACTAAGCTAACTCCACTGTATAGATTGCCCATAAAGTACGAGTGGGGAAAAGTTAGGTGTCACACAGTGTGTTTGTCATAAGCAATTACCTTTATCCTCCTGCAAAAGCCTTTTTACTCTGCAATCACCTCTTGCTGGACAGCCTGCGCTGGAGCAGCCAGCATGAAAAGGGAGCTGAGTAAGGCAGGGCCTAGGGTCTCACCAGGGTGGCCGAGTGGTTAAGGCGTTGGACTTAAGATCCAATGGACAGTTGTCCGCATGGGTTCGAGCCCCATCCCTGGTATGGGTTTTCAGCGGGTGTGTAGGAACTTGCAGATGCTTTTTTAAAGCATTTTCCTCTGCCCTCCTCACCCTCCCAGTGCCCTTCCTTAACAGTCCCAATTCACGTCTCAGCTGTGGGGTCTGCTGCTACTCTGCACTTAGCATGGATGCTTCCCAAAGCAATGCAGTGCCACCTACGCAGAGCCCCTGCTTAGAGAAATACACCTCCTATGTCTTTTCCCACTGAAGGGAGCAGGAGGAAGTACTTGCTTCCTGGGGAACATGGGCCTGCCACTGGAATTTGTTAACCCGCCTCTTGCGGATTTCTCCCCTTTCTTTGATTTACACCTGCAGGCTCTCCCTTGCCATCGGAGCAGGATCTGCTGATGCAGGCCCGGCTGGATCAAATGTGCAAAGGCTTGTCCCCAGGCCTCGGGAAAAAATTGAGCAGAGATTCCCGCCTCCGCCTCCGCCTCCTCTTGCCTTCCGAACGGGCTTCCAAACGGGCAATGCCCTGACGGGTCCCCCACGCCCCATCCTGCCCATGCCCACACCCCTGTATATGAGGGTGACCCATGTCCCTCACCCTCCATGCTCGAACGGAAGACACGTGTGTCCTGAGGGGAGCGCCAGACAGGCATTTCTCCGGCCAGGCAGACCCCTGCAGCACCCGTTAGGCTCCAAAGCCTGTACATTCCCAAGATGCCACTGGTCACTATGCAAATCAGACAGCCCTGGCCACACCCTCTCCGCCGCTGGGCTCTGCTGCTTTCGGTACGTGCAGCTCAGCTTTTTCTTACCCTGAACCAGACTTCCGTTTCAGCAAAAAGGTGGGTTGCAGTGGGTCCGGGATGCCATTTGGAGACAAAGCCTGCGGCCCTGTCAAAGATGACTTCCTGCCGCACACCATGTGGTCAGAAGCCTACGAAAAGAAGCGCACCTCGGAATACAGAATCTCACTTCCTCAAGAGCCTTGCACAAGAGATTTTCCTCCCGCCGAGGAAAGCAACTCAAAGGGAACCTTGCGAAAATCAAATTAGGAGCCAGATTGCGGGATGCTAGGCAAACTGTTTGTCAGAAAAGCAAATTCATTTTGAGAAGCCCTGACCTGCGGGAAGGAAAAGCATTCAAGGGCAGAAGAAGGACTGTTCCCTGACCGGGAATCGAACCCGGGCCGCGGCGGTGAGAGCGCCGAATCCTAACCACTAGACCACCAGGGAACCCACAGCCATACAGCAAAAGTTCCTACACTGCTCTCCTAGTGACAAAGCTCATGGGGGCTGAAAGCATATTTTATTCTACAGCGAATATGAATCAGAACTTGAAAAAACACTCATGATTCCACCAGACTGTTTGTCACTTCCAAGCACAGGCCATCCCCTCCCCCGTGCTACTGAACCGACGAATTCCTGTACAATCGGGATCCCCGGTAAATCACAAGAGGGACACCTAGTGGCCGCTGATAGCTCAAAGACAGCTGGTACACCTTCTCACACCTACCTCGTTATTCAGCTTGCTGGAAGAATACATTGCGAATGACCGATTCAAGAGTGCAAGGGAGAAGAGTGCTCCAAAGTAGATGTATACATCGCAGCCGGGTTTTCCAGCAATTTACCTTTCTGATGAGCTGGTACTGCACTTTACGCCCACATAGAGCACCTGACTGGGTGGGGGACTGCGTGCGCATGAAGGTGGCTGAGGGCAATGGGAGCAA
This sequence comes from Triturus cristatus, assembly GCF_964204655.1. Lineage (NCBI taxonomy): Eukaryota > Metazoa > Chordata > Amphibia > Caudata > Salamandridae > Triturus > Triturus cristatus. The sequence continues at coordinate 575,738,079 of NC_140588.1, forward strand.
AGCAACCTGGGACACAGGGGACCCAGCCCCTTTCCTCTGCTTTCGTCTATAGGTCGGGGTGCCTTTTTAAGGACCTTCGATTAAAAAAAGCTGAGCTGCGTGGACAAATTACGCACGTCTACGTCTTAGAGGGATCTTCCCTGACCGGGAATCGAACCCGGGCCGCGGCGGTGAAAGCGCCGAATCCTAGCCACTAGACCACCAGGGAGGAGATGCTCTTGTGAGCCTGCCTTGCTCACTTCCTTATTGTGACTAAGCTAACTCCACTGTATAGATTGCCCATAAAGTACGAGTGGGGAAAAGTTAGGTGTCACACAGTGTGTTTGTCATAAGCAATTACCTTTATCCTCCTGCAAAAGCCTTTTTACTCTGCAATCACCTCTTGCTGGACAGCCTGCGCTGGAGCAGCCAGCATGAAAAGGGAGCTGAGTAAGGCAGGGCCTAGGGTCTCACCAGGGTGGCCGAGTGGTTAAGGCGTTGGACTTAAGATCCAATGGACAGTTGTCCGCATGGGTTCGAGCTCCATCCCTGGTATGGGTTTTCAGCGGGTGTGTAGGAACTTGCAGATGCTTTTTTAAAGCATTTTCCTCTGCCCTCCTCACCCTCCCAGTGCCCTTCCTTAACAGTCCCAATTCACGTCTCAGCTGTGGGGTCTGCTGCTACTCTGCACTTAGCATGGATGCTTCCCAAAGCAATGCAGTGCCACCTACGCAGAGCCCCTGCTTAGAGAAATACACCTCCTATGTCTTTTCCCACTGAAGGGAGCAGGAGGAAGTACTTGCTTCCTGGGGGACATGGGCCTGCCACTGGAATTTGTTAACCCGCCTCTTGCGGATTTCTCCCCTTTCTTTGATTTACACCTGCAGGCTCTCCCTTGCCATCGGAGCAGGATCTGCTGATGCAGGCCCGGCTGGATCAAATGTGCAAAGGCTTGTCCCCAGGCCTCGGGAAAAAATTGAGCAGAGATTCCCGCCTCCGCCTCCGCCTCCTCTTGCCTTCCGAACGGGCTTCCAAACGGGCAATGCCCTGACGGGTCCCCCACGCCCCATCCTGCCCATGCCCACACCCCTGTATATGAGGGTGACCCATGTCCCTCACCCTCCATGCTCGAACGGAAGACACGTGTGTCCTGAGGGGAGCGCCAGACAGGCATTTCTCCGGCCAGGCAGACCCCTGCAGCACCCGTTAGGCTCCAAAGCCTGTACATTCCCAAGATGCCACTGGTCACTATGCAAATCAGACAGCCCTGGCCACACCCTCTCCGCCGCTGGGCTCTGCTGCTTTCGGTACGTGCAGCTCAGCTTTTTCTTACCCTGAACCAGACTTCCGTTTCAGCAAAAAGGTGGGTTGCAGTGGGTCCGGGATGCCATTTGGAGACAAAGCCTGCGGCCCTGTCAAAGATGACTTCCTGCCGCACACCATGTGGTCAGAAGCCTACGAAAAGAAGCGCACCTCGGAATACAGAATCTCACTTCCTCAAGAGCCTTGCACAAGAGATTTTCCTCCCGCCGAGGAAAGCAACTCAAAGGGAACCTTGCGAAAATCAAATTAGGAGCCAGATTGCGGGATGCTAGGCAAACTGTTTGTCAGAAAAGCGAATTCATTTTGAGAAGCCCTGACCTGCGGGAAGGAAAAGCATTCAAGGGCAGAAGAAGGACTGTTCCCTGACCGGGAATCGAACCCGGGCCGCGGCGGTGAGAGCGCCGAATCCTAACCACTAGACCACCAGGGAACCCACAGCCATACAGCAAAAGTTCCTACACTGCTCTCCTAGTGACAAAGCTCATGGGGGCTGAAAGCATATTTTATTCTACAGCGAATATGAATCAGAACTTGAAAAAACACTCATGATTCCACCAGACTGTTTGTCACTTCCAAGCACAGGCCATCCCCTCCCCCGTGCTACTGAACCGACGAATTCCTGTACAATCGGGATCCCCGGGAAATCACAAGAGGGACACCTAGTGGCCGCTGATAGCTCAAAGACAGCTGGTACACCTTCTCACACCTACCTCGTTATTCAGCTTGCTGGAAGAATACATTGCGAATGACCGATTCAAGAGTGCAAGGGAGAAGAGTGCTCCAAAGTAGATGTATACATCGCAGCCGGGTTTTCCAGCAATTTACCTTTCTGATGAGCTGGTACTGCACTTTACGCCCACATAGAGCACCTGACTGGGTGGGGGACTGCGTGCGCATGAAGGTGGCTGAGGGCAATGGGAGCAAAGCAACCTGGGACACAGGGGACCCAGCCCCTTTCCTCTGCTTTCGTCTATAGGTCGGGGTGCCTTTTTAAGGACCTTCGATTAAAAAAAGCTGAGCTGCGTGGACAAATTACGCACGTCTACGTCTTAGAGGGATCTTCCCTGACCGGGAATCGAACCCGGGCCGCGGCGGTGAAAGCGCCGAATCCTAGCCACTAGACCACCAGGGAGGAGATGCTCTTGTGAGCCTGCCTTGCTCACTTCCTTATTGTGACTAAGCTAACTCCACTGTATAGATTGCCCATAAAGTACGAGTGGGGAAAAGTTAGGTGTCACACAGTGTGTTTGTCATAAGCAATTACCTTTATCCTCCTGCAAAAGCCTTTTTACTCTGCAATCACCTCTTGCTGGACAGCCTGCGCTGGAGCAGCCAGCATGAAAAGGGAGCTGAGTAAGGCAGGGCCTAGGGTCTCACCAGGGTGGCCGAGTGGTTAAGGCGTTGGACTTAAGATCCAATGGACAGTTGTCCGCATGGGTTCGAGCCCCATCCCTGGTATGGGTTTTCAGCGGGTGTGTAGGAACTTGCAGATGCTTTTTTAAAGCATTTTCCTCTGCCCTCCTCACCCTCCCAGTGCCCTTCCTTAACAGTCCCAATTCACGTCTCAGCTGTGGGGTCTGCTGCTACTCTGCACTTAGCATGGATGCTTCCCAAAGCAATGCAGTGCCACCTACGCAGAGCCCCTGCTTAGAGAAATACACCTCCTATGTCTTTTCCCACTGAAGGGAGCAGGAGGAAGTACTTGCTTCCTGGGGAACATGGGCCTGCCACTGGAATTTGTTAACCCGCCTCTTGCGGATTTCTCCCCTTTCTTTGATTTACACCTGCAGGCTCTCCCTTGCCATCGGAGCAGGATCTGCTGATGCAGGCCCGGCTGGATCAAATGTGCAAAGGCTTGTCCCCAGGCCTCGGGAAAAAATTGAGCAGAGATTCCCGCCTCCGCCTCCGCCTCCTCTTGCCTTCCGAACGGGCTTCCAAACGGGCAATGCCCTGACGGGTCCCCCACGCCCCATCCTGCCCATGCCCACACCCCTGTATATGAGGGTGACCCATGTCCCTCACCCTCCATGCTCGAACGGAAGACACGTGTGTCCTGAGGGGAGCGCCAGACAGGCATTTCTCCGGCCAGGCAGACCCCTGCAGCACCCGTTAGGCTCCAAAGCCTGTACATTCCCAAGATGCCACTGGTCACTATGCAAATCAGACAGCCCTGGCCACACCCTCTCCGCCGCTGGGCTCTGCTGCTTTCGGTACGTGCAGCTCAGCTTTTTCTTACCCTGAACCAGACTTCCGTTTCAGCAAAAAGGTGGGTTGCAGTGGGTCCGGGATGCCATTTGGAGACAAAGCCTGCGGCCCTGTCAAAGATGACTTCCTGCCGCACACCATGTGGTCAGAAGCCTACGAAAAGAAGCGCACCTCGGAATACAGAATCTCACTTCCTCAAGAGCCTTGCACAAGAGATTTTCCTCCCGCCGAGGAAAGCAACTCAAAGGGAACCTTGCGAAAATCAAATTAGGAGCCAGATTGCGGGATGCTAGGCAAACTGTTTGTCAGAAAAGCAAATTCATTTTGAGAAGCCCTGACCTGCGGGAAGGAAAAGCATTCAAGGGCAGAAGAAGGACTGTTCCCTGACCGGGAATCGAACCCAGGCCGCGGCGGTGAGAGCGCCGAATCCTAACCACTAGACCACCAGGGAACCCAGAGCCATACAGCAAAAGTTCCTACACTGCTCTCCTAGTGACAAAGCTCATGGGGGCTGAAAGCATATTTTATTCTACAGCGAATATGAATCAGAACTTGAAAAAACACTCATGATTCCACCAGACTGTTTGTCACTTCCAAGCACAGGCCATCCCCTCCCCCGTGCTACTGAACCGACGAATTCCTGTACAATCGGGATCCCCGGGAAATCACAAGAGGGACACCTAGTGGCCGCTGATAGCTCAAAGACAGCTGGTACACCTTCTCACACCTACCTCGTTATTCAGCTTGCTGGAAGAATACATTGCGAATGACCGATTCAAGAGTGCAAGGGAGAAGAGTGCTCCAAAGTAGATGTATACATCGCAGCCGGGTTTTCCAGCAATTTACCTTTCTGATGAGCTGGTACTGCACTTTACGCCCACATAGAGCACCTGACTGGGTGGGGGACTGCGTGCGCATGAAGGTGGCTGAGGGCAATGGGAGCAAAGCAACCTGGGACACAGGGGACCCAGCCCCTTTCCTCTGCTTTCGTCTATAGGTCGGGGTGCCTTTTTAAGGACCTTCGATTAAAAAAAGCTGAGCTGCGTGGACAAATTACGCACGTCTACGTCTTAGAGGGATCTTCCCTGACCGGGAATCGAACCCGGGCCGCGGCGGTGAAAGCGCCGAATCCTAGCCACTAGACCACCAGGGAGGAGATGCTCTTGTGAGCCTGCCTTGCTCACTTCCTTATTGTGACTAAGCTAACTCCACTGTATAGATTGCCCATAAAGTACGAGTGGGGAAAAGTTAGGTGTCACACAGTGTGTTTGTCATAAGCAATTACCTTTATCCTCCTGCAAAAGCCTTTTTACTCTGCAATCACCTCTTGCTGGACAGCCTGCGCTGGAGCAGCCAGCATGAAAAGGGAGCTGAGTAAGGCAGGGCCTAGGGTCTCACCAGGGTGGCCGAGTGGTTAAGGCGTTGGACTTAAGATCCAATGGACAGTTGTCCGCATGGGTTCGAGCCCCATCCCTGGTATGGGTTTTCAGCGGGTGTGTAGGAACTTGCAGATGCTTTTTTAAAGCATTTTCCTCTGCCCTCCTCACCCTCCCAGTGCCCTTCCTTAACAGTCCCAATTCACGTCTCAGCTGTGGGGTCTGCTGCTACTCTGCACTTAGCATGGATGCTTCCCAAAGCAATGCAGTGCCACCTACGCAGAGCCCCTGCTTAGAGAAATACACCTCCTATGTCTTTTCCCACTGAAGGGAGCAGGAGGAAGTACTTGCTTCCTGGGGAACATGGGCCTGCCACTGGAATTTGTTAACCCGCCTCTTGCGGATTTCTCCCCTTTCTTTGATTTACACCTGCAGGCTCTCCCTTGCCATCGGAGCAGGATCTGCTGATGCAGGCCCGGCTGGATCAAATGTGCAAAGGCTTGTCCCCAGGCCTCGGGAAAAAATTGAGCAGAGATTCCCGCCTCCGCCTCCGCCTCCTCTTGCCTTCCGAACGGGCTTCCAAACGGGCAATGCCCTGACGGGTCCCCCACGCCCCATCCTGCCCATGCCCACACCCCTGTATATGAGGGTGACCCATGTCCCTCACCCTCCATGCTCGAACGGAAGACACGTGTGTCCTGAGGGGAGCGCCAGACAGGCATTTCTCCGGCCAGGCAGACCCCTGCAGCACCCGTTAGGCTCCAAAGCCTGTACATTCCCAAGATGCCACTGGTCACTATGCAAATCAGACAGCCCTGGCCACACCCTCTCCGCCGCTGGGCTCTGCTGCTTTCGGTACGTGCAGCTCAGCTTTTTCTTACCCTGAACCAGACTTCCGTTTCAGCAAAAAGGTGGGTTTGAAGTGGGTCCGGGATGCCATTTGGAGACAAAGCCTGCGGCCCTGTCAAAGATGACTTCCTGCCGCACACCATGTGGTCAGAAGCCTACGAAAAGAAGCGCACCTCGGAATACAGAATCTCACTTCCTCAAGAGCCTTGCACAAGAGATTTTCCTCCCGCCGAGGAAAGCAACTCAAAGGGAACCTTGCGAAAATCAAATTAGGAGCCAGATTGCGGGATGCTAGGCAAACTGTTTGTCAGAAAAGCAAATTCATTTTGAGAAGCCCTGACCTGCGGGAAGGAAAAGCATTCAAGGGCAGAAGAAGGACTGTTCCCTGACCGGGAATCGAACCCAGGCCGCGGCGGTGAGAGCGCCGAATCCTAACCACTAGACCACCAGGGAACCCAGAGCCATACAGCAAAAGTTCCTACACTGCTCTCCTAGTGACAAAGCTCATGGGGGCTGAAAGCATATTTTATTCTACAGCGAATATGAATCAGAACTTGAAAAAACACTCATGATTCCACCAGACTGTTTGTCACTTCCAAGCACAGGCCATCCCCTCCCCCGTGCTACTGAACCGACGAATTCCTGTACAATCGGGATCCCCGGGAAATCACAAGAGGGACACCTAGTGGCCGCTGATAGCTCAAAGACAGCTGGTACACCTTCTCACACCTACCTCGTTATTCAGCTTGCTGGAAGAATACATTGCGAATGACCGATTCAAGAGTGCAAGGGAGAAGAGTGCTCCAAAGTAGATGTATACATCGCAGCCGGGTTTTCCAGCAATTTACCTTTCTGATGAGCTGGTACTGCACTTTACGCCCACATAGAGCACCTGACTGGGTGGGGGACTGCGTGCGCATGAAGGTGGCTGAGGGCAATGGGAGCAAAGCAACCTGGGACACAGGGGACCCAGCCCCTTTCCTCTGCTTTCGTCTATAGGTCGGGGTGCCTTTTTAAGGACCTTCGATTAAAAAAAGCTGAGCTGCGTGGACAAATTACGCACGTCTACGTCTTAGAGGGATCTTCCCTGACCGGGAATCGAACCCGGGCCGCGGCGGTGAAAGCGCCGAATCCTAGCCACTAGACCACCAGGGAGGAGATGCTCTTGTGAGCCTGCCTTGCTCACTTCCTTATTGTGACTAAGCTAACTCCACTGTATAGATTGCCCATAAAGTACGAGTGGGGAAAAGTTAGGTGTCACACAGTGTGTTTGTCATAAGCAATTACCTTTATCCTCCTGCAAAAGCCTTTTTACTCTGCAATCACCTCTTGCTGGACAGCCTGCGCTGGAGCAGCCAGCATGAAAAGGGAGCTGAGTAAGGCAGGGCCTAGGGTCTCACCAGGGTGGCCGAGTGGTTAAGGCGTTGGACTTAAGATCCAATGGACAGTTGTCCGCATGGGTTCGAGCCCCATCCCTGGTATGGGTTTTCAGCGGGTGTGTAGGAACTTGCAGATGCTTTTTTAAAGCATTTTCCTCTGCCCTCCTCACCCTCCCAGTGCCCTTCCTTAACAGTCCCAATTCACGTCTCAGCTGTGGGGTCTGCTGCTACTCTGCACTTAGCATGGATGCTTCCCAAAGCAATGCAGTGCCACCTACGCAGAGCCCCTGCTTAGAGAAATACACCTCCTATGTCTTTTCCCACTGAAGGGAGCAGGAGGAAGTACTTGCTTCCTGGGGAACATGGGCCTGCCACTGGAATTTGTTAACCCGCCTCTTGCGGATTTCTCCCCTTTCTTTGATTTACACCTGCAGGCTCTCCCTTGCCATCGGAGCAGGATCTGCTGATGCAGGCCCGGCTGGATCAAATGTGCAAAGGCTTGTCCCCAGGCCTCGGGAAAAAATTGAGCAGAGATTCCCGCCTCCGCCTCCGCCTCCTCTTGCCTTCCGAACGGGCTTCCAAACGGGCAATGCCCTGACGGGTCCCCCACGCCCCATCCTGCCCATGCCCACACCCCTGTATATGAGGGTGACCCATGTCCCTCACCCTCCATGCTCGAACGGAAGACACGTGTGTCCTGAGGGGAGCGCCAGACAGGCATTTCTCCGGCCAGGCAGACCCCTGCAGCACCCGTTAGGCTCCAAAGCCTGTACATTCCCAAGATGCCACTGGTCACTATGCAAATCAGACAGCCCTGGCCACACCCTCTCCGCCGCTGGGCTCTGCTGCTTTCGGTACGTGCAGCTCAGCTTTTTCTTACCCTGAACCAGACTTCCGTTTCAGCAAAAAGGTGGGTTGCAGTGGGTCCGGGATGCCATTTGGAGACAAAGCCTGCGGCCCTGTCAAAGATGACTTCCTGCCGCACACCATGTGGTCAGAAGCCTACGAAAAGAAGCGCACCTCGGAATACAGAATCTCACTTCCTCAAGAGCCTTGCACAAGAGATTTTCCTCCCGCCGAGGAAAGCAACTCAAAGGGAACCTTGCGAAAATCAAATTAGGAGCCAGATTGCGGGATGCTAGGCAAACTGTTTGTCAGAAAAGCAAATTCATTTTGAGAAGCCCTGACCTGCGGGAAGGAAAAGCATTCAAGGGCAGAAGAAGGACTGTTCCCTGACCGGGAATCGAACCCGGGCCGCGGCGGTGAGAGCGCCGAATCCTAACCACTAGACCACCAGGGAACCCACAGCCATACAGCAAAAGTTCCTACACTGCTCTCCTAGTGACAAAGCTCATGGGGGCTGAAAGCATATTTTATTCTACAGCGAATATGAATCAGAACTTGAAAAAACACTCATGATTCCACCAGACTGTTTGTCACTTCCAAGCACAGGCCATCCCCTCCCCCGTGCTACTGAACCGACGAATTCCTGTACAATCGGGATCCCCGGGAAATCACAAGAGGGACACCTAGTGGCCGCTGATAGCTCAAAGACAGCTGGTACACCTTCTCACACCTACCTCGTTATTCAGCTTGCTGGAAGAATACATTGCGAATGACCGATTCAAGAGTGCAAGGGAGAAGAGTGCTCCAAAGTAGATGTATACATCGCAGCCGGGTTTTCCAGCAATTTACCTTTCTGATGAGCTGGTACTGCACTTTACGCCCACATAGAGCACCTGACTGGGTGGGGGACTGCGTGCGCATGAAGGTGGCTGAGGGCAATGGGAGCAAAGCAACCTGGGACACAGGGGACCCAGCCCCTTTCCTCTGCTTTCGTCTATAGGTCGGGGTGCCTTTTTAAGGACCTTCGATTAAAAAAAGCTGAGCTGCGTGGACAAATTACGCACGTCTACGTCTTAGAGGGATCTTCCCTGACCGGGAATCGAACCCGGGCCGCGGCGGTGAAAGCGCCGAATCCTAGCCACTAGACCACCAGGGAGGAGATGCTCTTGTGAGCCTGCCTTGCTCACTTCCTTATTGTGACTAAGCTAACTCCACTGTATAGATTGCCCATAAAGTACGAGTGGGGAAAAGTTAGGTGTCACACAGTGTGTTTGTCATAAGCAATTACCTTTACCCTCCTGCAAAAGCCTTTTTACTCTGCAATCACCTCTTGCTGGACAGCCTGCGCTGGAGCAGCCAGCATGAAAAGGGAGCTGAGTAAGGCAGGGCCTAGGGTCTCACCAGGGTGGCCGAGTGGTTAAGGCGTTGGACTTAAGATCCAATGGACAGTTGTCCGCATGGGTTCGAGCCCCATCCCTGGTATGGGTTTTCAGCGGGTGTGTAGGAACTTGCAGATGCTTTTTTAAAGCATTTTCCTCTGCCCTCCTCACCCTCCCAGTGCCCTTCCTTAACAGTCCCAATTCACGTCTCAGCTGTGGGGTCTGCTGCTACTCTGCACTTAGCATGGATGCTTCCCAAAGCAATGCAGTGCCACCTACGCAGAGCCCCTGCTTAGAGAAATACACCTCCTATGTCTTTTCCCACTGAAGGGAGCAGGAGGAAGTTCTTGCTTCCTGGGGGACATGGGCCTGCCACTGGAATTTGTTAACCCGCCTCTTGCGGATTTCTCCCCTTTCTTTGATTTACACCTGCAGGCTCTCCCTTGCCATCGGAGCAGGATCTGCTGATGCAGGCCCGGCTGGATCAAATGTGCAAAGGCTTGTCCCCAGGCCTCGGGAAAAAATTGAGCAGAGATTCCCGCCTCCGCCTCCGCCTCCTCTTGCCTTCCGAACGGGCTTCCAAACGGGCAATGCCCTGACGGGTCCCCCACGCCCCATCCTGCCCATGCCCACACCCCTGTATATGAGGGTGACCCATGTCCCTCACCCTCCATGCTCGAACGGAAGACACGTGTGTCCTGAGGGGAGCGCCAGACAGGCATTTCTCCGGCCAGGCAGACCCCTGCAGCACCCGTTAGGCTCCAAAGCCTGTACATTCCCAAGATGCCACTGGTCACTATGCAAATCAGACAGCCCTGGCCACACCCTCTCCGCCGCTGGGCTCTGCTGCTTTCGGTACGTGCAGCTCAGCTTTTTCTTACCCTGAACCAGACTTCCGTTTCAGCAAAAAGGTGGGTTGCAGTGGGTCCGGGATGCCATTTGGAGACAAAGCCTGCGGCCCTGTCAAAGATGACTTCCTGCCGCACACCATGTGGTCAGAAGCCTACGAAAAGAAGCGCACCTCGGAATACAGAATCTCACTTCCTCAAGAGCCTTGCACAAGAGATTTTCCTCCCGCCGAGGAAAGCAACTCAAAGGGAACCTTGCGAAAATCAAATTAGGAGCCAGATTGCGGGATGCTAGGCAAACTGTTTGTCAGAAAAGCAAATTCATTTTGAGAAGCCCTGACCTGCGGGAAGGAAAAGCATTCAAGGGCAGAAGAAGGACTGTTCCCTGACCGGGAATCGAACCCGGGCCGCGGCGGTGAGAGCGCCGAATCCTAACCACTAGACCACCAGGGAACCCACAGCCATACAGCAAAAGTTCCTACACTGCTCTCCTAGTGACAAAGCTCATGGGGGCTGAAAGCATATTTTATTCTACAGCGAATATGAATCAGAACTTGAAAAAACACTCATGATTCCACCAGACTGTTTGTCACTTCCAAGCACAGGCCATCCCCTCCCCCGTGCTACTGAACCGACGAATTCCTGTACAATCGGGATCCCCGGGAAATCACAAGAGGGACACCTAGTGGCCGCTGATAGCTCAAAGACAGCTGGTACACCTTCTCACACCTACCTCGTTATTCAGCTTGCTGGAAGAATACATTGCGAATGACCGATTCAAGAGTGCAAGGGAGAAGAGTGCTCCAAAGTAGATGTATACATCGCAGCCGGGTTTTCCAGCAATTTACCTTTCTGATGAGCTGGTACTGCACTTTACGCCCACATAGAGCACCTGACTGGGTGGGGGACTGCGTGCGCATGAAGGTGGCTGAGGGCAATGGGAGCAAAGCAACCTGGGACACAGGGGACCCAGCCCCTTTCCTCTGCTTTCGTCTATAGGTCGGGGTGCCTTTTTAAGGACCTTCGATTAAAAAAAGCTGAGCTGCGTGGACAAATTACGCACGTCTACGTCTTAGAGGGATCTTCCCTGACCGGGAATCGAACCCGGGCCGCGGCGGTGAAAGCGCCGAATCCTAGCCACTAGACCACCAGGGAGGAGATGCTCTTGTGAGCCTGCCTTGCTCACTTCCTTATTGTGACTAAGCTAACTCCACTGTATAGATTGCCCATAAAGTACGAGTGGGGAAAAGTTAGGTGTCACACAGTGTGTTTGTCATAAGCAATTACCTTTATCCTCCTGCAAAAGCCTTTTTACTCTGCAATCACCTCTTGCTGGACAGCCTGCGCTGGAGCAGCCAGCATGAAAAGGGAGCTGAGTAAGGCAGGGCCTAGGGTCTCACCAGGGTGGCCGAGTGGTTAAGGCGATGGACTTAAGATCCAATGGACAGTTGTCCGCATGGGTTCGAGCTCCATCCCTGGTATGGGTTTTCAGCGGGTGTGTAGGAACTTGCAGATGCTTTTTTAAAGCATTTTCCTCTGCCCTCCTCACCCTCCCAGTGCCCTTCCTTAACAGTCCCAATTCACGTCTCAGCTGTGGGGTCTGCTGCTACTCTGCACTTAGCATGGATGCTTCCCAAAGCAATGCAGTGCCACCTACGCAGAGCCCCTGCTTAGAGAAATACACCTCCTATGTCTTTTCCCACTGAAGGGAGCAGGAGGAAGTACTTGCTTCCTGGGGGACATGGGCCTGCCACTGGAATTTGTTAACCCGCCTCTTGCGGATTTCTCCCCTTTCTTTGATTTACACCTGCAGGCTCTCCCTTGCCATCGGAGCAGGATCTGCTGATGCAGGCCCGGCTGGATCAAATGTGCAAAGGCTTGTCCCCAGGCCTCGGGAAAAAATTGAGCAGAGATTCCCGCCTCCGCCTCCGCCTCCTCTTGCCTTCCGAACGGGCTTCCAAACGGGCAATGCCCTGACGGGTCCCCCACGCCCCATCCTGCCCATGCCCACACCCCTGTATATGAGGGTGACCCATGTCCCTCACCCTCCATGCTCGAACGGAAGACACGTGTGTCCTGAGGGGAGCGCCAGACAGGCATTTCTCCGGCCAGGCAGACCCCTGCAGCACCCGTTAGGCTCCAAAGCCTGTACATTCCCAAGATGCCACTGGTCACTATGCAAATCAGACAGCCCTGGCCACACCCTCTCCGCCGCTGGGCTCTGCTGCTTTCGGTACGTGCAGCTCAGCTTTTTCTTACCCTGAACCAGACTTCCGTTTCAGCAAAAAGGTGGGTTGCAGTGGGTCCGGGATGCCATTTGGAGACAAAGCCTGCGGCCCTGTCAAAGATGACTTCCTGCCGCACACCATGTGGTCAGAAGCCTACGAAAAGAAGCGCACCTCGGAATACAGAATCTCACTTCCTCAAGAGCCTTGCACAAGAGATTGTCCTCCCGCCGAGGAAAGCAACTCAAAGGGAACCTTGCGAAAATCAAATTAGGAGCCAGATTGCGGGATGCTAGGCAAACTGTTTGTCAGAAAAGCAAATTCATTTTGAGAAGCCCTGACCTGCGGGAAGGAAAAGCATTCAAGGGCAGAAGAAGGACTGTTCCCTGACCGGGAATCGAACCCGGGCCGCGGCGGTGAGAGCGCCGAATCCTAACCACTAGACCACCAGGGAACCCACAGCCATACAGCAAAAGTTCCTACACTGCTCTCCTAGTGACAAAGCTCATGGGGGCTGAAAGCATATTTTATTCTACAGCGAATATGAATCAGAACTTGAAAAAACACTCATGATTCCACCAGACTGTTTGTCACTTCCAAGCACAGGCCATCCCCTCCCCCGTGCTACTGAACCGACGAATTCCTGTACAATCGGGATCCCCGGGAAATCACAAGAGGGACACCTAGTGGCCGCTGATAGCTCAAAGACAGCTGGTACACCTTCTCACACCTACCTCGTTATTCAGCTTGCTGGAAGAATACATTGCGAATGACCGATTCAAGAGTGCAAGGGAGAAGAGTGCTCCAAAGTAGATGTATACATCGCAGCCGGGTTTTCCAGCAATTTACCTTTCTGATGAGCTGGTACTGCACTTTACGCCCACATAGAGCACCTGACTGGGTGGGGGACTGCGTGCGCATGAAGGTGGCTGAGGGCAATGGGAGCAAAGCAACCTGGGACACAGGGGACCCAGCCCCTTTCCTCTGCTTTCGTCTATAGGTCGGGGTGCCTTTTTAAGGACCTTCGATTAAAAAAAGCTGAGCTGCGTGGACAAATTACGCACGTCTACGTCTTAGAGGGATCTTCCCTGACCGGGAATCGAACCCGGGCCGCAGCGGTGAAAGCGCCGAATCCTAGCCACTAGACCACCAGGGAGGAGATGCTCTTGTGAGCCTGCCTTGCTCACTTCCTTATTGTGACTAAGCTAACTCCACTGTATAGATTGCCCATAAAGTACGAGTGGGGAAAAGTTAGGTGTCACACAGTGTGTTTGTCATAAGCAATTACCTTTATCCTCCTGCAAAAGCCTTTTTACTCTGCAATCACCTCTTGCTGGACAGCCTGCGCTGGAGCAGCCAGCATGAAAAGGGAGCTGAGTAAGGCAGGGCCTAGGGTCTCACCAGGGTGGCCGAGTGGTTAAGGCGTTGGACTTAAGATCCAATGGACAGTTGTCCGCATGGGTTCGAGCCCCATCCCTGGTATGGGTTTTCAGCGGGTGTGTAGGAACTTGCAGATGCTTTTTTAAAGCATTTTCCTCTGCCCTCCTCACCCTCCCAGTGCCCTTCCTTAACAGTCCCAATTCACGTCTCAGCTGTGGGGTCTGCTGCTACTCTGCACTTAGCATGGATGCTTCCCAAAGCAATGCAGTGCCACCTACGCAGAGCCCCTGCTTAGAGAAATACACCTCCTATGTCTTTTCCCACTGAAGGGAGCAGGAGGAAGTACTTGCTTCCTGGGGAACATGGGCCTGCCACTGGAATTTGTTAACCCGCCTCTTGCGGATTTCTCCCCTTTCTTTGATTTACACCTGCAGGCTCTCCCTTGCCATCGGAGCAGGATCTGCTGATGCAGGCCCGGCTGGATCAAATGTGCAAAGGCTTGTCCCCAGGCCTCGGGAAAAAATTGAGCAGAGATTCCCGCCTCCGCCTCCTCTTGCCTTCCGAACGGGCTTCCAAACGGGCAATGCCCTGACGGGTACCCCACGCCCCACCCTGCCCATGCCCACACCCCTGTATATGAGGGTGACCCATGTCCCTCACCCTCCATGCTCGAACGGAAGACACGTGTGTCCTGAGGGGAGCGCCAGACAGGCATTTCTCCGGCCAGGCAGACCCCTGCAGCACCCGTTAGGCTCCAAAGCCTGTACATTCCCAAGATGCCACTGGTCACTATGCAAATCAGACAGCCCTGGCCACACCCTCTCCGCCGCTGGGCTCTGCTGCTTTCGGTACGTGCAGCTCAGCTTTTTCTTACCCTGAACCAGACTTCCGTTTCAGCAAAAAGGTGGGTTGCAGTGGGTCCGGGATGCCATTTGGAGACAAAGCCTGCGGCCCTGTCAAAGATGACTTCCTGCCACACACCATGTGGTCAGAAGCCTACGAAAAGAAGCGCACCTCGGAATACAGAATCTCACTTCCTCAAGAGCCTTGCACAAGAGATTGTCCTCCCGCCGAGGAAAGCAACTCAAAGGGAACCTTGCGAAAATCAAATTAGGAGCCAGATTGCGGGATGCTAGGCAAACTGTTTGTCAGAAAAGCAAATTCATTTTGAGAAGCCCTGACCTGCGGGAAGGAAAAGCATTCAAGGGCAGAAGAAGGACTGTTTCCTGACCGGGAATCGAACCCGGGCCGCGGCGGTGAGAGCGCCGAATCCTAACCACTAGACCACCAGGGAACCCACAGCCATACAGCAAAAGTTCCTACACTGCTCTCCTAGTGACAAAGCTCATGGGGGCTGAAAGCATATTTTATTCTACAGCGAATATGAATCAGAACTTGAAAAAACACTCATGATTCCACCAGACTGTTTGTCACTTCCAAGCACAGGCCATCCCCTCCCCCGTGCTACTGAACCGACGAATTCCTGTACAATCGGGATCCCCGGGAAATCACAAGAGGGACACCTAGTGGCCGCTGATAGCTCAAAGACAGCTGGTACACCTTCTCACACCTACCTCGTTATTCAGCTTGCTGGAAGAATACATTGCGAATGACCGATTCAAGAGTGCAAGGGAGAAGAGTGCTCCAAAGTAGATGTATACATCGCAGCCGGGTTTTCCAGCAATTTACCTTTCTGATGAGCTGGTACTGCACTTTACGCCCACATAGAGCACCTGACTGGGTGGGGGACTGCGTGCGCATGAAGGTGGCTGAGGGCAATGGGAGCAAAGCAACCTGGGACACAGGGGACCCAGCCCCTTTCCTCTGCTTTCGTCTATAGGTCGGGGTGCCTTTTTAAGGACCTTCGATTAAAAAAAGCTGAGCTGCGTGGACAAATTACGCACGTCTACGTCTTAGAGGGATCTTCCCTGACCGGGAATCGAACCCGGGCCGCGGCGGTGAAAGCGCCGAATCCTAGCCACTAGACCACCAGGGAGGAGATGCTCTTGTGAGCCTGCCTTGCTCACTTCCTTATTGTGACTAAGCTAACTCCACTGTATAGATTGCCCATAAAGTACGAGTGGGGAAAAGTTAGGTGTCACACAGTGTGTTTGTCATAAGCAATTACCTTTATCCTCCTGCAAAAGCCTTTTTACTCTGCAATCACCTCTTGCTGGACAGCCTGCGCTGGAGCAGCCAGCATGAAAAGGGAGCTGAGTAAGGCAGGGCCTAGGGTCTCACCAGGGTGGCCGAGTGGTTAAGGCGTTGGACTTAAGATCCAATGGACAGTTGTCCGCATGGGTTCGAGCCCCATCCCTGGTATGGGTTTTCAGCGAGTGTGTAGGAACTTGCAGATGCTTTTTTAAAGCATTTTCCTCTGCCCTCCTCACCCTCCCAGTGCCCTTCCTTAACAGTCCCAATTCACGTCTCAGCTGTGGGGTCTGCTGCTACTCTGCACTTAGCATGGATGCTTCCCAAAGCAATGCAGTGCCACCTACGCAGAGCCCCTGCTTAGAGAAATACACCTCCTATGTCTTTTCCCACTGAAGGGAGCAGGAGGAAGTACTTGCTTCCTGGGGAACATGGGCCTGCCACTGGAATTTGTTAACCCGCCTCTTGCGGATTTCTCCCCTTTCTTTGATTTACACCTGCAGGCTCTCCCTTGCCATCGGAGCAGGATCTGCTGATGCAGGCCCGGCTGGATCAAATGTGCAAAGGCTTGTCCCCAGGCCTCGGGAAAAAATTGAGCAGAGATTCCCGCCTCCGCCTCCTCTTGCCTTCCGAACGGGCTTCCAAACGGGCAATGCCCTGACGGGTACCCCACGCCCCACCCTGCCCATGCCCACACCCCTGTATATGAGGGTGACCCATGTCCCTCACCCTCCATGCTCGAACGGAAGACACGTGTGTCCTGAGGGGAGCGCCAGACAGGCATTTCTCCGGCCAGGCAGACCCCTGCAGCACCCGTTAGGCTCCAAAGCCTGTACATTCCCAAGATGCCACTGGTCACTATGCAAATCAGACAGCCCTGGCCACACCCTCTCCGCCGCTGGGCTCTGCTGCTTTCGGTACGTGCAGCTCAGCTTTTTCTTACCCTGAACCAGACTTCCGTTTCAGCAAAAAGGTGGGTTGCAGTGGGTCCGGGATGCCATTTGGAGACAAAGCCTGCGGCCCTGTCAAAGATGACTTCCTGCCACACACCATGTGGTCAGAAGCCTACGAAAAGAAGCGCACCTCGGAATACAGAATCTCACTTCCTCAAGAGCCTTGCACAAGAGATTGTCCTCCCGCCGAGGAAAGCAACTCAAAGGGAACCTTGCGAAAATCAAATTAGGAGCCAGATTGCGGGATGCTAGGCAAACTGTTTGTCAGAAAAGCAAATTCATTTTGAGAAGCCCTGACCTGCGGGAAGGAAAAGCATTCAAGGGCAGAAGAAGGACTGTTTCCTGACCGGGAATCGAACCCGGGCCGCGGCGGTGAGAGCGCCGAATCCTAACCACTAGACCACCAGGGAACCCACAGCCATACAGCAAAAGTTCCTACACTGCTCTCCTAGTGACAAAGCTCATGGGGGCTGAAAGCATATTTTATTCTACAGCGAATATGAATCAGAACTTGAAAAAACACTCATGATTCCACCAGACTGTTTGTCACTTCCAAGCACAGGCCATCCCCTCCCCCGTGCTACTGAACCGACGAATTCCTGTACAATCGGGATCCCCGGGAAATCACAAGAGGGACACCTAGTGGCCGCTGATAGCTCAAAGACAGCTGGTACACCTTCTCACACCTACCTCGTTATTCAGCTTGCTGGAAGAATACATTGCGAATGACCGATTCAAGAGTGCAAGGGAGAAGAGTGCTCCAAAGTAGATGTATACATCGCAGCCGGGTTTTCCAGCAATTTACCTTTCTGATGAGCTGGTACTGCACTTTACGCCCACATAGAGCACCTGACTGGGTGGGGGACTGCGTGCGCATGAAGGTGGCTGAGGGCAATGGGAGCAAAGCAACCTGGGACACAGGGGACCCAGCCCCTTTCCTCTGCTTTCGTCTATAGGTCGGGGTGCCTTTTTAAGGACCTTCGATTAAAAAAAGCTGAGCTGCGTGGACAAATTACGCACGTCTACGTCTTAGAGGGATCTTCCCTGACCGGGAATCGAACCCGGGCCGCGGCGGTGAAAGCGCCGAATCCTAGCCACTAGACCACCAGGGAGGAGATGCTCTTGTGAGCCTGCCTTGCTCACTTCCTTATTGTGACTAAGCTAACTCCACTGTATAGATTGCCCATAAAGTACGAGTGGGGAAAAGTTAGGTGTCACACAGTGTGTTTGTCATAAGCAATTACCTTTATCCTCCTGCAAAAGCCTTTTTACTCTGCAATCACCTCTTGCTGGACAGCCTGCGCTGGAGCAGCCAGCATGAAAAGGGAGCTGAGTAAGGCAGGGCCTAGGGTCTCACCAGGGTGGCCGAGTGGTTAAGGCGTTGGACTTAAGATCCAATGGACAGTTGTCCGCATGGGTTCGAGCCCCATCCCTGGTATGGGTTTTCAGCGAGTGTGTAGGAACTTGCAGATGCTTTTTTAAAGCATTTTCCTCTGCCCTCCTCACCCTCCCAGTGCCCTTCCTTAACAGTCCCAATTCACGTCTCAGCTGTGGGGTCTGCTGCTACTCTGCACTTAGCATGGATGCTTCCCAAAGCAATGCAGTGCCACCTACGCAGAGCCCCTGCTTAGAGAAATACACCTCCTATGTCTTTTCCCACTGAAGGGAGCAGGAGGAAGTACTTGCTTCCTGGGGAACATGGGCCTGCCACTGGAATTTGTTAACCCGCCTCTTGCGGATTTCTCCCCTTTCTTTGATTTACACCTGCAGGCTCTCCCTTGCCATCGGAGCAGGATCTGCTGATGCAGGCCCGGCTGGATCAAATGTGCAAAGGCTTGTCCCCAGGCCTCGGGAAAAAATTGAGCAGAGATTCCCGCCTCCGCCTCCGCCTCCTCTTGCCTTCCGAACGGGCTTCCAAACGGGCAATGCCCTGACGGGTCCCCCACGCCCCATCCTGCCCATGCCCACACCCCTGTATATGAGGGTGACCCATGTCCCTCACCCTCCATGCTCGAACGGAAGACACGTGTGTCCTGAGGGGAGCGCCAGACAGGCATTTCTCCGGCCAGGCAGACCCCTGCAGCACCCGTTAGGCTCCAAAGCCTGTACATTCCCAAGATGCCACTGGTCACTATGCAAATCAGACAGCCCTGGCCACACCCTCTCCGCCGCTGGGCTCTGCTGCTTTCGGTACGTGCAGCTCAGCTTTTTCTTACCCTGAACCAGACTTCCGTTTCAGCAAAAAGGTGGGTTGCAGTGGGTCCGGGATGCCATTTGGAGACAAAGCCTGCGGCCCTGTCAAAGATGACTTCCTGCCGCACACCATGTGGTCAGAAGCCTACGAAAAGAAGCGCACCTCGGAATACAGAATCTCACTTCCTCAAGAGCCTTGCACAAGAGATTGTCCTCCCGCCGAGGAAAGCAACTCAAAGGGAACCTTGCGAAAATCAAATTAGGAGCCAGATTGCGGGATGCTAGGCAAACTGTTTGTCAGAAAAGCAAATTCATTTTGAGAAGCCCTGACCTGCGGGAAGGAAAAGCATTCAAGGGCAGAAGAAGGACTGTTTCCTGACCGGGAATCGAACCCGGGCCGCGGCGGTGAGAGCGCCGAATCCTAACCACTAGACCACCAGGGAACCCAGAGCCATACAGCAAAAGTTCCTACACTGCTCTCCTAGTGACAAAGCTCATGGGGGCTGAAAGCATATTTTATTCTACAGCGAATATGAATCAGAACTTGAAAAAACACTCATGATTCCACCAGACTGTTTGTCACTTCCAAGCACAGGCCATCCCCTCCCCCGTGCTACTGAACCGACGAATTCCTGTACAATCGGGATCCCCGGGAAATCACAAGAGGGACACCTAGTGGCCGCTGATAGCTCAAAGACAGCTGGTACACCTTCTCACACCTACCTCGTTATTCAGCTTGCTGGAATAATACATTGCGAATGACCGATTCAAGAGTGCAAGGGAGAAGAGTGCTCCAAAGTAGATGTATACATCGCAGCCGGGTTTTCCAGCAATTTACCTTTCTGATGAGCTGGTACTGCACTTTACGCCCACATAGAGCACCTGACTGGGTGGGGGACTGCGTGCGCATGAAGGTGGCTGAGGGCAATGGGAGCAAAGCAACCTGGGACACAGGGGACCCAGCCCCTTTCCTCTGCTTTCGTCTATAGGTCGGGGTGCCTTTTTAAGGACCTTCGATTAAAAAAAGCTGAGCTGCGTGGACAAATTACGCACGTCTACGTCTTAGAGGGATCTTCCCTGACCGGGAATCGAACCCGGGCCGCGGCGGTGAAAGCGCCGAATCCTAGCCACTAGACCACCAGGGAGGAGATGCTCTTGTGAGCCTGCCTTGCTCACTTCCTTATTGTGACTAAGCTAACTCCACTGTATAGATTGCCCATAAAGTACGAGTGGGGAAAAGTTAGGTGTCACACAGTGTGTTTGTCATAAGCAATTACCTTTATCCTCCTGCAAAAGCCTTTTTACTCTGCAATCACCTCTTGCTGGACAGCCTGCGCTGGAGCAGCCAGCATGAAAAGGGAGCTGAGTAAGGCAGGGCCTAGGGTCTCACCAGGGTGGCCGAGTGGTTAAGGCGTTGGACTTAAGATCCAATGGACAGTTGTCCGCATGGGTTCGAGCCCCATCCCTGGTATGGGTTTTCAGCGGGTGTGTAGGAACTTGCAGATGCTTTTTTAAAGCATTTTCCTCTGCCCTCCTCACCCTCCCAGTGCCCTTCCTTAACAGTCCCAATTCACGTCTCAGCTGTGGGGTCTGCTGCTACTCTGCACTTAGCATGGATGCTTCCCAAAGCAATGCAGTGCCACCTACGCAGAGCCCCTGCTTAGAGAAATACACCTCCTATGTCTTTTCCCACTGAAGGGAGCAGGAGGAAGTACTTGCTTCCTGGGGGACATGGGCCTGCCACTGGAATTTGTTAACCCGCCTCTTGCGGATTTCTCCCCTTTCTTTGATTTACACCTGCAGGCTCTCCCTTGCCATCGGAGCAGGATCTGCTGATGCAGGCCCGGCTGGATCAAATGTGCAAAGGCTTGTCCCCAGGCCTCGGGAAAAAATTGAGCAGAGATTCCCGCCTCCGCCTCCGCCTCCTCTTGCCTTCCGAACGGGCTTCCAAACGGGCAATGCCCTGACGGGTCCCCCACGCCCCATCCTGCCCATGCCCACACCCCTGTATATGAGGGTGACCCATGTCCCTCACCCTCCATGCTCGAACGGAAGACACGTGTGTCCTGAGGGGAGCGCCAGACAGGCATTTCTCCGGCCAGGCAGACCCCTGCAGCACCCGTTAGGCTCCAAAGCCTGTACATTCCCAAGATGCCACTGGTCACTATGCAAATCAGACAGCCCTGGCCACACCCTCTCCGCCGCTGGGCTCTGCTGCTTTCGGTACGTGCAGCTCAGCTTTTTCTTACCCTGAACCAGACTTCCGTTTCAGCAAAAAGGTGGGTTGCAGTGGGTCCGGGATGCCATTTGGAGACAAAGCCTGCGGCCCTGTCAAAGATGACTTCCTGCCGCACACCATGTGGTCAGAAGCCTACGAAAAGAAGCGCACCTCGGAATACAGAATCTCACTTCCTCAAGAGCCTTGCACAAGAGATTTTCCTCCCGCCGAGGAAAGCAACTCAAAGGGAACCTTGCGAAAATCAAATTAGGAGCCAGATTGCGGGATGCTAGGCAAACTGTTTGTCAGAAAAGCAAATTCATTTTGAGAAGCCCTGACCTGCGGGAAGGAAAAGCATTCAAGGGCAGAAGAAGGACTGTTCCCTGACCGGGAATCGAACCCGGGCCGCGGCGGTGAGAGCGCCGAATCCTAACCACTAGACCACCAGGGAACCCACAGCCATACAGCAAAAGTTCCTACACTGCTCTCCTAGTGACAAAGCTCATGGGGGCTGAAAGCATATTTTATTCTACAGCGAATATGAATCAGAACTTGAAAAAACACTCATGATTCCACCAGACTGTTTGTCACTTCCAAGCACAGGCCATCCCCTCCCCCGTGCTACTGAACCGACGAATTCCTGTACAATCGGGATCCCCGGGAAATCACAAGAGGGACACCTAGTGGCCGCTGATAGCTCAAAGACAGCTGGTACACCTTCTCACACCTACCTCGTTATTCAGCTTGCTGGAAGAATACATTGCGAATGACCGATTCAAGAGTGCAAGGGAGAAGAGTGCTCCAAAGTAGATGTATACATCGCAGCCGGGTTTTCCAGCAATTTACCTTTCTGATGAGCTGGTACTGCACTTTACGCCCACATAGAGCACCTGACTGGGTGGGGGACTGCGTGCGCATGAAGGTGGCTGAGGGCAATGGGAGCAAAGCAACCTGGGACACAGGGGACCCAGCCCCTTTCCTCTGCTTTCGTCTATAGGTCGGGGTGCCTTTTTAAGGACCTTCGATTAAAAAAAGCTGAGCTGCGTGGACAAATTACGCACGTCTACGTCTTAGAGGGATCTTCCCTGACCGGGAATCGAACCCGGGCCGCGGCGGTGAAAGCGCCGAATCCTAGCCACTAGACCACCAGGGAGGAGATGCTCTTGTGAGCCTGCCTTGCTCACTTCCTTATTGTGACTAAGCTAACTCCACTGTATAGATTGCCCATAAAGTACGAGTGGGGAAAAGTTAGGTGTCACACAGTGTGTTTGTCATAAGCAATTACCTTTATCCTCCTGCAAAAGCCTTTTTACTCTGCAATCACCTCTTGCTGGACAGCCTGCGCTGGAGCAGCCAGCATGAAAAGGGAGCTGAGTAAGGCAGGGCCTAGGGTCTCACCAGGGTGGCCGAGTGGTTAAGGCGTTGGACTTAAGATCCAATGGACAGTTGTCCGCATGGGTTCGAGCCCCATCCCTGGTATGGGTTTTCAGCGGGTGTGTAGGAACTTGCAGATGCTTTTTTAAAGCATTTTCCTCTGCCCTCCTCACCCTCCCAGTGCCCTTCCTTAACAGTCCCAATTCACGTCTCAGCTGTGGGGTCTGCTGCTACTCTGCACTTAGCATGGATGCTTCCCAAAGCAATGCAGTGCCACCTACGCAGAGCCCCTGCTTAGAGAAATACACCTCCTATGTCTTTTCCCACTGAAGGGAGCAGGAGGAAGTACTTGCTTCCTGGGGGACATGGGCCTGCCACTGGAATTTGTTAACCCGCCTCTTGCGGATTTCTCCCCTTTCTTTGATTTACACCTGCAGGCTCTCCCTTGCCATCGGAGCAGGATCTGCTGATGCAGGCCCGGCTGGATCAAATGTGCAAAGGCTTGTCCCCAGGCCTCGGGAAAAAATTGAGCAGAGATTCCCGCCTCCGCCTCCGCCTCCTCTTGCCTTCCGAACGGGCTTCCAAACGGGCAATGCCCTGACGGGTCCCCCACGCCCCATCCTGCCCATGCCCACACCCCTGTATATGAGGGTGACCCATGTCCCTCACCCTCCATGCTCGAACGGAAGACACGTGTGTCCTGAGGGGAGCGCCAGACAGGCATTTCTCCGGCCAGGCAGACCCCTGCAGCACCCGTTAGGCTCCAAAGCCTGTACATTCCCAAGATGCCACTGGTCACTATGCAAATCAGACAGCCCTGGCCACACCCTCTCCGCCGCTGGGCTCTGCTGCTTTCGGTACGTGCAGCTCAGCTTTTTCTTACCCTGAACCAGACTTCCGTTTCAGCAAAAAGGTGGGTTGCAGTGGGTCCGGGATGCCATTTGGAGACAAAGCCTGCGGCCCTGTCAAAGATGACTTCCTGCCGCACACCATGTGGTCAGAAGCCTACGAAAAGAAGCGCACCTCGGAATACAGAATCTCACTTCCTCAAGAGCCTTGCACAAGAGATTGTCCTCCCGCCGAGGAAAGCAACTCAAAGGGAACCTTGCGAAAATCAAATTAGGAGCCAGATTGCGGGATGCTAGGCAAACTGTTTGTCAGAAAAGCAAATTCATTTTGAGAAGCCCTGACCTGCGGGAAGGAAAAGCATTCAAGGGCAGAAGAAGGACTGTTTCCTGACCGGGAATCGAACCCGGGCCGCGGCGGTGAGAGCGCCGAATCCTAACCACTAGACCACCAGGGAACCCACAGCCATACAGCAAAAGTTCCTACACTGCTCTCCTAGTGACAAAGCTCATGGGGGCTGAAAGCATATTTTATTCTACAGCGAATATGAATCAGAACTTGAAAAAACACTCATGATTCCACCAGACTGTTTGTCACTTCCAAGCACAGGCCATCCCCTCCCCCGTGCTACTGAACCGACGAATTCCTGTACAATCGGGATCCCCGGGAAATCACAAGAGGGACACCTAGTGGCCGCTGATAGCTCAAAGACAGCTGGTACACCTTCTCACACCTACCTCGTTATTCAGCTTGCTGGAAGAATACATTGCGAATGACCGATTCAAGAGTGCAAGGGAGAAGAGTGCTCCAAAGTAGATGTATACATCGCAGCCGGGTTTTCCAGCAATTTACCTTTCTGATGAGCTGGTACTGCACTTTACGCCCACATAGAGCACCTGACTGGGTGGGGGACTGCGTGCGCATGAAGGTGGCTGAGGGCAATGGGAGCAAAGCAACCTGGGACACAGGGGACCCAGCCCCTTTCCTCTGCTTTCGTCTATAGGTCGGGGTGCCTTTTTAAGGACCTTCGATTAAAAAAAGCTGAGCTGCGTGGACAAATTACGCACGTCTACGTCTTAGAGGGATCTTCCCTGACCGGGAATCGAACCCGGGCCGCGGCGGTGAAAGCGCCGAATCCTAGCCACTAGACCACCAGGGAGGAGATGCTCTTGTGAGCCTGCCTTGCTCACTTCCTTATTGTGACTAAGCTAACTCCACTGTATAGATTGCCCATAAAGTACGAGTGGGGAAAAGTTAGGTGTCACACAGTGTGTTTGTCATAAGCAATTACCTTTATCCTCCTGCAAAAGCCTTTTTACTCTGCAATCACCTCTTGCTGGACAGCCTGCGCTGGAGCAGCCAGCATGAAAAGGGAGCTGAGTAAGGCAGGGCCTAGGGTCTCACCAGGGTGGCCGAGTGGTTAAGGCGTTGGACTTAAGATCCAATGGACAGTTGTCCGCATGGGTTCGAGCCCCATCCCTGGTATGGGTTTTCAGCGAGTGTGTAGGAACTTGCAGATGCTTTTTTAAAGCATTTTCCTCTGCCCTCCTCACCCTCCCAGTGCCCTTCCTTAACAGTCCCAATTCACGTCTCAGCTGTGGGGTCTGCTGCTACTCTGCACTTAGCATGGATGCTTCCCAAAGCAATGCAGTGCCACCTACGCAGAGCCCCTGCTTAGAGAAATACACCTCCTATGTCTTTTCCCACTGAAGGGAGCAGGAGGAAGTACTTGCTTCCTGGGGAACATGGGCCTGCCACTGGAATTTGTTAACCCGCCTCTTGCGGATTTCTCCCCTTTCTTTGATTTACACCTGCAGGCTCTCCCTTGCCATCGGAGCAGGATCTGCTGATGCAGGCCCGGCTGGATCAAATGTGCAAAGGCTTGTCCCCAGGCCTCGGGAAAAAATTGAGCAGAGATTCCCGCCTCCGCCTCCTCTTGCCTTCCGAACGGGCTTCCAAACGGGCAATGCCCTGACGGGTACCCCACGCCCCACCCTGCCCATGCCCACACCCCTGTATATGAGGGTGACCCATGTCCCTCACCCTCCATGCTCGAACGGAAGACACGTGTGTCCTGAGGGGAGCGCCAGACAGGCATTTCTCCGGCCAGGCAGACCCCTGCAGCACCCGTTAGGCTCCAAAGCCTGTACATTCCCAAGATGCCACTGGTCACTATGCAAATCAGACAGCCCTGGCCACACCCTCTCCGCCGCTGGGCTCTGCTGCTTTCGGTACGTGCAGCTCAGCTTTTTCTTACCCTGAACCAGACTTCCGTTTCAGCAAAAAGGTGGGTTGCAGTGGGTCCGGGATGCCATTTGGAGACAAAGCCTGCGGCCCTGTCAAAGATGACTTCCTGCCACACACCATGTGGTCAGAAGCCTACGAAAAGAAGCGCACCTCGGAATACAGAATCTCACTTCCTCAAGAGCCTTGCACAAGAGATTGTCCTCCCGCCGAGGAAAGCAACTCAAAGGGAACCTTGCGAAAATCAAATTAGGAGCCAGATTGCGGGATGCTAGGCAAACTGTTTGTCAGAAAAGCAAATTCATTTTGAGAAGCCCTGACCTGCGGGAAGGAAAAGCATTCAAGGGCAGAAGAAGGACTGTTTCCTGACCGGGAATCGAACCCGGGCCGCGGCGGTGAGAGCGCCGAATCCTAACCACTAGACCACCAGGGAACCCACAGCCATACAGCAAAAGTTCCTACACTGCTCTCCTAGTGACAAAGCTCATGGGGGCTGAAAGCATATTTTATTCTACAGCGAATATGAATCAGAACTTGAAAAAACACTCATGATTCCACCAGACTGTTTGTCACTTCCAAGCACAGGCCATCCCCTCCCCCGTGCTACTGAACCGACGAATTCCTGTACAATCGGGATCCCCGGGAAATCACAAGAGGGACACCTAGTGGCCGCTGATAGCTCAAAGACAGCTGGTACACCTTCTCACACCTACCTCGTTATTCAGCTTGCTGGAAGAATACATTGCGAATGACCGATTCAAGAGTGCAAGGGAGAAGAGTGCTCCAAAGTAGATGTATACATCGCAGCCGGGTTTTCCAGCAATTTACCTTTCTGATGAGCTGGTACTGCACTTTACGCCCACATAGAGCACCTGACTGGGTGGGGGACTGCGTGCGCATGAAGGTGGCTGAGGGCAATGGGAGCAAAGCAACCTGGGACACAGGGGACCCAGCCCCTTTCCTCTGCTTTCGTCTATAGGTCGGGGTGCCTTTTTAAGGACCTTCGATTAAAAAAAGCTGAGCTGCGTGGACAAATTACGCACGTCTACGTCTTAGAGGGATCTTCCCTGACCGGGAATCGAACCCGGGCCGCGGCGGTGAAAGCGCCGAATCCTAGCCACTAGACCACCAGGGAGGAGATGCTCTTGTGAGCCTGCCTTGCTCACTTCCTTATTGTGACTAAGCTAACTCCACTGTATAGATTGCCCATAAAGTACGAGTGGGGAAAAGTTAGGTGTCACACAGTGTGTTTGTCATAAGCAATTACCTTTATCCTCCTGCAAAAGCCTTTTTACTCTGCAATCACCTCTTGCTGGACAGCCTGCGCTGGAGCAGCCAGCATGAAAAGGGAGCTGAGTAAGGCAGGGCCTAGGGTCTCACCAGGGTGGCCGAGTGGTTAAGGCGTTGGACTTAAGATCCAATGGACAGTTGTCCGCATGGGTTCGAGCCCCATCCCTGGTATGGGTTTTCAGCGAGTGTGTAGGAACTTGCAGATGCTTTTTTAAAGCATTTTCCTCTGCCCTCCTCACCCTCCCAGTGCCCTTCCTTAACAGTCCCAATTCACGTCTCAGCTGTGGGGTCTGCTGCTACTCTGCACTTAGCATGGATGCTTCCCAAAGCAATGCAGTGCCACCTACGCAGAGCCCCTGCTTAGAGAAATACACCTCCTATGTCTTTTCCCACTGAAGGGAGCAGGAGGAAGTACTTGCTTCCTGGGGAACATGGGCCTGCCACTGGAATTTGTTAACCCGCCTCTTGCGGATTTCTCCCCTTTCTTTGATTTACACCTGCAGGCTCTCCCTTGCCATCGGAGCAGGATCTGCTGATGCAGGCCCGGCTGGATCAAATGTGCAAAGGCTTGTCCCCAGGCCTCGGGAAAAAATTGAGCAGAGATTCCCGCCTCCGCCTCCGCCTCCTCTTGCCTTCCGAACGGGCTTCCAAACGGGCAATGCCCTGACGGGTCCCCCACGCCCCATCCTGCCCATGCCCACACCCCTGTATATGAGGGTGACCCATGTCCCTCACCCTCCATGCTCGAACGGAAGACACGTGTGTCCTGAGGGGAGCGCCAGACAGGCATTTCTCCGGCCAGGCAGACCCCTGCAGCACCCGTTAGGCTCCAAAGCCTGTACATTCCCAAGATGCCACTGGTCACTATGCAAATCAGACAGCCCTGGCCACACCCTCTCCGCCGCTGGGCTCTGCTGCTTTCGGTACGTGCAGCTCAGCTTTTTCTTACCCTGAACCAGACTTCCGTTTCAGCAAAAAGGTGGGTTGCAGTGGGTCCGGGATGCCATTTGGAGACAAAGCCTGCGGCCCTGTCAAAGATGACTTCCTGCCGCACACCATGTGGTCAGAAGCCTACGAAAAGAAGCGCACCTCGGAATACAGAATCTCACTTCCTCAAGAGCCTTGCACAAGAGATTGTCCTCCCGCCGAGGAAAGCAACTCAAAGGGAACCTTGCGAAAATCAAATTAGGAGCCAGATTGCGGGATGCTAGGCAAACTGTTTGTCAGAAAAGCAAATTCATTTTGAGAAGCCCTGACCTGCGGGAAGGAAAAGCATTCAAGGGCAGAAGAAGGACTGTTTCCTGACCGGGAATCGAACCCGGGCCGCGGCGGTGAGAGCGCCGAATCCTAACCACTAGACCACCAGGGAACCCAGAGCCATACAGCAAAAGTTCCTACACTGCTCTCCTAGTGACAAAGCTCATGGGGGCTGAAAGCATATTTTATTCTACAGCGAATATGAATCAGAACTTGAAAAAACACTCATGATTCCACCAGACTGTTTGTCACTTCCAAGCACAGGCCATCCCCTCCCCCGTGCTACTGAACCGACGAATTCCTGTACAATCGGGATCCCCGGGAAATCACAAGAGGGACACCTAGTGGCCGCTGATAGCTCAAAGACAGCTGGTACACCTTCTCACACCTACCTCGTTATTCAGCTTGCTGGAATAATACATTGCGAATGACCGATTCAAGAGTGCAAGGGAGAAGAGTGCTCCAAAGTAGATGTATACATCGCAGCCGGGTTTTCCAGCAATTTACCTTTCTGATGAGCTGGTACTGCACTTTACGCCCACATAGAGCACCTGACTGGGTGGGGGACTGCGTGCGCATGAAGGTGGCTGAGGGCAATGGGAGCAAAGCAACCTGGGACACAGGGGACCCAGCCCCTTTCCTCTGCTTTCGTCTATAGGTCGGGGTGCCTTTTTAAGGACCTTCGATTAAAAAAAGCTGAGCTGCGTGGACAAATTACGCACGTCTACGTCTTAGAGGGATCTTCCCTGACCGGGAATCGAACCCGGGCCGCGGCGGTGAAAGCGCCGAATCCTAGCCACTAGACCACCAGGGAGGAGATGCTCTTGTGAGCCTGCCTTGCTCACTTCCTTATTGTGACTAAGCTAACTCCACTGTATAGATTGCCCATAAAGTACGAGTGGGGAAAAGTTAGGTGTCACACAGTGTGTTTGTCATAAGCAATTACCTTTATCCTCCTGCAAAAGCCTTTTTACTCTGCAATCACCTCTTGCTGGACAGCCTGCGCTGGAGCAGCCAGCATGAAAAGGGAGCTGAGTAAGGCAGGGCCTAGGGTCTCACCAGGGTGGCCGAGTGGTTAAGGCGTTGGACTTAAGATCCAATGGACAGTTGTCCGCATGGGTTCGAGCCCCATCCCTGGTATGGGTTTTCAGCGGGTGTGTAGGAACTTGCAGATGCTTTTTTAAAGCATTTTCCTCTGCCCTCCTCACCCTCCCAGTGCCCTTCCTTAACAGTCCCAATTCACGTCTCAGCTGTGGGGTCTGCTGCTACTCTGCACTTAGCATGGATGCTTCCCAAAGCAATGCAGTGCCACCTACGCAGAGCCCCTGCTTAGAGAAATACACCTCCTATGTCTTTTCCCACTGAAGGGAGCAGGAGGAAGTACTTGCTTCCTGGGGGACATGGGCCTGCCACTGGAATTTGTTAACCCGCCTCTTGCGGATTTCTCCCCTTTCTTTGATTTACACCTGCAGGCTCTCCCTTGCCATCGGAGCAGGATCTGCTGATGCAGGCCCGGCTGGATCAAATGTGCAAAGGCTTGTCCCCAGGCCTCGGGAAAAAATTGAGCAGAGATTCCCGCCTCCGCCTCCGCCTCCTCTTGCCTTCCGAACGGGCTTCCAAACGGGCAATGCCCTGACGGGTCCCCCACGCCCCATCCTGCCCATGCCCACACCCCTGTATATGAGGGTGACCCATGTCCCTCACCCTCCATGCTCGAACGGAAGACACGTGTGTCCTGAGGGGAGCGCCAGACAGGCATTTCTCCGGCCAGGCAGACCCCTGCAGCACCCGTTAGGCTCCAAAGCCTGTACATTCCCAAGATGCCACTGGTCACTATGCAAATCAGACAGCCCTGGCCACACCCTCTCCGCCGCTGGGCTCTGCTGCTTTCGGTACGTGCAGCTCAGCTTTTTCTTACCCTGAACCAGACTTCCGTTTCAGCAAAAAGGTGGGTTGCAGTGGGTCCGGGATGCCATTTGGAGACAAAGCCTGCGGCCCTGTCAAAGATGACTTCCTGCCGCACACCATGTGGTCAGAAGCCTACGAAAAGAAGCGCACCTCGGAATACAGAATCTCACTTCCTCAAGAGCCTTGCACAAGAGATTTTCCTCCCGCCGAGGAAAGCAACTCAAAGGGAACCTTGCGAAAATCAAATTAGGAGCCAGATTGCGGGATGCTAGGCAAACTGTTTGTCAGAAAAGCAAATTCATTTTGAGAAGCCCTGACCTGCGGGAAGGAAAAGCATTCAAGGGCAGAAGAAGGACTGTTCCCTGACCGGGAATCGAACCCGGGCCGCGGCGGTGAGAGCGCCGAATCCTAACCACTAGACCACCAGGGAACCCACAGCCATACAGCAAAAGTTCCTACACTGCTCTCCTAGTGACAAAGCTCATGGGGGCTGAAAGCATATTTTATTCTACAGCGAATATGAATCAGAACTTGAAAAAACACTCATGATTCCACCAGACTGTTTGTCACTTCCAAGCACAGGCCATCCCCTCCCCCGTGCTACTGAACCGACGAATTCCTGTACAATCGGGATCCCCGGGAAATCACAAGAGGGACACCTAGTGGCCGCTGATAGCTCAAAGACAGCTGGTACACCTTCTCACACCTACCTCGTTATTCAGCTTGCTGGAAGAATACATTGCGAATGACCGATTCAAGAGTGCAAGGGAGAAGAGTGCTCCAAAGTAGATGTATACATCGCAGCCGGGTTTTCCAGCAATTTACCTTTCTGATGAGCTGGTACTGCACTTTACGCCCACATAGAGCACCTGACTGGGTGGGGGACTGCGTGCGCATGAAGGTGGCTGAGGGCAATGGGAGCAAAGCAACCTGGGACACAGGGGACCCAGCCCCTTTCCTCTGCTTTCGTCTATAGGTCGGGGTGCCTTTTTAAGGACCTTCGATTAAAAAAAGCTGAGCTGCGTGGACAAATTACGCACGTCTACGTCTTAGAGGGATCTTCCCTGACCGGGAATCGAACCCGGGCCGCGGCGGTGAAAGCGCCGAATCCTAGCCACTAGACCACCAGGGAGGAGATGCTCTTGTGAGCCTGCCTTGCTCACTTCCTTATTGTGACTAAGCTAACTCCACTGTATAGATTGCCCATAAAGTACGAGTGGGGAAAAGTTAGGTGTCACACAGTGTGTTTGTCATAAGCAATTACCTTTATCCTCCTGCAAAAGCCTTTTTACTCTGCAATCACCTCTTGCTGGACAGCCTGCGCTGGAGCAGCCAGCATGAAAAGGGAGCTGAGTAAGGCAGGGCCTAGGGTCTCACCAGGGTGGCCGAGTGGTTAAGGCGTTGGACTTAAGATCCAATGGACAGTTGTCCGCATGGGTTCGAGCTCCATCCCTGGTATGGGTTTTCAGCGGGTGTGTAGGAACTTGCAGATGCTTTTTTAAAGCATTTTCCTCTGCCCTCCTCACCCTCCCAGTGCCCTTCCTTAACAGTCCCAATTCACGTCTCAGCTGTGGGGTCTGCTGCTACTCTGCACTTAGCATGGATGCTTCCCAAAGCAATGCAGTGCCACCTACGCAGAGCCCCTGCTTAGAGAAATACACCTCCTATGTCTTTTCCCACTGAAGGGAGCAGGAGGAAGTACTTGCTTCCTGGGGGACATGGGCCTGCCACTGGAATTTGTTAACCCGCCTCTTGCGGATTTCTCCCCTTTCTTTGATTTACACCTGCAGGCTCTCCCTTGCCATCGGAGCAGGATCTGCTGATGCAGGCCCGGCTGGATCAAATGTGCAAAGGCTTGTCCCCAGGCCTCGGGAAAAAATTGAGCAGAGATTCCCGCCTCCGCCTCCGCCTCCTCTTGCCTTCCGAACGGGCTTCCAAACGGGCAATGCCCTGACGGGTCCCCCACGCCCCATCCTGCCCATGCCCACACCCCTGTATATGAGGGTGACCCATGTCCCTCACCCTCCATGCTCGAACGGAAGACACGTGTGTCCTGAGGGGAGCGCCAGACAGGCATTTCTCCGGCCAGGCAGACCCCTGCAGCACCCGTTAGGCTCCAAAGCCTGTACATTCCCAAGATGCCACTGGTCACTATGCAAATCAGACAGCCCTGGCCACACCCTCTCCGCCGCTGGGCTCTGCTGCTTTCGGTACGTGCAGCTCAGCTTTTTCTTACCCTGAACCAGACTTCCGTTTCAGCAAAAAGGTGGGTTGCAGTGGGTCCGGGATGCCATTTGGAGACAAAGCCTGCGGCCCTGTCAAAGATGACTTCCTGCCGCACACCATGTGGTCAGAAGCCTACGAAAAGAAGCGCACCTCGGAATACAGAATCTCACTTCCTCAAGAGCCTTGCACAAGAGATTGTCCTCCCGCCGAGGAAAGCAACTCAAAGGGAACCTTGCGAAAATCAAATTAGGAGCCAGATTGCGGGATGCTAGGCAAACTGTTTGTCAGAAAAGCAAATTCATTTTGAGAAGCCCTGACCTGCGGGAAGGAAAAGCATTCAAGGGCAGAAGAAGGACTGTTCCCTGACCGGGAATCGAACCCGGGCCGCGGCGGTGAGAGCGCCGAATCCTAACCACTAGACCACCAGGGAACCCACAGCCATACAGCAAAAGTTCCTACACTGCTCTCCTAGTGACAAAGCTCATGGGGGCTGAAAGCATATTTTATTCTACAGCGAATATGAATCAGAACTTGAAAAAACACTCATGATTCCACCAGACTGTTTGTCACTTCCAAGCACAGGCCATCCCCTCCCCCGTGCTACTGAACCGACGAATTCCTGTACAATCGGGATCCCCGGGAAATCACAAGAGGGACACCTAGTGGCCGCTGATAGCTCAAAGACAGCTGGTACACCTTCTCACACCTACCTCGTTATTCAGCTTGCTGGAAGAATACATTGCGAATGACCGATTCAAGAGTGCAAGGGAGAAGAGTGCTCCAAAGTAGATGTATACATCGCAGCCGGGTTTTCCAGCAATTTACCTTTCTGATGAGCTGGTACTGCACTTTACGCCCACATAGAGCACCTGACTGGGTGGGGGACTGCGTGCGCATGAAGGTGGCTGAGGGCAATGGGAGCAAAGCAACCTGGGACACAGGGGACCCAGCCCCTTTCCTCTGCTTTCGTCTATAGGTCGGGGTGCCTTTTTAAGGACCTTCGATTAAAAAAAGCTGAGCTGCGTGGACAAATTACGCACGTCTACGTCTTAGAGGGATCTTCCCTGACCGGGAATCGAACCCGGGCCGCGGCGGTGAAAGCGCCGAATCCTAGCCACTAGACCACCAGGGAGGAGATGCTCTTGTGAGCCTGCCTTGCTCACTTCCTTATTGTGACTAAGCTAACTCCACTGTATAGATTGCCCATAAAGTACGAGTGGGGAAAAGTTAGGTGTCACACAGTGTGTTTGTCATAAGCAATTACCTTTATCCTCCTGCAAAAGCCTTTTTACTCTGCAATCACCTCTTGCTGGACAGCCTGCGCTGGAGCAGCCAGCATGAAAAGGGAGCTGAGTAAGGCAGGGCCTAGGGTCTCACCAGGGTGGCCGAGTGGTTAAGGCGTTGGACTTAAGATCCAATGGACAGTTGTCCGCATGGGTTCGAGCCCCATCCCTGGTATGGGTTTTCAGCGGGTGTGTAGGAACTTGCAGATGCTTTTTTAAAGCATTTTCCTCTGCCCTCCTCACCCTCCCAGTGCCCTTCCTTAACAGTCCCAATTCACGTCTCAGCTGTGGGGTCTGCTGCTACTCTGCACTTAGCATGGATGCTTCCCAAAGCAATGCAGTGCCACCTACGCAGAGCCCCTGCTTAGAGAAATACACCTCCTATGTCTTTTCCCACTGAAGGGAGCAGGAGGAAGTACTTGCTTCCTGGGGAACATGGGCCTGCCACTGGAATTTGTTAACCCGCCTCTTGCGGATTTCTCCCCTTTCTTTGATTTACACCTGCAGGCTCTCCCTTGCCATCGGAGCAGGATCTGCTGATGCAGGCCCGGCTGGATCAAATGTGCAAAGGCTTGTCCCCAGGCCTCGGGAAAAAATTGAGCAGAGATTCCCGCCTCCGCCTCCGCCTCCTCTTGCCTTCCGAACGGGCTTCCAAACGGGCAATGCCCTGACGGGTCCCCCACGCCCCATCCTGCCCATGCCCACACCCCTGTATATGAGGGTGACCCATGTCCCTCACCCTCCATGCTCGAACGGAAGACACGTGTGTCCTGAGGGGAGCGCCAGACAGGCATTTCTCCGGCCAGGCAGACCCCTGCAGCACCCGTTAGGCTCCAAAGCCTGTACATTCCCAAGATGCCACTGGTCACTATGCAAATCAGACAGCCCTGGCCACACCCTCTCCGCCGCTGGGCTCTGCTGCTTTCGGTACGTGCAGCTCAGCTTTTTCTTACCCTGAACCAGACTTCCGTTTCAGCAAAAAGGTGGGTTGCAGTGGGTCCGGGATGCCATTTGGAGACAAAGCCTGCGGCCCTGTCAAAGATGACTTCCTGCCGCACACCATGTGGTCAGAAGCCTACGAAAAGAAGCGCACCTCGGAATACAGAATCTCACTTCCTCAAGAGCCTTGCACAAGAGATTTTCCTCCCGCCGAGGAAAGCAACTCAAAGGGAACCTTGCGAAAATCAAATTAGGAGCCAGATTGCGGGATGCTAGGCAAACTGTTTGTCAGAAAAGCAAATTCATTTTGAGAAGCCCTGACCTGCGGGAAGGAAAAGCATTCAAGGGCAGAAGAAGGACTGTTTCCTGACCGGGAATCGAACCCGGGCCGCGGCGGTGAGAGCGCCGAATCCTAACCACTAGACCACCAGGGAACCCAGAGCCATACAGCAAAAGTTCCTACACTGCTCTCCTAGTGACAAAGCTCATGGGGGCTGAAAGCATATTTTATTCTACAGCGAATATGAATCAGAACTTGAAAAAACACTCATGATTCCACCAGACTGTTTGTCACTTCCAAGCACAGGCCATCCCCTCCCCCGTGCTACTGAACCGACGAATTCCTGTACAATCGGGATCCCCGGGAAATCACAAGAGGGACACCTAGTGGCCGCTGATAGCTCAAAGACAGCTGGTACACCTTCTCACACCTACCTCGTTATTCAGCTTGCTGGAAGAATACATTGCGAATGACCGATTCAAGAGTGCAAGGGAGAAGAGTGCTCCAAAGTAGATGTATACATCGCAGCCGGGTTTTCCAGCAATTTACCTTTCTGATGAGCTGGTACTGCACTTTACGCCCACATAGAGCACCTGACTGGGTGGGGGACTGCGTGCGCATGAAGGTGGCTGAGGGCAATGGGAGCAAAGCAACCTGGGACACAGGGGACCCAGCCCCTTTCCTCTGCTTTCGTCTATAGGTCGGGGTGCCTTTTTAAGGACCTTCGATTAAAAAAAGCTGAGCTGCGTGGACAAATTACGCACGTCTACGTCTTAGAGGGATCTTCCCTGACCGGGAATCGAACCCGGGCCGCGGCGGTGAAAGCGCCGAATCCTAGCCACTAGACCACCAGGGAGGAGATGCTCTTGTGAGCCTGCCTTGCTCACTTCCTTATTGTGACTAAGCTAACTCCACTGTATAGATTGCCCATAAAGTACGAGTGGGGAAAAGTTAGGTGTCACACAGTGTGTTTGTCATAAGCAATTACCTTTATCCTCCTGCAAAAGCCTTTTTACTCTGCAATCACCTCTTGCTGGACAGCCTGCGCTGGAGCAGCCAGCATGAAAAGGGAGCTGAGTAAGGCAGGGCCTAGGGTCTCACCAGGGTGGCCGAGTGGTTAAGGCGTTGGACTTAAGATCCAATGGACAGTTGTCCGCATGGGTTCGAGCCCCATCCCTGGTATGGGTTTTCAGCGGGTGTGTAGGAACTTGCAGATGCTTTTTTAAAGCATTTTCCTCTGCCCTCCTCACCCTCCCAGTGCCCTTCCTTAACAGTCCCAATTCACGTCTCAGCTGTGGGGTCTGCTGCTACTCTGCACTTAGCATGGATGCTTCCCAAAGCAATGCAGTGCCACCTACGCAGAGCCCCTGCTTAGAGAAATACACCTCCTATGTCTTTTCCCACTGAAGGGAGCAGGAGGAAGTACTTGCTTCCTGGGGGACATGGGCCTGCCACTGGAATTTGTTAACCCGCCTCTTGCGGATTTCTCCCCTTTCTTTGATTTACACCTGCAGGCTCTCCCTTGCCATCGGAGCAGGATCTGCTGATGCAGGCCCGGCTGGATCAAATGTGCAAAGGCTTGTCCCCAGGCCTCGGGAAAAAATTGAGCAGAGATTCCCGCCTCCGCCTCCGCCTCCTCTTGCCTTCCGAACGGGCTTCCAAACGGGCAATGCCCTGACGGGTCCCCCACGCCCCATCCTGCCCATGCCCACACCCCTGTATATGAGGGTGACCCATGTCCCTCACCCTCCATGCTCGAACGGAAGACACGTGTGTCCTGAGGGGAGCGCCAGACAGGCATTTCTCCGGCCAGGCAGACCCCTGCAGCACCCGTTAGGCTCCAAAGCCTGTACATTCCCAAGATGCCACTGGTCACTATGCAAATCAGACAGCCCTGGCCACACCCTCTCCGCCGCTGGGCTCTGCTGCTTTCGGTACGTGCAGCTCAGCTTTTTCTTACCCTGAACCAGACTTCCGTTTCAGCAAAAAGGTGGGTTGCAGTGGGTCCGGGATGCCATTTGGAGACAAAGCCTGCGGCCCTGTCAAAGATGACTTCCTGCCGCACACCATGTGGTCAGAAGCCTACGAAAAGAAGCGCACCTCGGAATACAGAATCTCACTTCCTCAAGAGCCTTGCACAAGAGATTTTCCTCCCGCCGAGGAAAGCAACTCAAAGGGAACCTTGCGAAAATCAAATTAGGAGCCAGATTGCGGGATGCTAGGCAAACTGTTTGTCAGAAAAGCAAATTCATTTTGAGAAGCCCTGACCTGCGGGAAGGAAAAGCATTCAAGGGCAGAAGAAGGACTGTTCCCTGACCGGGAATCGAACCCGGGCCGCGGTGGTGAGAGCGCCGAATCCTAACCACTAGACCACCAGGGAACCCACAGCCATACAGCAAAAGTTCCTACACTGCTCTCCTAGTGACAAAGCTCATGGGGGCTGAAAGCATATTTTATTCTACAGCGAATATGAATCAGAACTTGAAAAAACACTCATGATTCCACCAGACTGTTTGTCACTTCCAAGCACAGGCCATCCCCTCCCCCGTGCTACTGAACCGACGAATTCCTGTACAATCGGGATCCCCGGGAAATCACAAGAGGGACACCTAGTGGCCGCTGATAGCTCAAAGACAGCTGGTACACCTTCTCACACCTACCTCGTTATTCAGCTTGCTGGAAGAATACATTGCGAATGACCGATTCAAGAGTGCAAGGGAGAAGAGTGCTCCAAAGTAGATGTATACATCGCAGCCGGGTTTTCCAGCAATTTACCTTTCTGATGAGCTGGTACTGCACTTTACGCCCACATAGAGCACCTGACTGGGTGGGGGACTGCGTGCGCATGAAGGTGGCTGAGGGCAATGGGAGCAAAGCAACCTGGGACACAGGGGACCCAGCCCCTTTCCTCTGCTTTCGTCTATAGGTCGGGGTGCCTTTTTAAGGACCTTCGATTAAAAAAAGCTGAGCTGCGTGGACAAATTACGCACGTCTACGTCTTAGAGGGATCTTCCCTGACCGGGAATCGAACCCGGGCCGCAGCGGTGAAAGCGCCGAATCCTAGCCACTAGACCACCAGGGAGGAGATGCTCTTGTGAGCCTGCCTTGCTCACTTCCTTATTGTGACTAAGCTAACTCCACTGTATAGATTGCCCATAAAGTACGAGTGGGGAAAAGTTAGGTGTCACACAGTGTGTTTGTCATAAGCAATTACCTTTATCCTCCTGCAAAAGCCTTTTTACTCTGCAATCACCTCTTGCTGGACAGCCTGCGCTGGAGCAGCCAGCATGAAAAGGGAGCTGAGTAAGGCAGGGCCTAGGGTCTCACCAGGGTGGCCGAGTGGTTAAGGCGTTGGACTTAAGATCCAATGGACAGTTGTCCGCATGGGTTCGAGCTCCATCCCTGGTATGGGTTTTCAGCGGGTGTGTAGGAACTTGCAGATGCTTTTTTAAAGCATTTTCCTCTGCCCTCCTCACCCTCCCAGTGCCCTTCCTTAACAGTCCCAATTCACGTCTCAGCTGTG
Organism: Triturus cristatus; assembly: GCF_964204655.1. NCBI lineage: Eukaryota > Metazoa > Chordata > Amphibia > Caudata > Salamandridae > Triturus > Triturus cristatus. The sequence goes on from NC_140588.1 coordinate 575,776,553, forward strand.
GGGTCTGCTGCTACTCTGCACTTAGCATGGATGCTTCCCAAAGCAATGCAGTGCCACCTACGCAGAGCCCCTGCTTAGAGAAATACACCTCCTATGTCTTTTCCCACTGAAGGGAGCAGGAGGAAGTACTTGCTTCCTGGGGGACATGGGCCTGCCACTGGAATTTGTTAACCCGCCTCTTGCGGATTTCTCCCCTTTCTTTGATTTACACCTGCAGGCTCTCCCTTGCCATCGGAGCAGGATCTGCTGATGCAGGCCCGGCTGGATCAAATGTGCAAAGGCTTGTCCCCAGGCCTCGGGAAAAAATTGAGCAGAGATTCCCGCCTCCGCCTCCGCCTCCTCTTGCCTTCCGAACGGGCTTCCAAACGGGCAATGCCCTGACGGGTCCCCCACGCCCCATCCTGCCCATGCCCACACCCCTGTATATGAGGGTGACCCATGTCCCTCACCCTCCATGCTCGAACGGAAGACACGTGTGTCCTGAGGGGAGCGCCAGACAGGCATTGCTCCGGCCAGGCAGACCCCTGCAGCACCCGTTAGGCTCCAAAGCCTGTACATTCCCAAGATGCCACTGGTCACTATGCAAATCAGACAGCCCTGGCCACACCCTCTCCGCCGCTGGGCTCTGCTGCTTTCGGTACGTGCAGCTCAGCTTTTTCTTACCCTGAACCAGACTTCCGTTTCAGCAAAAAGGTGGGTTGCAGTGGGTCCGGGATGCCATTTGGAGACAAAGCCTGCGGCCCTGTCAAAGATGACTTCCTGCCGCACACCATGTGGTCAGAAGCCTACGAAAAGAAGCGCACCTCGGAATACAGAATCTCACTTCCTCAAGAGCCTTGCACAAGAGATTGTCCTCCCGCCGAGGAAAGCAACTCAAAGGGAACCTTGCGAAAATCAAATTAGGAGCCAGATTGCGGGATGCTAGGCAAACTGTTTGTCAGAAAAGCAAATTCATTTTGAGAAGCCCTGACCTGCGGGAAGGAAAAGCATTCAAGGGCAGAAGAAGGACTGTTCCCTGACCGGGAATCGAACCCGGGCCGCGGCGGTGAGAGCGCCGAATCCTAACCACTAGACCACCAGGGAACCCACAGCCATACAGCAAAAGTTCCTACACTGCTCTCCTAGTGACAAAGCTCATGGGGGCTGAAAGCATATTTTATTCTACAGCGAATATGAATCAGAACTTGAAAAAACACTCATGATTCCACCAGACTGTTTGTCACTTCCAAGCACAGGCCATCCCCTCCCCCGTGCTACTGAACCGACGAATTCCTGTACAATCGGGATCCCCGGGAAATCACAAGAGGGACACCTAGTGGCCGCTGATAGCTCAAAGACAGCTGGTACACCTTCTCACACCTACCTCGTTATTCAGCTTGCTGGAAGAATACATTGCGAATGACCGATTCAAGAGTGCAAGGGAGAAGAGTGCTCCAAAGTAGATGTATACATCGCAGCCGGGTTTTCCAGCAATTTACCTTTCTGATGAGCTGGTACTGCACTTTACGCCCACATAGAGCACCTGACTGGGTGGGGGACTGCGTGCGCATGAAGGTGGCTGAGGGCAATGGGAGCAAAGCAACCTGGGACACAGGGGACCCAGCCCCTTTCCTCTGCTTTCGTCTATAGGTCGGGGTGCCTTTTTAAGGACCTTCGATTAAAAAAAGCTGAGCTGCGTGGACAAATTACGCACGTCTACGTCTTAGAGGGATCTTCCCTGACCGGGAATCGAACCCGGGCCGCGGCGGTGAAAGCGCCGAATCCTAGCCACTAGACCACCAGGGAGGAGATGCTCTTGTGAGCCTGCCTTGCTCACTTCCTTATTGTGACTAAGCTAACTCCACTGTATAGATTGCCCATAAAGTACGAGTGGGGAAAAGTTAGGTGTCACACAGTGTGTTTGTCATAAGCAATTACCTTTATCCTCCTGCAAAAGCCTTTTTACTCTGCAATCACCTCTTGCTGGACAGCCTGCGCTGGAGCAGCCAGCATGAAAAGGGAGCTGAGTAAGGCAGGGCCTAGGGTCTCACCAGGGTGGCCGAGTGGTTAAGGCGTTGGACTTAAGATCCAATGGACAGTTGTCCGCATGGGTTCGAGCCCCATCCCTGGTATGGGTTTTCAGCGGGTGTGTAGGAACTTGCAGATGCTTTTTTAAAGCATTTTCCTCTGCCCTCCTCACCCTCCCAGTGCCCTTCCTTAACAGTCCCAATTCACGTCTCAGCTGTGGGGTCTGCTGCTACTCTGCACTTAGCATGGATGCTTCCCAAAGCAATGCAGTGCCACCTACGCAGAGCCCCTGCTTAGAGAAATACACCTCCTATGTCTTTTCCCACTGAAGGGAGCAGGAGGAAGTACTTGCTTCCTGGGGAACATGGGCCTGCCACTGGAATTTGTTAACCCGCCTCTTGCGGATTTCTCCCCTTTCTTTGATTTACACCTGCAGGCTCTCCCTTGCCATCGGAGCAGGATCTGCTGATGCAGGCCCGGCTGGATCAAATGTGCAAAGGCTTGTCCCCAGGCCTCGGGAAAAAATTGAGCAGAGATTCCCGCCTCCGCCTCCTCTTGCCTTCCGAACGGGCTTCCAAACGGGCAATGCCCTGACGGGTACCCCACGCCCCACCCTGCCCATGCCCACACCCCTGTATATGAGGGTGACCCATGTCCCTCACCCTCCATGCTCGAACGGAAGACACGTGTGTCCTGAGGGGAGCGCCAGACAGGCATTTCTCCGGCCAGGCAGACCCCTGCAGCACCCGTTAGGCTCCAAAGCCTGTACATTCCCAAGATGCCACTGGTCACTATGCAAATCAGACAGCCCTGGCCACACCCTCTCCGCCGCTGGGCTCTGCTGCTTTCGGTACGTGCAGCTCAGCTTTTTCTTACCCTGAACCAGACTTCCGTTTCAGCAAAAAGGTGGGTTGCAGTGGGTCCGGGATGCCATTTGGAGACAAAGCCTGCGGCCCTGTCAAAGATGACTTCCTGCCACACACCATGTGGTCAGAAGCCTACGAAAAGAAGCGCACCTCGGAATACAGAATCTCACTTCCTCAAGAGCCTTGCACAAGAGATTGTCCTCCCGCCGAGGAAAGCAACTCAAAGGGAACCTTGCGAAAATCAAATTAGGAGCCAGATTGCGGGATGCTAGGCAAACTGTTTGTCAGAAAAGCAAATTCATTTTGAGAAGCCCTGACCTGCGGGAAGGAAAAGCATTCAAGGGCAGAAGAAGGACTGTTCCCTGACCGGGAATCGAACCCGGGCCGCGGCGGTGAGAGCGCCGAATCCTAACCACTAGACCACCAGGGAACCCACAGCCATACAGCAAAAGTTCCTACACTGCTCTCCTAGTGACAAAGCTCATGGGGGCTGAAAGCATATTTTATTCTACAGCGAATATGAATCAGAACTTGAAAAAACACTCATGATTCCACCAGACTGTTTGTCACTTCCAAGCACAGGCCATCCCCTCCCCCGTGCTACTGAACCGACGAATTCCTGTACAATCGGGATCCCCGGGAAATCACAAGAGGGACACCTAGTGGCCGCTGATAGCTCAAAGACAGCTGGTACACCTTCTCACACCTACCTCGTTATTCAGCTTGCTGGAAGAATACATTGCGAATGACCGATTCAAGAGTGCAAGGGAGAAGAGTGCTCCAAAGTAGATGTATACATCGCAGCCGGGTTTTCCAGCAATTTACCTTTCTGATGAGCTGGTACTGCACTTTACGCCCACATAGAGCACCTGACTGGGTGGGGGACTGCGTGCGCATGAAGGTGGCTGAGGGCAATGGGAGCAAAGCAACCTGGGACACAGGGGACCCAGCCCCTTTCCTCTGCTTTCGTCTATAGGTCGGGGTGCCTTTTTAAGGACCTTCGATTAAAAAAAGCTGAGCTGCGTGGACAAATTACGCACGTCTACGTCTTAGAGGGATCTTCCCTGACCGGGAATCGAACCCGGGCCGCGGCAGTGAAAGCGCCGAATCCTAGCCACTAGACCACCAGGGAGGAGATGCTCTTGTGAGCCTGCCTTGCTCACTTCCTTATTGTGACTAAGCTAACTCCACTGTATAGATTGCCCATAAAGTACGAGTGGGGAAAAGTTAGGTGTCACACAGTGTGTTTGTCATAAGCAATTACCTTTATCCTCCTGCAAAAGCCTTTTTACTCTGCAATCACCTCTTGCTGGACAGCCTGCGCTGGAGCAGCCAGCATGAAAAGGGAGCTGAGTAAGGCAGGGCCTAGGGTCTCACCAGGGTGGCCGAGTGGTTAAGGCGTTGGACTTAAGATCCAATGGACAGTTGTCCGCATGGGTTCGAGCCCCATCCCTGGTATGGGTTTTCAGCGGGTGTGTAGGAACTTGCAGATGCTTTTTTAAAGCATTTTCCTCTGCCCTCCTCACCCTCCCAGTGCCCTTCCTTAACAGTCCCAATTCACGTCTCAGCTGTGGGGTCTGCTGCTACTCTGCACTTAGCATGGATGCTTCCCAAAGCAATGCAGTGCCACCTACGCAGAGCCCCTGCTTAGAGAAATACACCTCCTATGTCTTTTCCCACTGAAGGGAGCAGGAGGAAGTACTTGCTTCCTGGGGAACATGGGCCTGCCACTGGAATTTGTTAACCCGCCTCTTGCGGATTTCTCCCCTTTCTTTGATTTACACCTGCAGGCTCTCCCTTGCCATCGGAGCAGGATCTGCTGATGCAGGCCCGGCTGGATCAAATGTGCAAAGGCTTGTCCCCAGGCCTCGGGAAAAAATTGAGCAGAGATTCCCGCCTCCGCCTCCGCCTCCTCTTGCCTTCCGAACGGGCTTCCAAACGGGCAATGCCCTGACGGGTCCCCCACGCCCCATCCTGCCCATGCCCACACCCCTGTATATGAGGGTGACCCATGTCCCTCACCCTCCATGCTCGAACGGAAGACACGTGTGTCCTGAGGGGAGCGCCAGACAGGCATTTCTCCGGCCAGGCAGACCCCTGCAGCACCCGTTAGGCTCCAAAGCCTGTACATTCCCAAGATGCCACTGGTCACTATGCAAATCAGACAGCCCTGGCCACACCCTCTCCGCCGCTGGGCTCTGCTGCTTTCGGTACGTGCAGCTCAGCTTTTTCTTACCCTGAACCAGACTTCCGTTTCAGCAAAAAGGTGGGTTGCAGTGGGTCCGGGATGCCATTTGGAGACAAAGCCTGCGGCCCTGTCAAAGATGACTTCCTGCCGCACACCATGTGGTCAGAAGCCTACGAAAAGAAGCGCACCTCGGAATACAGAATCTCACTTCCTCAAGAGCCTTGCACAAGAGATTTTCCTCCCGCCGAGGAAAGCAACTCAAAGGGAACCTTGCGAAAATCAAATTAGGAGCCAGATTGCGGGATGCTAGGCAAACTGTTTGTCAGAAAAGCAAATTCATTTTGAGAAGCCCTGACCTGCGGGAAGGAAAAGCATTCAAGGGCAGAAGAAGGACTGTTTCCTGACCGGGAATCGAACCCGGGCCGCGGCGGTGAGAGCGCCGAATCCTAACCACTAGACCACCAGGGAACCCAGAGCCATACAGCAAAAGTTCCTACACTGCTCTCCTAGTGACAAAGCTCATGGGGGCTGAAAGCATATTTTATTCTACAGCGAATATGAATCAGAACTTGAAAAAACACTCATGATTCCACCAGACTGTTTGTCACTTCCAAGCACAGGCCATCCCCTCCCCCGTGCTACTGAACCGACGAATTCCTGTACAATCGGGATCCCCGGGAAATCACAAGAGGGACACCTAGTGGCCGCTGATAGCTCAAAGACAGCTGGTACACCTTCTCACACCTACCTCGTTATTCAGCTTGCTGGAAGAATACATTGCGAATGACCGATTCAAGAGTGCAAGGGAGAAGAGTGCTCCAAAGTAGATGTATACATCGCAGCCGGGTTTTCCAGCAATTTACCTTTCTGATGAGCTGGTACTGCACTTTACGCCCACATAGAGCACCTGACTGGGTGGGGGACTGCGTGCGCATGAAGGTGGCTGAGGGCAATGGGAGCAAAGCAACCTGGGACACAGGGGACCCAGCCCCTTTCCTCTGCTTTCGTCTATAGGTCGGGGTGCCTTTTTAAGGACCTTCGATTAAAAAAAGCTGAGCTGCGTGGACAAATTACGCACGTCTACGTCTTAGAGGGATCTTCCCTGACCGGGAATCGAACCCGGGCCGCGGCGGTGAAAGCGCCGAATCCTAGCCACTAGACCACCAGGGAGGAGATGCTCTTGTGAGCCTGCCTTGCTCACTTCCTTATTGTGACTAAGCTAACTCCACTGTATAGATTGCCCATAAAGTACGAGTGGGGAAAAGTTAGGTGTCACACAGTGTGTTTGTCATAAGCAATTACCTTTATCCTCCTGCAAAAGCCTTTTTACTCTGCAATCACCTCTTGCTGGACAGCCTGCGCTGGAGCAGCCAGCATGAAAAGGGAGCTGAGTAAGGCAGGGCCTAGGGTCTCACCAGGGTGGCCGAGTGGTTAAGGCGTTGGACTTAAGATCCAATGGACAGTTGTCCGCATGGGTTCGAGCCCCATCCCTGGTATGGGTTTTCAGCGGGTGTGTAGGAACTTGCAGATGCTTTTTTAAAGCATTTTCCTCTGCCCTCCTCACCCTCCCAGTGCCCTTCCTTAACAGTCCCAATTCACGTCTCAGCTGTGGGGTCTGCTGCTACTCTGCACTTAGCATGGATGCTTCCCAAAGCAATGCAGTGCCACCTACGCAGAGCCCCTGCTTAGAGAAATACACCTCCTATGTCTTTTCCCACTGAAGGGAGCAGGAGGAAGTACTTGCTTCCTGGGGAACATGGGCCTGCCACTGGAATTTGTTAACCCGCCTCTTGCGGATTTCTCCCCTTTCTTTGATTTACACCTGCAGGCTCTCCCTTGCCATCGGAGCAGGATCTGCTGATGCAGGCCCGGCTGGATCAAATGTGCAAAGGCTTGTCCCCAGGCCTCGGGAAAAAATTGAGCAGAGATTCCCGCCTCCGCCTCCTCTTGCCTTCCGAACGGGCTTCCAAACGGGCAATGCCCTGACGGGTACCCCACGCCCCACCCTGCCCATGCCCACACCCCTGTATATGAGGGTGACCCATGTCCCTCACCCTCCATGCTCGAACGGAAGACACGTGTGTCCTGAGGGGAGCGCCAGACAGGCATTTCTCCGGCCAGGCAGACCCCTGCAGCACCCGTTAGGCTCCAAAGCCTGTACATTCCCAAGATGCCACTGGTCACTATGCAAATCAGACAGCCCTGGCCACACCCTCTCCGCCGCTGGGCTCTGCTGCTTTCGGTACGTGCAGCTCAGCTTTTTCTTACCCTGAACCAGACTTCCGTTTCAGCAAAAAGGTGGGTTGCAGTGGGTCCGGGATGCCATTTGGAGACAAAGCCTGCGGCCCTGTCAAAGATGACTTCCTGCCACACACCATGTGGTCAGAAGCCTACGAAAAGAAGCGCACCTCGGAATACAGAATCTCACTTCCTCAAGAGCCTTGCACAAGAGATTGTCCTCCCGCCGAGGAAAGCAACTCAAAGGGAACCTTGCGAAAATCAAATTAGGAGCCAGATTGCGGGATGCTAGGCAAACTGTTTGTCAGAAAAGCAAATTCATTTTGAGAAGCCCTGACCTGCGGGAAGGAAAAGCATTCAAGGGCAGAAGAAGGACTGTTCCCTGACCGGGAATCGAACCCGGGCCGCGGCGGTGAGAGCGCCGAATCCTAACCACTAGACCACCAGGGAACCCACAGCCATACAGCAAAAGTTCCTACACTGCTCTCCTAGTGACAAAGCTCATGGGGGCTGAAAGCATATTTTATTCTACAGCGAATATGAATCAGAACTTGAAAAAACACTCATGATTCCACCAGACTGTTTGTCACTTCCAAGCACAGGCCATCCCCTCCCCCGTGCTACTGAACCGACGAATTCCTGTACAATCGGGATCCCCGGGAAATCACAAGAGGGACACCTAGTGGCCGCTGATAGCTCAAAGACAGCTGGTACACCTTCTCACACCTACCTCGTTATTCAGCTTGCTGGAAGAATACATTGCGAATGACCGATTCAAGAGTGCAAGGGAGAAGAGTGCTCCAAAGTAGATGTATACATCGCAGCCGGGTTTTCCAGCAATTTACCTTTCTGATGAGCTGGTACTGCACTTTACGCCCACATAGAGCACCTGACTGGGTGGGGGACTGCGTGCGCATGAAGGTGGCTGAGGGCAATGGGAGCAAAGCAACCTGGGACACAGGGGACCCAGCCCCTTTCCTCTGCTTTCGTCTATAGGTCGGGGTGCCTTTTTAAGGACCTTCGATTAAAAAAAGCTGAGCTGCGTGGACAAATTACGCACGTCTACGTCTTAGAGGGATCTTCCCTGACCGGGAATCGAACCCGGGCCGCGGCGGTGAAAGCGCCGAATCCTAGCCACTAGACCACCAGGGAGGAGATGCTCTTGTGAGCCTGCCTTGCTCACTTCCTTATTGTGACTAAGCTAACTCCACTGTATAGATTGCCCATAAAGTACGAGTGGGGAAAAGTTAGGTGTCACACAGTGTGTTTGTCATAAGCAATTACCTTTATCCTCCTGCAAAAGCCTTTTTACTCTGCAATCACCTCTTGCTGGACAGCCTGCGCTGGAGCAGCCAGCATGAAAAGGGAGCTGAGTAAGGCAGGGCCTAGGGTCTCACCAGGGTGGCCGAGTGGTTAAGGCGTTGGACTTAAGATCCAATGGACAGTTGTCCGCATGGGTTCGAGCCCCATCCCTGGTATGGGTTTTCAGCGGGTGTGTAGGAACTTGCAGATGCTTTTTTAAAGCATTTTCCTCTGCCCTCCTCACCCTCCCAGTGCCCTTCCTTAACAGTCCCAATTCACGTCTCAGCTGTGGGGTCTGCTGCTACTCTGCACTTAGCATGGATGCTTCCCAAAGCAATGCAGTGCCACCTACGCAGAGCCCCTGCTTAGAGAAATACACCTCCTATGTCTTTTCCCACTGAAGGGAGCAGGAGGAAGTACTTGCTTCCTGGGGAACATGGGCCTGCCACTGGAATTTGTTAACCCGCCTCTTGCGGATTTCTCCCCTTTCTTTGATTTACACCTGCAGGCTCTCCCTTGCCATCGGAGCAGGATCTGCTGATGCAGGCCCGGCTGGATCAAATGTGCAAAGGCTTGTCCCCAGGCCTCGGGAAAAAATTGAGCAGAGATTCCCGCCTCCGCCTCCGCCTCCTCTTGCCTTCCGAACGGGCTTCCAAACGGGCAATGCCCTGACGGGTCCCCCACGCCCCATCCTGCCCATGCCCACACCCCTGTATATGAGGGTGACCCATGTCCCTCACCCTCCATGCTCGAACGGAAGACACGTGTGTCCTGAGGGGAGCGCCAGACAGGCATTTCTCCGGCCAGGCAGACCCCTGCAGCACCCGTTAGGCTCCAAAGCCTGTACATTCCCAAGATGCCACTGGTCACTATGCAAATCAGACAGCCCTGGCCACACCCTCTCCGCCGCTGGGCTCTGCTGCTTTCGGTACGTGCAGCTCAGCTTTTTCTTACCCTGAACCAGACTTCCGTTTCAGCAAAAAGGTGGGTTGCAGTGGGTCCGGGATGCCATTTGGAGACAAAGCCTGCGGCCCTGTCAAAGATGACTTCCTGCCGCACACCATGTGGTCAGAAGCCTACGAAAAGAAGCGCACCTCGGAATACAGAATCTCACTTCCTCAAGAGCCTTGCACAAGAGATTTTCCTCCCGCCGAGGAAAGCAACTCAAAGGGAACCTTGCGAAAATCAAATTAGGAGCCAGATTGCGGGATGCTAGGCAAACTGTTTGTCAGAAAAGCAAATTCATTTTGAGAAGCCCTGACCTGCGGGAAGGAAAAGCATTCAAGGGCAGAAGAAGGACTGTTTCCTGACCGGGAATCGAACCCGGGCCGCGGCGGTGAGAGCGCCGAATCCTAACCACTAGACCACCAGGGAACCCAGAGCCATACAGCAAAAGTTCCTACACTGCTCTCCTAGTGACAAAGCTCATGGGGGCTGAAAGCATATTTTATTCTACAGCGAATATGAATCAGAACTTGAAAAAACACTCATGATTCCACCAGACTGTTTGTCACTTCCAAGCACAGGCCATCCCCTCCCCCGTGCTACTGAACCGACGAATTCCTGTACAATCGGGATCCCCGGGAAATCACAAGAGGGACACCTAGTGGCCGCTGATAGCTCAAAGACAGCTGGTACACCTTCTCACACCTACCTCGTTATTCAGCTTGCTGGAAGAATACATTGCGAATGACCGATTCAAGAGTGCAAGGGAGAAGAGTGCTCCAAAGTAGATGTATACATCGCAGCCGGGTTTTCCAGCAATTTACCTTTCTGATGAGCTGGTACTGCACTTTACGCCCACATAGAGCACCTGACTGGGTGGGGGACTGCGTGCGCATGAAGGTGGCTGAGGGCAATGGGAGCAAAGCAACCTGGGACACAGGGGACCCAGCCCCTTTCCTCTGCTTTCGTCTATAGGTCGGGGTGCCTTTTTAAGGACCTTCGATTAAAAAAAGCTGAGCTGCGTGGACAAATTACGCACGTCTACGTCTTAGAGGGATCTTCCCTGACCGGGAATCGAACCCGGGCCGCGGCGGTGAAAGCGCCGAATCCTAGCCACTAGACCACCAGGGAGGAGATGCTCTTGTGAGCCTGCCTTGCTCACTTCCTTATTGTGACTAAGCTAACTCCACTGTATAGATTGCCCATAAAGTACGAGTGGGGAAAAGTTAGGTGTCACACAGTGTGTTTGTCATAAGCAATTACCTTTATCCTCCTGCAAAAGCCTTTTTACTCTGCAATCACCTCTTGCTGGACAGCCTGCGCTGGAGCAGCCAGCATGAAAAGGGAGCTGAGTAAGGCAGGGCCTAGGGTCTCACCAGGGTGGCCGAGTGGTTAAGGCGTTGGACTTAAGATCCAATGGACAGTTGTCCGCATGGGTTCGAGCCCCATCCCTGGTATGGATTTTCAGCGGGTGTGTAGGAACTTGCAGATGCTTTTTTAAAGCATTTTCCTCTGCCCTCCTCACCCTCCCAGTGCCCTTCCTTAACAGTCCCAATTCACGTCTCAGCTGTGGGGTCTGCTGCTACTCTGCACTTAGCATGGATGCTTCCCAAAGCAATGCAGTGCCACCTACGCAGAGCCCCTGCTTAGAGAAATACACCTCCTATGTCTTTTCCCACTGAAGGGAGCAGGAGGAAGTACTTGCTTCCTGGGGAACATGGGCCTGCCACTGGAATTTGTTAACCCGCCTCTTGCGGATTTCTCCCCTTTCTTTGATTTACACCTGCAGGCTCTCCCTTGCCATCGGAGCAGGATCTGCTGATGCAGGCCCGGCTGGATCAAATGTGCAAAGGCTTGTCCCCAGGCCTCGGGAAAAAATTGAGCAGAGATTCCCGCCTCCGCCTCCGCCTCCTCTTGCCTTCCGAACGGGCTTCCAAACGGGCAATGCCCTGACGGGTCCCCCACGCCCCATCCTGCCCATGCCCACACCCCTGTATATGAGGGTGACCCATGTCCCTCACCCTCCATGCTCGAACGGAAGACACGTGTGTCCTGAGGGGAGCGCCAGACAGGCATTTCTCCGGCCAGGCAGACCCCTGCAGCACCCGTTAGGCTCCAAAGCCTGTACATTCCCAAGATGCCACTGGTCACTATGCAAATCAGACAGCCCTGGCCACACCCTCTCCGCCGCTGGGCTCTGCTGCTTTCGGTACGTGCAGCTCAGCTTTTTCTTACCCTGAACCAGACTTCCGTTTCAGCAAAAAGGTGGGTTGCAGTGGGTCCGGGATGCCATTTGGAGACAAAGCCTGCGGCCCTGTCAAAGATGACTTCCTGCCGCACACCATGTGGTCAGAAGCCTACGAAAAGAAGCGCACCTCGGAATACAGAATCTCACTTCCTCAAGAGCCTTGCACAAGAGATTTTCCTCCCGCCGAGGAAAGCAACTCAAAGGGAACCTTGCGAAAATCAAATTAGGAGCCAGATTGCGGGATGCTAGGCAAACTGTTTGTCAGAAAAGCAAATTCATTTTGAGAAGCCCTGACCTGCGGGAAGGAAAAGCATTCAAGGGCAGAAGAAGGACTGTTCCCTGACCGGGAATCGAACCCGGGCCGCGGCGGTGAGAGCGCCGAATCCTAACCACTAGACCACCAGGGAACCCACAGCCATACAGCAAAAGTTCCTACACTGCTCTCCTAGTGACAAAGCTCATGGGGGCTGAAAGCATATTTTATTCTACAGCGAATATGAATCAGAACTTGAAAAAACACTCATGATTCCACCAGACTGTTTGTCACTTCCAAGCACAGGCCATCCCCTCCCCCGTGCTACTGAACCGACGAATTCCTGTACAATCGGGATCCCCGGGAAATCACAAGAGGGACACCTAGTGGCCGCTGATAGCTCAAAGACAGCTGGTACACCTTCTCACACCTACCTCGTTATTCAGCTTGCTGGAAGAATACATTGCGAATGACCGATTCAAGAGTGCAAGGGAGAAGAGTGCTCCAAAGTAGATGTATACATCGCAGCCGGGTTTTCCAGCAATTTACCTTTCTGATGAGCTGGTACTGCACTTTACGCCCACATAGAGCACCTGACTGGGTGGGGGACTGCGTGCGCATGAAGGTGGCTGAGGGCAATGGGAGCAAAGCAACCTGGGACACAGGGGACCCAGCCCCTTTCCTCTGCTTTCGTCTATAGGTCGGGGTGCCTTTTTAAGGACCTTCGATTAAAAAAAGCTGAGCTGCGTGGACAAATTACGCACGTCTACGTCTTAGAGGGATCTTCCCTGACCGGGAATCGAACCCGGGCCGCGGCGGTGAAAGCGCCGAATCCTAGCCACTAGACCACCAGGGAGGAGATGCTCTTGTGAGCCTGCCTTGCTCACTTCCTTATTGTGACTAAGCTAACTCCACTGTATAGATTGCCCATAAAGTACGAGTGGGGAAAAGTTAGGTGTCACACAGTGTGTTTGTCATAAGCAATTACCTTTATCCTCCTGCAAAAGCCTTTTTACTCTGCAATCACCTCTTGCTGGACAGCCTGCGCTGGAGCAGCCAGCATGAAAAGGGAGCTGAGTAAGGCAGGGCCTAGGGTCTCACCAGGGTGGCCGAGTGGTTAAGGCGTTGGACTTAAGATCCAATGGACAGTTGTCCGCATGGGTTCGAGCTCCATCCCTGGTATGGGTTTTCAGCGGGTGTGTAGGAACTTGCAGATGCTTTTTTAAAGCATTTTCCTCTGCCCTCCTCACCCTCCCAGTGCCCTTCCTTAACAGTCCCAATTCACGTCTCAGCTGTGGGGTCTGCTGCTACTCTGCACTTAGCATGGATGCTTCCCAAAGCAATGCAGTGCCACCTACGCAGAGCCCCTGCTTAGAGAAATACACCTCCTATGTCTTTTCCCACTGAAGGGAGCAGGAGGAAGTACTTGCTTCCTGGGGAACATGGGCCTGCCACTGGAATTTGTTAACCCGCCTCTTGCGGATTTCTCCCCTTTCTTTGATTTACACCTGCAGGCTCTCCCTTGCCATCGGAGCAGGATCTGCTGATGCAGGCCCGGCTGGATCAAATGTGCAAAGGCTTGTCCCCAGGCCTCGGGAAAAAATTGAGCAGAGATTCCCGCCTCCGCCTCCGCCTCCTCTTGCCTTCCGAACGGGCTTCCAAACGGGCAATGCCCTGACGGGTCCCCCACGCCCCATCCTGCCCATGCCCACACCCCTGTATATGAGGGTGACCCATGTCCCTCACCCTCCATGCTCGAACGGAAGACACGTGTGTCCTGAGGGGAGCGCCAGACAGGCATTTCTCCGGCCAGGCAGACCCCTGCAGCACCCGTTAGGCTCCAAAGCCTGTAAATTCCCAAGATGCCACTGGTCACTATGCAAATCAGACAGCCCTGGCCACACCCTCTCCGCCGCTGGGCTCTGCTGCTTTCGGTACGTGCAGCTCAGCTTTTTCTTACCCTGAACCAGACTTCCGTTTCAGCAAAAAGGTGGGTTGCAGTGGGTCCGGGATGCCATTTGGAGACAAAGCCTGCGGCCCTGTCAAAGATGACTTCCTGCCGCACACCATGTGGTCAGAAGCCTACGAAAAGAAGCGCACCTCGGAATACAGAATCTCACTTCCTCAAGAGCCTTGCACAAGAGATTTTCCTCCCGCCGAGGAAAGCAACTCAAAGGGAACCTTGCGAAAATCAAATTAGGAGCCAGATTGCGGGATGCTAGGCAAACTGTTTGTCAGAAAAGCAAATTCATTTTGAGAAGCCCTGACCTGCTTGAAGGAAAAGCATTCAAGGGCAGAAGAAGGACTGTTCCCTGACCGGGAATCGAACCCGGGCCGCGGCGGTGAGAGCGCCGAATCCTAACCACTAGACCACCAGGGAACCCACAGCCATACAGCAAAAGTTCCTACACTGCTCTCCTAGTGACAAAGCTCATGGGGGCTGAAAGCATATTTTATTCTACAGCGAATATGAATCAGAACTTGAAAAAACACTCATGATTCCACCAGACTGTTTGTCACTTCCAAGCACAGGCCATCCCCTCCCCCGTGCTACTGAACCGACGAATTCCTGTACAATCGGGATCCCCGGGAAATCACAAGAGGGACACCTAGTGGCCGCTGATAGCTCAAAGACAGCTGGTACACCTTCTCACACCTACCTCGTTATTCAGCTTGCTGGAAGAATACATTGCGAATGACCGATTCAAGAGTGCAAGGGAGAAGAGTGCTCCAAAGTAGATGTATACATCGCAGCCGGGTTTTCCAGCAATTTACCTTTCTGATGAGCTGGTACTGCACTTTACGCCCACATAGAGCACCTGACTGGGTGGGGGACTGCGTGCGCATGAAGGTGGCTGAGGGCAATGGGAGCAAAGCAACCTGGGACACAGGGGACCCAGCCCCTTTCCTCTGCTTTCGTCTATAGGTCGGGGTGCCTTTTTAAGGACCTTCGATTAAAAAAAGCTGAGCTGCGTGGACAAATTACGCACGTCTACGTCTTAGAGGGATCTTCCCTGACCGGGAATCGAACCCGGGCCGCGGCGGTGAAAGCGCCGAATCCTAGCCACTAGACCACCAGGGAGGAGATGCTCTTGTGAGCCTGCCTTGCTCACTTCCTTATTGTGACTAAGCTAACTCCACTGTATAGATTGCCCATAAAGTACGAGTGGGGAAAAGTTAGGTGTCACACAGTGTGTTTGTCATAAGCAATTACCTTTATCCTCCTGCAAAAGCCTTTTTACTCTGCAATCACCTCTTGCTGGACAGCCTGCGCTGGAGCAGCCAGCATGAAAAGGGAGCTGAGTAAGGCAGGGCCTAGGGTCTCACCAGGGTGGCCGAGTGGTTAAGGCGTTGGACTTAAGATCCAATGGACAGTTGTCCGCATGGGTTCGAGCCCCATCCCTGGTATGGGTTTTCAGCGGGTGTGTAGGAACTTGCAGATGCTTTTTTAAAGCATTTTCCTCTGCCCTCCTCACCCTCCCAGTGCCCTTCCTTAACAGTCCCAATTCACGTCTCAGCTGTGGGGTCTGCTGCTACTCTGCACTTAGCATGGATGCTTCCCAAAGCAATGCAGTGCCACCTACGCAGAGCCCCTGCTTAGAGAAATACACCTCCTATGTCTTTTCCCACTGAAGGGAGCAGGAGGAAGTACTTGCTTCCTGGGGAACATGGGCCTGCCACTGGAATTTGTTAACCCGCCTCTTGCGGATTTCTCCCCTTTCTTTGATTTACACCTGCAGGCTCTCCCTTGCCATCGGAGCAGGATCTGCTGATGCAGGCCCGGCTGGATCAAATGTGCAAAGGCTTGTCCCCAGGCCTCGGGAAAAAATTGAGCAGAGATTCCCGCCTCCGCCTCCTCTTGCCTTCCGAACGGGCTTCCAAACGGGCAATGCCCTGACGGGTACCCCACGCCCCACCCTGCCCATGCCCACACCCCTGTATATGAGGGTGACCCATGTCCCTCACCCTCCATGCTCGAACGGAAGACACGTGTGTCCTGAGGGGAGCGCCAGACAGGCATTTCTCCGGCCAGGCAGACCCCTGCAGCACCCGTTAGGCTCCAAAGCCTGTACATTCCCAAGATGCCACTGGTCACTATGCAAATCAGACAGCCCTGGCCACACCCTCTCCGCCGCTGGGCTCTGCTGCTTTCGGTACGTGCAGCTCAGCTTTTTCTTACCCTGAACCAGACTTCCGTTTCAGCAAAAAGGTGGGTTGCAGTGGGTCCGGGATGCCATTTGGAGACAAAGCCTGCGGCCCTGTCAAAGATGACTTCCTGCCACACACCATGTGGTCAGAAGCCTACGAAAAGAAGCGCACCTCGGAATACAGAATCTCACTTCCTCAAGAGCCTTGCACAAGAGATTGTCCTCCCGCCGAGGAAAGCAACTCAAAGGGAACCTTGCGAAAATCAAATTAGGAGCCAGATTGCGGGATGCTAGGCAAACTGTTTGTCCGAAAAGCAAATTCATTTTGAGAAGCCCTGACCTGCGGGAAGGAAAAGCATTCAAGGGCAGAAGAAGGACTGTTCCCTGACCGGGAATCGAACCCGGGCCGCGGCGGTGAGAGCGCCGAATCCTAACCACTAGACCACCAGGGAACCCACAGCCATACAGCAAAAGTTCCTACACTGCTCTCCTAGTGACAAAGCTCATGGGGGCTGAAAGCATATTTTATTCTACAGCGAATATGAATCAGAACTTGAAAAAACACTCATGATTCCACCAGACTGTTTGTCACTTCCAAGCACAGGCCATCCCCTCCCCCGTGCTACTGAACCGACGAATTCCTGTACAATCGGGATCCCCGGGAAATCACAAGAGGGACACCTAGTGGCCGCTGATAGCTCAAAGACAGCTGGTACACCTTCTCACACCTACCTCGTTATTCAGCTTGCTGGAAGAATACATTGCGAATGACCGATTCAAGAGTGCAAGGGAGAAGAGTGCTCCAAAGTAGATGTATACATCGCAGCCGGGTTTTCCAGCAATTTACCTTTCTGATGAGCTGGTACTGCACTTTACGCCCACATAGAGCACCTGACTGGGTGGGGGACTGCGTGCGCATGAAGGTGGCTGAGGGCAATGGGAGCAAAGCAACCTGGGACACAGGGGACCCAGCCCCTTTCCTCTGCTTTCGTCTATAGGTCGGGGTGCCTTTTTAAGGACCTTCGATTAAAAAAAGCTGAGCTGCGTGGACAAATTACGCACGTCTACTTCTTAGAGGGATCTTCCCTGACCGGGAATCGAACCCGGGCCGCGGCGGTGAAAGCGCCGAATCCTAGCCACTAGACCACCAGGGAGGAGATGCTCTTGTGAGCCTGCCTTGCTCACTTCCTTATTGTGACTAAGCTAACTCCACTGTATAGATTGCCCATAAAGTACGAGTGGGGAAAAGTTAGGTGTCACACAGTGTGTTTGTCATAAGCAATTACCTTTATCCTCCTGCAAAAGCCTTTTTACTCTGCAATCACCTCTTGCTGGACAGCCTGCGCTGGAGCAGCCAGCATGAAAAGGGAGCTGAGTAAGGCAGGGCCTAGGGTCTCACCAGGGTGGCCGAGTGGTTAAGGCGTTGGACTTAAGATCCAATGGACAGTTGTCCGCATGGGTTCGAGCCCCATCCCTGGTATGGGTTTTCAGCGGGTGTGTAGGAACTTGCAGATGCTTTTTTAAAGCATTTTCCTCTGCCCTCCTCACCCTCCCAGTGCCCTTCCTTAACAGTCCCAATTCACGTCTCAGCTGTGGGGTCTGCTGCTACTCTGCACTTAGCATGGATGCTTCCCAAAGCAATGCAGTGCCACCTACGCAGAGCCCCTGCTTAGAGAAATACACCTCCTATGTCTTTTCCCACTGAAGGGAGCAGGAGGAAGTACTTGCTTCCTGGGGAACATGGGCCTGCCACTGGAATTTGTTAACCCGCCTCTTGCGGATTTCTCCCCTTTCTTTGATTTAAACCTGCAGGCTCTCCCTTGCCATCGGAGCAGGATCTGCTGATGCAGGCCCGGCTGGATCAAATGTGCAAAGGCTTGTCCCCAGGCCTCGGGAAAAAATTGAGCAGAGATTCCCGCCTCCGCCTCCGCCTCCTCTTGCCTTCCGAACGGGCTTCCAAACGGGCAATGCCCTGACGGGTACCCCACGCCCCACCCTGCCCATGCCCACACCCCTGTATATGAGGGTGACCCATGTCCCTCACCCTCCATGCTCGAACGGAAGACACGTGTGTCCTGAGGGGAGCGCCAGACAGGCATTTCTCCGGCCAGGCAGACCCCTGCAGCACCCGTTAGGCTCCAAAGCCTGTACATTCCCAAGATGCCACTGGTCACTATGCAAATCAGACAGCCCTGGCCACACCCTCTCCGCCGCTGGGCTCTGCTGCTTTCGGTACGTGCAGCTCAGCTTTTTCTTACCCTGAACCAGACTTCCGTTTCAGCAAAAAGGTGGGTTGCAGTGGGTCCGGGATGCCATTTGGAGACAAAGCCTGCGGCCCTGTCAAAGATGACTTCCTGCCACACACCATGTGGTCAGAAGCCTACGAAAAGAAGCGCACCTCGGAATACAGAATCTCACTTCCTCAAGAGCCTTGCACAAGAGATTGTCCTCCCGCCGAGGAAAGCAACTCAAAGGGAACCTTGCGAAAATCAAATTAGGAGCCAGATTGCGGGATGCTAGGCAAACTGTTTGTCAGAAAAGCAAATTCATTTTGAGAAGCCCTGACCTGCGGGAAGGAAAAGCATTCAAGGGCAGAAGAAGGACTGTTCCTTGACCGGGAATCGAACCCGGGCCGCGGCGGTGAGAGCGCCGAATCCTAACCACTAGACCACCAGGGAACCCACAGCCATACAGCAAAAGTTCCTACACTGCTCTCCTAGTGACAAAGCTCATGGGGGCTGAAAGCATATTTTATTCTACAGCGAATATGAATCAGAACTTGAAAAAACACTCATGATTCCACCAGACTGTTTGTCACTTCCAAGCACAGGCCATCCCCTCCCCCGTGCTACTGAACCGACGAATTCCTGTACAATCGGGATCCCCGGGAAATCACAAGAGGGACACCTAGTGGCCGCTGATAGCTCAAAGACAGCTGGTACACCTTCTCACACCTACCTCGTTATTCAGCTTGCTGGAAGAATACATTGCGAATGACCGATTCAAGAGTGCAAGGGAGAAGAGTGCTCCAAAGTAGATGTATACATCGCAGCCGGGTTTTCCAGCAATTTACCTTTCTGATGAGCTGGTACTGCACTTTACGCCCACATAGAGCACCTGACTGGGTGGGGGACTGCGTGCGCATGAAGGTGGCTGAGGGCAATGGGAGCAAAGCAACCTGGGACACAGGGGACCCAGCCCCTTTCCTCTGCTTTCGTCTATAGGTCGGGGTGCCTTTTTAAGGACCTTCGATTAAAAAAAGCTGAGCTGCGTGGACAAATTACGCACGTCTACGTCTTAGAGGGATCTTCCCTGACCGGGAATCGAACCCGGGCCGCGGCGGTGAAAGCGCCGAATCCTAGCCACTAGACCACCAGGGAGGAGATGCTCTTGTGAGCCTGCCTTGCTCACTTCCTTATTGTGACTAAGCTAACTCCACTGTATAGATTGCCCATAAAGTACGAGTGGGGAAAAGTTAGGTGTCACACAGTGTGTTTGTCATAAGCAATTACCTTTATCCTCCTGCAAAAGCCTTTTTACTCTGCAATCACCTCTTGCTGGACAGCCTGCGCTGGAGCAGCCAGCATGAAAAGGGAGCTGAGTAAGGCAGGGCCTAGGGTCTCACCAGGGTGGCCGAGTGGTTAAGGCGTTGGACTTAAGATCCAATGGACAGTTGTCCGCATGGGTTCGAGCTCCATCCCTGGTATGGGTTTTCAGCGGGTGTGTAGGAACTTGCAGATGCTTTTTTAAAGCATTTTCCTCTGCCCTCCTCACCCTCCCAGTGCCCTTCCTTAACAGTCCCAATTCACGTCTCAGCTGTGGGGTCTGCTGCTACTCTGCACTTAGCATGGATGCTTCCCAAAGCAATGCAGTGCCACCTACGCAGAGCCCCTGCTTAGAGAAATACACCTCCTATGTCTTTTCCCACTGAAGGGAGCAGGAGGAAGTACTTGCTTCCTGGGGGACATGGGCCTGCCACTGGAATTTGTTAACCCGCCTCTTGCGGATTTCTCCCCTTTCTTTGATTTACACCTGCAGGCTCTCCCTTGCCATCGGAGCAGGATCTGCTGATGCAGGCCCGGCTGGATCAAATGTGCAAAGGCTTGTCCCCAGGCCTCGGGAAAAAATTGAGCAGAGATTCCCGCCTCCGCCTCCGCCTCCTCTTGCCTTCCGAACGGGCTTCCAAACGGGCAATGCCCTGACGGGTCCCCCACGCCCCATCCTGCCCATGCCCACACCCCTGTATATGAGGGTGACCCATGTCCCTCACCCTCCATGCTCGAACGGAAGACACGTGTGTCCTGAGGGGAGCGCCAGACAGGCATTGCTCCGGCCAGGCAGACCCCTGCAGCACCCGTTAGGCTCCAAAGCCTGTACATTCCCAAGATGCCACTGGTCACTATGCAAATCAGACAGCCCTGGCCACACCCTCTCCGCCGCTGGGCTCTGCTGCTTTCGGTACGTGCAGCTCAGCTTTTTCTTACCCTGAACCAGACTTCCGTTTCAGCAAAAAGGTGGGTTGCAGTGGGTCCGGGATGCCATTTGGAGACAAAGCCTGCGGCCCTGTCAAAGATGACTTCCTGCCGCACACCATGTGGTCAGAAGCCTACGAAAAGAAGCGCACCTCGGAATACAGAATCTCACTTCCTCAAGAGCCTTGCACAAGAGATTGTCCTCCCGCCGAGGAAAGCAACTCAAAGGGAACCTTGCGAAAATCAAATTAGGAGCCAGATTGCGGGATGCTAGGCAAACTGTTTGTCAGAAAAGCAAATTCATTTTGAGAAGCCCTGACCTGCGGGAAGGAAAAGCATTCAAGGGCAGAAGAAGGACTGTTCCCTGACCGGGAATCGAACCCGGGCCGCGGCGGTGAGAGCGCCGAATCCTAACCACTAGACCACCAGGGAACCCACAGCCATACAGCAAAAGTTCCTACACTGCTCTCCTAGTGACAAAGCTCATGGGGGCTGAAAGCATATTTTATTCTACAGCGAATATGAATCAGAACTTGAAAAAACACTCATGATTCCACCAGACTGTTTGTCACTTCCAAGCACAGGCCATCCCCTCCCCCGTGCTACTGAACCGACGAATTCCTGTACAATCGGGATCCCCGGGAAATCACAAGAGGGACACCTAGTGGCCGCTGATAGCTCAAAGACAGCTGGTACACCTTCTCACACCTACCTCGTTATTCAGCTTGCTGGAAGAATACATTGCGAATGACCGATTCAAGAGTGCAAGGGAGAAGAGTGCTCCAAAGTAGATGTATACATCGCAGCCGGGTTTTCCAGCAATTTACCTTTCTGATGAGCTGGTACTGCACTTTACGCCCACATAGAGCACCTGACTGGGTGGGGGACTGCGTGCGCATGAAGGTGGCTGAGGGCAATGGGAGCAAAGCAACCTGGGACACAGGGGACCCAGCCCCTTTCCTCTGCTTTCGTCTATAGGTCGGGGTGCCTTTTTAAGGACCTTCGATTAAAAAAAGCTGAGCTGCGTGGACAAATTACGCACGTCTACGTCTTAGAGGGATCTTCCCTGACCGGGAATCGAACCCGGGCCGCGGCGGTGAAAGCGCCGAATCCTAGCCACTAGACCACCAGGGAGGAGATGCTCTTGTGAGCCTGCCTTGCTCACTTCCTTATTGTGACTAAGCTAACTCCACTGTATAGATTGCCCATAAAGTACGAGTGGGGAAAAGTTAGGTGTCACACAGTGTGTTTGTCATAAGCAATTACCTTTATCCTCCTGCAAAAGCCTTTTTACTCTGCAATCACCTCTTGCTGGACAGCCTGCGCTGGAGCAGCCAGCATGAAAAGGGAGCTGAGTAAGGCAGGGCCTAGGGTCTCACCAGGGTGGCCGAGTGGTTAAGGCGTTGGACTTAAGATCCAATGGACAGTTGTCCGCATGGGTTCGAGCCCCATCCCTGGTATGGGTTTTCAGCGGGTGTGTAGGAACTTGCAGATGCTTTTTTAAAGCATTTTCCTCTGCCCTCCTCACCCTCCCAGTGCCCTTCCTTAACAGTCCCAATTCACGTCTCAGCTGTGGGGTCTGCTGCTACTCTGCACTTAGCATGGATGCTTCCCAAAGCAATGCAGTGCCACCTACGCAGAGCCCCTGCTTAGAGAAATACACCTCCTATGTCTTTTCCCACTGAAGGGAGCAGGAGGAAGTACTTGCTTCCTGGGGAACATGGGCCTGCCACTGGAATTTGTTAACCCGCCTCTTGCGGATTTCTCCCCTTTCTTTGATTTACACCTGCAGGCTCTCCCTTGCCATCGGAGCAGGATCTGCTGATGCAGGCCCGGCTGGATCAAATGTGCAAAGGCTTGTCCCCAGGCCTCGGGAAAAAATTGAGCAGAGATTCCCGCCTCCGCCTCCTCTTGCCTTCCGAACGGGCTTCCAAACGGGCAATGCCCTGACGGGTACCCCACGCCCCACCCTGCCCATGCCCACACCCCTGTATATGAGGGTGACCCATGTCCCTCACCCTCCATGCTCGAACGGAAGACACGTGTGTCCTGAGGGGAGCGCCAGACAGGCATTTCTCCGGCCAGGCAGACCCCTGCAGCACCCGTTAGGCTCCAAAGCCTGTACATTCCCAAGATGCCACTGGTCACTATGCAAATCAGACAGCCCTGGCCACACCCTCTCCGCCGCTGGGCTCTGCTGCTTTCGGTACGTGCAGCTCAGCTTTTTCTTACCCTGAACCAGACTTCCGTTTCAGCAAAAAGGTGGGTTGCAGTGGGTCCGGGATGCCATTTGGAGACAAAGCCTGCGGCCCTGTCAAAGATGACTTCCTGCCACACACCATGTGGTCAGAAGCCTACGAAAAGAAGCGCACCTCGGAATACAGAATCTCACTTCCTCAAGAGCCTTGCACAAGAGATTGTCCTCCCGCCGAGGAAAGCAACTCAAAGGGAACCTTGCGAAAATCAAATTAGGAGCCAGATTGCGGGATGCTAGGCAAACTGTTTGTCAGAAAAGCAAATTCATTTTGAGAAGCCCTGACCTGCGGGAAGGAAAAGCATTCAAGGGCAGAAGAAGGACTGTTCCCTGACCGGGAATCGAACCCGGGCCGCGGCGGTGAGAGCGCCGAATCCTAACCACTAGACCACCAGGGAACCCACAGCCATACAGCAAAAGTTCCTACACTGCTCTCCTAGTGACAAAGCTCATGGGGGCTGAAAGCATATTTTATTCTACAGCGAATATGAATCAGAACTTGAAAAAACACTCATGATTCCACCAGACTGTTTGTCACTTCCAAGCACAGGCCATCCCCTCCCCCGTGCTACTGAACCGACGAATTCCTGTACAATCGGGATCCCCGGGAAATCACAAGAGGGACACCTAGTGGCCGCTGATAGCTCAAAGACAGCTGGTACACCTTCTCACACCTACCTCGTTATTCAGCTTGCTGGAAGAATACATTGCGAATGACCGATTCAAGAGTGCAAGGGAGAAGAGTGCTCCAAAGTAGATGTATACATCGCAGCCGGGTTTTCCAGCAATTTACCTTTCTGATGAGCTGGTACTGCACTTTACGCCCACATAGAGCACCTGACTGGGTGGGGGACTGCGTGCGCATGAAGGTGGCTGAGGGCAATGGGAGCAAAGCAACCTGGGACACAGGGGACCCAGCCCCTTTCCTCTGCTTTCGTCTATAGGTCGGGGTGCCTTTTTAAGGACCTTCGATTAAAAAAAGCTGAGCTGCGTGGACAAATTACGCACGTCTACGTCTTAGAGGGATCTTCCCTGACCGGGAATCGAACCCGGGCCGCGGCGGTGAAAGCGCCGAATCCTAGCCACTAGACCACCAGGGAGGAGATGCTCTTGTGAGCCTGCCTTGCTCACTTCCTTATTGTGACTAAGCTAACTCCACTGTATAGATTGCCCATAAAGTACGAGTGGGGAAAAGTTAGGTGTCACACAGTGTGTTTGTCATAAGCAATTACCTTTATCCTCCTGCAAAAGCCTTTTTACTCTGCAATCACCTCTTGCTGGACAGCCTGCGCTGGAGCAGCCAGCATGAAAAGGGAGCTGAGTAAGGCAGGGCCTAGGGTCTCACCAGGGTGGCCGAGTGGTTAAGGCGTTGGACTTAAGATCCAATGGACAGTTGTCCGCATGGGTTCGAGCCCCATCCCTGGTATGGGTTTTCAGCGGGTGTGTAGGAACTTGCAGATGCTTTTTTAAAGCATTTTCCTCTGCCCTCCTCACCCTCCCAGTGCCCTTCCTTAACAGTCCCAATTCACGTCTCAGCTGTGGGGTCTGCTGCTACTCTGCACTTAGCATGGATGCTTCCCAAAGCAATGCAGTGCCACCTACGCAGAGCCCCTGCTTAGAGAAATACACCTCCTATGTCTTTTCCCACTGAAGGGAGCAGGAGGAAGTACTTGCTTCCTGGGGAACATGGGCCTGCCACTGGAATTTGTTAACCCGCCTCTTGCGGATTTCTCCCCTTTCTTTGATTTACACCTGCAGGCTCTCCCTTGCCATCGGAGCAGGATCTGCTGATGCAGGCCCGGCTGGATCAAATGTGCAAAGGCTTGTCCCCAGGCCTCGGGAAAAAATTGAGCAGAGATTCCCGCCTCCGCCTCCGCCTCCTCTTGCCTTCCGAACGGGCTTCCAAACGGGCAATGCCCTGACGGGTCCCCCACGCCCCATCCTGCCCATGCCCACACCCCTGTATATGAGGGTGACCCATGTCCCTCACCCTCCATGCTCGAACGGAAGACACGTGTGTCCTGAGGGGAGCGCCAGACAGGCATTTCTCCGGCCAGGCAGACCCCTGCAGCACCCGTTAGGCTCCAAAGCCTGTACATTCCCAAGATGCCACTGGTCACTATGCAAATCAGACAGCCCTGGCCACACCCTCTCCGCCGCTGGGCTCTGCTGCTTTCGGTACGTGCAGCTCAGCTTTTTCTTACCCTGAACCAGACTTCCGTTTCAGCAAAAAGGTGGGTTGCAGTGGGTCCGGGATGCCATTTGGAGACAAAGCCTGCGGCCCTGTCAAAGATGACTTCCTGCCGCACACCATGTGGTCAGAAGCCTACGAAAAGAAGCGCACCTCGGAATACAGAATCTCACTTCCTCAAGAGCCTTGCACAAGAGATTTTCCTCCCGCCGAGGAAAGCAACTCAAAGGGAACCTTGCGAAAATCAAATTAGGAGCCAGATTGCGGGATGCTAGGCAAACTGTTTGTCAGAAAAGCAAATTCATTTTGAGAAGCCCTGACCTGCGGGAAGGAAAAGCATTCAAGGGCAGAAGAAGGACTGTTTCCTGACCGGGAATCGAACCCGGGCCGCGGCGGTGAGAGCGCCGAATCCTAACCACTAGACCACCAGGGAACCCAGAGCCATACAGCAAAAGTTCCTACACTGCTCTCCTAGTGACAAAGCTCATGGGGGCTGAAAGCATATTTTATTCTACAGCGAATATGAATCAGAACTTGAAAAAACACTCATGATTCCACCAGACTGTTTGTCACTTCCAAGCACAGGCCATCCCCTCCCCCGTGCTACTGAACCGACGAATTCCTGTACAATCGGGATCCCCGGGAAATCACAAGAGGGACACCTAGTGGCCGCTGATAGCTCAAAGACAGCTGGTACACCTTCTCACACCTACCTCGTTATTCAGCTTGCTGGAAGAATACATTGCGAATGACCGATTCAAGAGTGCAAGGGAGAAGAGTGCTCCAAAGTAGATGTATACATCGCAGCCGGGTTTTCCAGCAATTTACCTTTCTGATGAGCTGGTACTGCACTTTACGCCCACATAGAGCACCTGACTGGGTGGGGGACTGCGTGCGCATGAAGGTGGCTGAGGGCAATGGGAGCAAAGCAACCTGGGACACAGGGGACCCAGCCCCTTTCCTCTGCTTTCGTCTATAGGTCGGGGTGCCTTTTTAAGGACCTTCGATTAAAAAAAGCTGAGCTGCGTGGACAAATTACGCACGTCTACGTCTTAGAGGGATCTTCCCTGACCGGGAATCGAACCCGGGCCGCGGCGGTGAAAGCGCCGAATCCTAGCCACTAGACCACCAGGGAGGAGATGCTCTTGTGAGCCTGCCTTGCTCACTTCCTTATTGTGACTAAGCTAACTCCACTGTATAGATTGCCCATAAAGTACGAGTGGGGAAAAGTTAGGTGTCACACAGTGTGTTTGTCATAAGCAATTACCTTTATCCTCCTGCAAAAGCCTTTTTACTCTGCAATCACCTCTTGCTGGACAGCCTGCGCTGGAGCAGCCAGCATGAAAAGGGAGCTGAGTAAGGCAGGGCCTAGGGTCTCACCAGGGTGGCCGAGTGGTTAAGGCGTTGGACTTAAGATCCAATGGACAGTTGTCCGCATGGGTTCGAGCCCCATCCCTGGTATGGGTTTTCAGCGGGTGTGTAGGAACTTGCAGATGCTTTTTTAAAGCATTTTCCTCTGCCCTCCTCACCCTCCCAGTGCCCTTCCTTAACAGTCCCAATTCACGTCTCAGCTGTGGGGTCTGCTGCTACTCTGCACTTAGCATGGATGCTTCCCAAAGCAATGCAGTGCCACCTACGCAGAGCCCCTGCTTAGAGAAATACACCTCCTATGTCTTTTCCCACTGAAGGGAGCAGGAGGAAGTACTTGCTTCCTGGGGAACATGGGCCTGCCACTGGAATTTGTTAACCCGCCTCTTGCGGATTTCTCCCCTTTCTTTGATTTACACCTGCAGGCTCTCCCTTGCCATCGGAGCAGGATCTGCTGATGCAGGCCCGGCTGGATCAAATGTGCAAAGGCTTGTCCCCAGGCCTCGGGAAAAAATTGAGCAGAGATTCCCGCCTCCGCCTCCGCCTCCTCTTGCCTTCCGAACGGGCTTCCAAACGGGCAATGCCCTGACGGGTCCCCCACGCCCCATCCTGCCCATGCCCACACCCCTGTATATGAGGGTGACCCATGTCCCTCACCCTCCATGCTCGAACGGAAGACACGTGTGTCCTGAGGGGAGCGCCAGACAGGCATTTCTCCGGCCAGGCAGACCCCTGCAGCACCCGTTAGGCTCCAAAGCCTGTACATTCCCAAGATGCCACTGGTCACTATGCAAATCAGACAGCCCTGGCCACACCCTCTCCGCCGCTGGGCTCTGCTGCTTTCGGTACGTGCAGCTCAGCTTTTTCTTACCCTGAACCAGACTTCCGTTTCAGCAAAAAGGTGGGTTGCAGTGGGTCCGGGATGCCATTTGGAGACAAAGCCTGCGGCCCTGTCAAAGATGACTTCCTGCCGCACACCATGTGGTCAGAAGCCTACGAAAAGAAGCGCACCTCGGAATACAGAATCTCACTTCCTCAAGAGCCTTGCACAAGAGATTTTCCTCCCGCCGAGGAAAGCAACTCAAAGGGAACCTTGCGAAAATCAAATTAGGAGCCAGATTGCGGGATGCTAGGCAAACTGTTTGTCAGAAAAGCAAATTCATTTTGAGAAGCCCTGACCTGCGGGAAGGAAAAGCATTCAAGGGCAGAAGAAGGACTGTTCCCTGACCGGGAATCGAACCCGGGCCGCGGCGGTGAGAGCGCCGAATCCTAACCACTAGACCACCAGGGAACCCACAGCCATACAGCAAAAGTTCCTACACTGCTCTCCTAGTGACAAAGCTCATGGGGGCTGAAAGCATATTTTATTCTACAGCGAATATGAATCAGAACTTGAAAAAACACTCATGATTCCACCAGACTGTTTGTCACTTCCAAGCACAGGCCATCCCCTCCCCCGTGCTACTGAACCGACGAATTCCTGTACAATCGGGATCCCCGGGAAATCACAAGAGGGACACCTAGTGGCCGCTGATAGCTCAAAGACAGCTGGTACACCTTCTCACACCTACCTCGTTATTCAGCTTGCTGGAAGAATACATTGCGAATGACCGATTCAAGAGTGCAAGGGAGAAGAGTGCTCCAAAGTAGATGTATACATCGCAGCCGGGTTTTCCAGCAATTTACCTTTCTGATGAGCTGGTACTGCACTTTACGCCCACATAGAGCACCTGACTGGGTGGGGGACTGCGTGCGCATGAAGGTGGCTGAGGGCAATGGGAGCAAAGCAACCTGGGACACAGGGGACCCAGCCCCTTTCCTCTGCTTTCGTCTATAGGTCGGGGTGCCTTTTTAAGGACCTTCGATTAAAAAAAGCTGAGCTGCGTGGACAAATTACGCACGTCTACGTCTTAGAGGGATCTTCCCTGACCGGGAATCGAACCCGGGCCGCGGCGGTGAAAGCGCCGAATCCTAGCCACTAGACCACCAGGGAGGAGATGCTCTTGTGAGCCTGCCTTGCTCACTTCCTTATTGTGACTAAGCTAACTCCACTGTATAGATTGCCCATAAAGTACGAGTGGGGAAAAGTTAGGTGTCACACAGTGTGTTTGTCATAAGCAATTACCTTTATCCTCCTGCAAAAGCCTTTTTACTCTGCAATCACCTCTTGCTGGACAGCCTGCGCTGGAGCAGCCAGCATGAAAAGGGAGCTGAGTAAGGCAGGGCCTAGGGTCTCACCAGGGTGGCCGAGTGGTTAAGGCGTTGGACTTAAGATCCAATGGACAGTTGTCCGCATGGGTTCGAGCTCCATCCCTGGTATGGGTTTTCAGCGGGTGTGTAGGAACTTGCAGATGCTTTTTTAAAGCATTTTCCTCTGCCCTCCTCACCCTCCCAGTGCCCTTCCTTAACAGTCCCAATTCACGTCTCAGCTGTGGGGTCTGCTGCTACTCTGCACTTAGCATGGATGCTTCCCAAAGCAATGCAGTGCCACCTACGCAGAGCCCCTGCTTAGAGAAATACACCTCCTATGTCTTTTCCCACTGAAGGGAGCAGGAGGAAGTACTTGCTTCCTGGGGAACATGGGCCTGCCACTGGAATTTGTTAACCCGCCTCTTGCGGATTTCTCCCCTTTCTTTGATTTACACCTGCAGGCTCTCCCTTGCCATCGGAGCAGGATCTGCTGATGCAGGCCCGGCTGGATCAAATGTGCAAAGGCTTGTCCCCAGGCCTCGGGAAAAAATTGAGCAGAGATTCCCGCCTCCGCCTCCGCCTCCTCTTGCCTTCCGAACGGGCTTCCAAACGGGCAATGCCCTGACGGGTCCCCCACGCCCCATCCTGCCCATGCCCACACCCCTGTATATGAGGGTGACCCATGTCCCTCACCCTCCATGCTCGAACGGAAGACACGTGTGTCCTGAGGGGAGCGCCAGACAGGCATTTCTCCGGCCAGGCAGACCCCTGCAGCACCCGTTAGGCTCCAAAGCCTGTAAATTCCCAAGATGCCACTGGTCACTATGCAAATCAGACAGCCCTGGCCACACCCTCTCCGCCGCTGGGCTCTGCTGCTTTCGGTACGTGCAGCTCAGCTTTTTCTTACCCTGAACCAGACTTCCGTTTCAGCAAAAAGGTGGGTTGCAGTGGGTCCGGGATGCCATTTGGAGACAAAGCCTGCGGCCCTGTCAAAGATGACTTCCTGCCGCACACCATGTGGTCAGAAGCCTACGAAAAGAAGCGCACCTCGGAATACAGAATCTCACTTCCTCAAGAGCCTTGCACAAGAGATTTTCCTCCCGCCGAGGAAAGCAACTCAAAGGGAACCTTGCGAAAATCAAATTAGGAGCCAGATTGCGGGATGCTAGGCAAACTGTTTGTCAGAAAAGCAAATTCATTTTGAGAAGCCCTGACCTGCTTGAAGGAAAAGCATTCAAGGGCAGAAGAAGGACTGTTCCCTGACCGGGAATCGAACCCGGGCCGCGGCGGTGAGAGCGCCGAATCCTAACCACTAGACCACCAGGGAACCCACAGCCATACAGCAAAAGTTCCTACACTGCTCTCCTAGTGACAAAGCTCATGGGGGCTGAAAGCATATTTTATTCTACAGCGAATATGAATCAGAACTTGAAAAAACACTCATGATTCCACCAGACTGTTTGTCACTTCCAAGCACAGGCCATCCCCTCCCCCGTGCTACTGAACCGACGAATTCCTGTACAATCGGGATCCCCGGGAAATCACAAGAGGGACACCTAGTGGCCGCTGATAGCTCAAAGACAGCTGGTACACCTTCTCACACCTACCTCGTTATTCAGCTTGCTGGAAGAATACATTGCGAATGACCGATTCAAGAGTGCAAGGGAGAAGAGTGCTCCAAAGTAGATGTATACATCGCAGCCGGGTTTTCCAGCAATTTACCTTTCTGATGAGCTGGTACTGCACTTTACGCCCACATAGAGCACCTGACTGGGTGGGGGACTGCGTGCGCATGAAGGTGGCTGAGGGCAATGGGAGCAAAGCAACCTGGGACACAGGGGACCCAGCCCCTTTCCTCTGCTTTCGTCTATAGGTCGGGGTGCCTTTTTAAGGACCTTCGATTAAAAAAAGCTGAGCTGCGTGGACAAATTACGCACGTCTACGTCTTAGAGGGATCTTCCCTGACCGGGAATCGAACCCGGGCCGCGGCGGTGAAAGCGCCGAATCCTAGCCACTAGACCACCAGGGAGGAGATGCTCTTGTGAGCCTGCCTTGCTCACTTCCTTATTGTGACTAAGCTAACTCCACTGTATAGATTGCCCATAAAGTACGAGTGGGGAAAAGTTAGGTGTCACACAGTGTGTTTGTCATAAGCAATTACCTTTATCCTCCTGCAAAAGCCTTTTTACTCTGCAATCACCTCTTGCTGGACAGCCTGCGCTGGAGCAGCCAGCATGAAAAGGGAGCTGAGTAAGGCAGGGCCTAGGGTCTCACCAGGGTGGCCGAGTGGTTAAGGCGTTGGACTTAAGATCCAATGGACAGTTGTCCGCATGGGTTCGAGCCCCATCCCTGGTATGGGTTTTCAGCGGGTGTGTAGGAACTTGCAGATGCTTTTTTAAAGCATTTTCCTCTGCCCTCCTCACCCTCCCAGTGCCCTTCCTTAACAGTCCCAATTCACGTCTCAGCTGTGGGGTCTGCTGCTACTCTGCACTTAGCATGGATGCTTCCCAAAGCAATGCAGTGCCACCTACGCAGAGCCCCTGCTTAGAGAAATACACCTCCTATGTCTTTTCCCACTGAAGGGAGCAGGAGGAAGTACTTGCTTCCTGGGGAACATGGGCCTGCCACTGGAATTTGTTAACCCGCCTCTTGCGGATTTCTCCCCTTTCTTTGATTTACACCTGCAGGCTCTCCCTTGCCATCGGAGCAGGATCTGCTGATGCAGGCCCGGCTGGATCAAATGTGCAAAGGCTTGTCCCCAGGCCTCGGGAAAAAATTGAGCAGAGATTCCCGCCTCCGCCTCCGCCTCCTCTTGCCTTCCGAACGGGCTTCCAAACGGGCAATGCCCTGACGGGTCCCCCACGCCCCATCCTGCCCATGCCCACACCCCTGTATATGAGGGTGACCCATGTCCCTCACCCTCCATGCTCGAACGGAAGACACGTGTGTCCTGAGGGGAGCGCCAGACAGGCATTTCTCCGGCCAGGCAGACCCCTGCAGCACCCGTTAGGCTCCAAAGCCTGTACATTCCCAAGATGCCACTGGTCACTATGCAAATCAGACAGCCCTGGCCACACCCTCTCCGCCGCTGGGCTCTGCTGCTTTCGGTACGTGCAGCTCAGCTTTTTCTTACCCTGAACCAGACTTCCGTTTCAGCAAAAAGGTGGGTTGCAGTGGGTCCGGGATGCCATTTGGAGACAAAGCCTGCGGCCCTGTCAAAGATGACTTCCTGCCGCACACCATGTGGTCAGAAGCCTACGAAAAGAAGCGCACCTCGGAATACAGAATCTCACTTCCTCAAGAGCCTTGCACAAGAGATTTTCCTCCCGCCGAGGAAAGCAACTCAAAGGGAACCTTGCGAAAATCAAATTAGGAGCCAGATTGCGGGATGCTAGGCAAACTGTTTGTCAGAAAAGCAAATTCATTTTGAGAAGCCCTGACCTGCGGGAAGGAAAAGCATTCAAGGGCAGAAGAAGGACTGTTCCCTGACCGGGAATCGAACCCGGGCCGCGGCGGTGAGAGCGCCGAATCCTAACCACTAGACCACCAGGGAACCCACAGCCATACAGCAAAAGTTCCTACACTGCTCTCCTAGTGACAAAGCTCATGGGGGCTGAAAGCATATTTTATTCTACAGCGAATATGAATCAGAACTTGAAAAAACACTCATGATTCCACCAGACTGTTTGTCACTTCCAAGCACAGGCCATCCCCTCCCCCGTGCTACTGAACCGACGAATTCCTGTACAATCGGGATCCCCGGGAAATCACAAGAGGGACACCTAGTGGCCGCTGATAGCTCAAAGACAGCTGGTACACCTTCTCACACCTACCTCGTTATTCAGCTTGCTGGAAGAATACATTGCGAATGACCGATTCAAGAGTGCAAGGGAGAAGAGTGCTCCAAAGTAGATGTATACATCGCAGCCGGGTTTTCCAGCAATTTACCTTTCTGATGAGCTGGTACTGCACTTTACGCCCACATAGAGCACCTGACTGGGTGGGGGACTGCGTGCGCATGAAGGTGGCTGAGGGCAATGGGAGCAAAGCAACCTGGGACACAGGGGACCCAGCCCCTTTCCTCTGCTTTCGTCTATAGGTCGGGGTGCCTTTTTAAGGACCTTCGATTAAAAAAAGCTGAGCTGCGTGGACAAATTACGCACGTCTACGTCTTAGAGGGATCTTCCCTGACCGGGAATCGAACCCGGGCCGCGGCGGTGAAAGCGCCGAATCCTAGCCACTAGACCACCAGGGAGGAGATGCTCTTGTGAGCCTGCCTTGCTCACTTCCTTATTGTGACTAAGCTAACTCCACTGTATAGATTGCCCATAAAGTACGAGTGGGGAAAAGTTAGGTGTCACACAGTGTGTTTGTCATAAGCAATTACCTTTATCCTCCTGCAAAAGCCTTTTTACTCTGCAATCACCTCTTGCTGGACAGCCTGCGCTGGAGCAGCCAGCATGAAAAGGGAGCTGAGTAAGGCAGGGCCTAGGGTCTCACCAGGGTGGCCGAGTGGTTAAGGCGTTGGACTTAAGATCCAATGGACAGTTGTCCGCATGGGTTCGAGCTCCATCCCTGGTATGGGTTTTCAGCGGGTGTGTAGGAACTTGCAGATGCTTTTTTAAAGCATTTTCCTCTGCCCTCCTCACCCTCCCAGTGCCCTTCCTTAACAGTCCCAATTCACGTCTCAGCTGTGGGGTCTGCTGCTACTCTGCACTTAGCATGGATGCTTCCCAAAGCAATGCAGTGCCACCTACGCAGAGCCCCTGCTTAGAGAAATACACCTCCTATGTCTTTTCCCACTGAAGGGAGCAGGAGGAAGTACTTGCTTCCTGGGGAACATGGGCCTGCCACTGGAATTTGTTAACCCGCCTCTTGCGGATTTCTCCCCTTTCTTTGATTTACACCTGCAGGCTCTCCCTTGCCATCGGAGCAGGATCTGCTGATGCAGGCCCGGCTGGATCAAATGTGCAAAGGCTTGTCCCCAGGCCTCGGGAAAAAATTGAGCAGAGATTCCCGCCTCCGCCTCCGCCTCCTCTTGCCTTCCGAACGGGCTTCCAAACGGGCAATGCCCTGACGGGTCCCCCACGCCCCATCCTGCCCATGCCCACACCCCTGTATATGAGGGTGACCCATGTCCCTCACCCTCCATGCTCGAACGGAAGACACGTGTGTCCTGAGGGGAGCGCCAGACAGGCATTTCTCCGGCCAGGCAGACCCCTGCAGCACCCGTTAGGCTCCAAAGCCTGTAAATTCCCAAGATGCCACTGGTCACTATGCAAATCAGACAGCCCTGGCCACACCCTCTCCGCCGCTGGGCTCTGCTGCTTTCGGTACGTGCAGCTCAGCTTTTTCTTACCCTGAACCAGACTTCCGTTTCAGCAAAAAGGTGGGTTGCAGTGGGTCCGGGATGCCATTTGGAGACAAAGCCTGCGGCCCTGTCAAAGATGACTTCCTGCCGCACACCATGTGGTCAGAAGCCTACGAAAAGAAGCGCACCTCGGAATACAGAATCTCACTTCCTCAAGAGCCTTACACAAGAGATTTTCCTCCCGCCGAGGAAAGCAACTCAAAGGGAACCTTGCGAAAATCAAATTAGGAGCCAGATTGCGGGATGCTAGGCAAACTGTTTGTCAGAAAAGCAAATTCATTTTGAGAAGCCCTGACCTGCTTGAAGGAAAAGCATTCAAGGGCAGAAGAAGGACTGTTCCCTGACCGGGAATCGAACCCGGGCCGCGGCGGTGAGAGCGCCGAATCCTAACCACTAGACCACCAGGGAACCCACAGCCATACAGCAAAAGTTCCTACACTGCTCTCCTAGTGACAAAGCTCATGGGGGCTGAAAGCATATTTTATTCTACAGCGAATATGAATCAGAACTTGAAAAAACACTCATGATTCCACCAGACTGTTTGTCACTTCCAAGCACAGGCCATCCCCTCCCCCGTGCTACTGAACCGACGAATTCCTGTACAATCGGGATCCCCGGGAAATCACAAGAGGGACACCTAGTGGCCGCTGATAGCTCAAAGACAGCTGGTACACCTTCTCACACCTACCTCGTTATTCAGCTTGCTGGAAGAATACATTGCGAATGACCGATTCAAGAGTGCAAGGGAGAAGAGTGCTCCAAAGTAGATGTATACATCGCAGCCGGGTTTTCCAGCAATTTACCTTTCTGATGAGCTGGTACTGCACTTTACGCCCACATAGAGCACCTGACTGGGTGGGGGACTGCGTGCGCATGAAGGTGGCTGAGGGCAATGGGAGCAAAGCAACCTGGGACACAGGGGACCCAGCCCCTTTCCTCTGCTTTCGTCTATAGGTCGGGGTGCCTTTTTAAGGACCTTCGATTAAAAAAAGCTGAGCTGCGTGGACAAATTACGCACGTCTACGTCTTAGAGGGATCTTCCCTGACCGGGAATCGAACCCGGGCCGCGGCGGTGAAAGCGCCGAATCCTAGCCACTAGACCACCAGGGAGGAGATGCTCTTGTGAGCCTGCCTTGCTCACTTCCTTATTGTGACTAAGCTAACTCCACTGTATAGATTGCCCATAAAGTACGAGTGGGGAAAAGTTAGGTGTCACACAGTGTGTTTGTCATAAGCAATTACCTTTATCCTCCTGCAAAAGCCTTTTTACTCTGCAATCACCTCTTGCTGGACAGCCTGCGCTGGAGCAGCCAGCATGAAAAGGGAGCTGAGTAAGGCAGGGCCTAGGGTCTCACCAGGGTGGCCGAGTGGTTAAGGCGTTGGACTTAAGATCCAATGGACAGTTGTCCGCATGGGTTCGAGCCCCATCCCTGGTATGGGTTTTCAGCGGGTGTGTAGGAACTTGCAGATGCTTTTTTAAAGCATTTTCCTCTGCCCTCCTCACCCTCCCAGTGCCCTTCCTTAACAGTCCCAATTCACGTCTCAGCTGTGGGGTCTGCTGCTACTCTGCACTTAGCATGGATGCTTCCCAAAGCAATGCAGTGCCACCTACGCAGAGCCCCTGCTTAGAGAAATACACCTCCTATGTCTTTTCCCACTGAAGGGAGCAGGAGGAAGTACTTGCTTCCTGGGGAACATGGGCCTGCCACTGGAATTTGTTAACCCGCCTCTTGCGGATTTCTCCCCTTTCTTTGATTTACACCTGCAGGCTCTCCCTTGCCATCGGAGCAGGATCTGCTGATGCAGGCCCGGCTGGATCAAATGTGCAAAGGCTTGTCCCCAGGCCTCGGGAAAAAATTGAGCAGAGATTCCCGCCTCCGCCTCCTCTTGCCTTCCGAACGGGCTTCCAAACGGGCAATGCCCTGACGGGTACCCCACGCCCCACCCTGCCCATGCCCACACCCCTGTATATGAGGGTGACCCATGTCCCTCACCCTCCATGCTCGAACGGAAGACACGTGTGTCCTGAGGGGAGCGCCAGACAGGCATTTCTCCGGCCAGGCAGACCCCTGCAGCACCCGTTAGGCTCCAAAGCCTGTACATTCCCAAGATGCCACTGGTCACTATGCAAATCAGACAGCCCTGGCCACACCCTCTCCGCCGCTGGGCTCTGCTGCTTTCGGTACGTGCAGCTCAGCTTTTTCTTACCCTGAACCAGACTTCCGTTTCAGCAAAAAGGTGGGTTGCAGTGGGTCCGGGATGCCATTTGGAGACAAAGCCTGCGGCCCTGTCAAAGATGACTTCCTGCCACACACCATGTGGTCAGAAGCCTACGAAAAGAAGCGCACCTCGGAATACAGAATCTCACTTCCTCAAGAGCCTTGCACAAGAGATTGTCCTCCCGCCGAGGAAAGCAACTCAAAGGGAACCTTGCGAAAATCAAATTAGGAGCCAGATTGCGGGATGCTAGGCAAACTGTTTGTCCGAAAAGCAAATTCATTTTGAGAAGCCCTGACCTGCGGGAAGGAAAAGCATTCAAGGGCAGAAGAAGGACTGTTCCCTGACCGGGAATCGAACCCGGGCCGCGGCGGTGAGAGCGCCGAATCCTAACCACTAGACCACCAGGGAACCCACAGCCATACAGCAAAAGTTCCTACACTGCTCTCCTAGTGACAAAGCTCATGGGGGCTGAAAGCATATTTTATTCTACAGCGAATATGAATCAGAACTTGAAAAAACACTCATGATTCCACCAGACTGTTTGTCACTTCCAAGCACAGGCCATCCCCTCCCCCGTGCTACTGAACCGACGAATTCCTGTACAATCGGGATCCCCGGGAAATCACAAGAGGGACACCTAGTGGCCGCTGATAGCTCAAAGACAGCTGGTACACCTTCTCACACCTACCTCGTTATTCAGCTTGCTGGAAGAATACATTGCGAATGACCGATTCAAGAGTGCAAGGGAGAAGAGTGCTCCAAAGTAGATGTATACATCGCAGCCGGGTTTTCCAGCAATTTACCTTTCTGATGAGCTGGTACTGCACTTTACGCCCACATAGAGCACCTGACTGGGTGGGGGACTGCGTGCGCATGAAGGTGGCTGAGGGCAATGGGAGCAAAGCAACCTGGGACACAGGGGACCCAGCCCCTTTCCTCTGCTTTCGTCTATAGGTCGGGGTGCCTTTTTAAGGACCTTCGATTAAAAAAAGCTGAGCTGCGTGGACAAATTACGCACGTCTACTTCTTAGAGGGATCTTCCCTGACCGGGAATCGAACCCGGGCCGCGGCGGTGAAAGCGCCGAATCCTAGCCACTAGACCACCAGGGAGGAGATGCTCTTGTGAGCCTGCCTTGCTCACTTCCTTATTGTGACTAAGCTAACTCCACTGTATAGATTGCCCATAAAGTACGAGTGGGGAAAAGTTAGGTGTCACACAGTGTGTTTGTCATAAGCAATTACCTTTATCCTCCTGCAAAAGCCTTTTTACTCTGCAATCACCTCTTGCTGGACAGCCTGCGCTGGAGCAGCCAGCATGAAAAGGGAGCTGAGTAAGGCAGGGCCTAGGGTCTCACCAGGGTGGCCGAGTGGTTAAGGCGTTGGACTTAAGATCCAATGGACAGTTGTCCGCATGGGTTCGAGCCCCATCCCTGGTATGGGTTTTCAGCGGGTGTGTAGGAACTTGCAGATGCTTTTTTAAAGCATTTTCCTCTGCCCTCCTCACCCTCCCAGTGCCCTTCCTTAACAGTCCCAATTCACGTCTCAGCTGTGGGGTCTGCTGCTACTCTGCACTTAGCATGGATGCTTCCCAAAGCAATGCAGTGCCACCTACGCAGAGCCCCTGCTTAGAGAAATACACCTCCTATGTCTTTTCCCACTGAAGGGAGCAGGAGGAAGTACTTGCTTCCTGGGGAACATGGGCCTGCCACTGGAATTTGTTAACCCGCCTCTTGCGGATTTCTCCCCTTTCTTTGATTTAAACCTGCAGGCTCTCCCTTGCCATCGGAGCAGGATCTGCTGATGCAGGCCCGGCTGGATCAAATGTGCAAAGGCTTGTCCCCAGGCCTCGGGAAAAAATTGAGCAGAGATTCCCGCCTCCGCCTCCGCCTCCTCTTGCCTTCCGAACGGGCTTCCAAACGGGCAATGCCCTGACGGGTACCCCACGCCCCACCCTGCCCATGCCCACACCCCTGTATATGAGGGTGACCCATGTCCCTCACCCTCCATGCTCGAACGGAAGACACGTGTGTCCTGAGGGGAGCGCCAGACAGGCATTTCTCCGGCCAGGCAGACCCCTGCAGCACCCGTTAGGCTCCAAAGCCTGTACATTCCCAAGATGCCACTGGTCACTATGCAAATCAGACAGCCCTGGCCACACCCTCTCCGCCGCTGGGCTCTGCTGCTTTCGGTACGTGCAGCTCAGCTTTTTCTTACCCTGAACCAGACTTCCGTTTCAGCAAAAAGGTGGGTTGCAGTGGGTCCGGGATGCCATTTGGAGACAAAGCCTGCGGCCCTGTCAAAGATGACTTCCTGCCACACACCATGTGGTCAGAAGCCTACGAAAAGAAGCGCACCTCGGAATACAGAATCTCACTTCCTCAAGAGCCTTGCACAAGAGATTGTCCTCCCGCCGAGGAAAGCAACTCAAAGGGAACCTTGCGAAAATCAAATTAGGAGCCAGATTGCGGGATGCTAGGCAAACTGTTTGTCAGAAAAGCAAATTCATTTTGAGAAGCCCTGACCTGCGGGAAGGAAAAGCATTCAAGGGCAGAAGAAGGACTGTTCCCTGACCGGGAATCGAACCCGGGCCGCGGCGGTGAGAGCGCCGAATCCTAACCACTAGACCACCAGGGAACCCACAGCCATACAGCAAAAGTTCCTACACTGCTCTCCTAGTGACAAAGCTCATGGGGGCTGAAAGCATATTTTATTCTACAGCGAATATGAATCAGAACTTGAAAAAACACTCATGATTCCACCAGACTGTTTGTCACTTCCAAGCACAGGCCATCCCCTCCCCCGTGCTACTGAACCGACGAATTCCTGTACAATCGGGATCCCCGGGAAATCACAAGAGGGACACCTAGTGGCCGCTGATAGCTCAAAGACAGCTGGTACACCTTCTCACACCTACCTCGTTATTCAGCTTGCTGGAAGAATACATTGCGAATGACCGATTCAAGAGTGCAAGGGAGAAGAGTGCTCCAAAGTAGATGTATACATCGCAGCCGGGTTTTCCAGCAATTTACCTTTCTGATGAGCTGGTACTGCACTTTACGCCCACATAGAGCACCTGACTGGGTGGGGGACTGCGTGCGCATGAAGGTGGCTGAGGGCAATGGGAGCAAAGCAACCTGGGACACAGGGGACCCAGCCCCTTTCCTCTGCTTTCGTCTATAGGTCGGGGTGCCTTTTTAAGGACCTTCGATTAAAAAAAGCTGAGCTGCGTGGACAAATTACGCACGTCTACGTCTTAGAGGGATCTTCCCTGACCGGGAATCGAACCCGGGCCGCGGCGGTGAAAGCGCCGAATCCTAGCCACTAGACCACCAGGGAGGAGATGCTCTTGTGAGCCTGCCTTGCTCACTTCCTTATTGTGACTAAGCTAACTCCACTGTATAGATTGCCCATAAAGTACGAGTGGGGAAAAGTTAGGTGTCACACAGTGTGTTTGTCATAAGCAATTACCTTTATCCTCCTGCAAAAGCCTTTTTACTCTGCAATCACCTCTTGCTGGACAGCCTGCGCTGGAGCAGCCAGCATGAAAAGGGAGCTGAGTAAGGCAGGGCCTAGGGTCTCACCAGGGTGGCCGAGTGGTTAAGGCGTTGGACTTAAGATCCAATGGACAGTTGTCCGCATGGGTTCGAGCCCCATCCCTGGTATGGGTTTTCAGCGGGTGTGTAGGAACTTGCAGATGCTTTTTTAAAGCATTTTCCTCTGCCCTCCTCACCCTCCCAGTGCCCTTCCTTAACAGTCCCAATTCACGTCTCAGCTGTGGGGTCTGCTGCTACTCTGCACTTAGCATGGATGCTTCCCAAAGCAATGCAGTGCCACCTACGCAGAGCCCCTGCTTAGAGAAATACACCTCCTATGTCTTTTCCCACTGAAGGGAGCAGGAGGAAGTACTTGCTTCCTGGGGAACATGGGCCTGCCACTGGAATTTGTTAACCCGCCTCTTGCGGATTTCTCCCCTTTCTTTGATTTACACCTGCAGGCTCTCCCTTGCCATCGGAGCAGGATCTGCTGATGCAGGCCCGGCTGGATCAAATGTGCAAAGGCTTGTCCCCAGGCCTCGGGAAAAAATTGAGCAGAGATTCCCGCCTCCGCCTCCTCTTGCCTTCCGAACGGGCTTCCAAACGGGCAATGCCCTGACGGGTACCCCACGCCCCACCCTGCCCATGCCCACACCCCTGTATATGAGGGTGACCCATGTCCCTCACCCTCCATGCTCGAACGGAAGACACGTGTGTCCTGAGGGGAGCGCCAGACAGGCATTTCTCCGGCCAGGCAGACCCCTGCAGCACCCGTTAGGCTCCAAAGCCTGTACATTCCCAAGATGCCACTGGTCACTATGCAAATCAGACAGCCCTGGCCACACCCTCTCCGCCGCTGGGCTCTGCTGCTTTCGGTACGTGCAGCTCAGCTTTTTCTTACCCTGAACCAGACTTCCGTTTCAGCAAAAAGGTGGGTTGCAGTGGGTCCGGGATGCCATTTGGAGACAAAGCCTGCGGCCCTGTCAAAGATGACTTCCTGCCACACACCATGTGGTCAGAAGCCTACGAAAAGAAGCGCACCTCGGAATACAGAATCTCACTTCCTCAAGAGCCTTGCACAAGAGATTGTCCTCCCGCCGAGGAAAGCAACTCAAAGGGAACCTTGCGAAAATCAAATTAGGAGCCAGATTGCGGGATGCTAGGCAAACTGTTTGTCAGAAAAGCAAATTCATTTTGAGAAGCCCTGACCTGCGGGAAGGAAAAGCATTCAAGGGCAGAAGAAGGACTGTTCCCTGACCGGGAATCGAACCCGGGCCGCGGCGGTGAGAGCGCCGAATCCTAACCACTAGACCACCAGGGAACCCACAGCCATACAGCAAAAGTTCCTACACTGCTCTCCTAGTGACAAAGCTCATGGGGGCTGAAAGCATATTTTATTCTACAGCGAATATGAATCAGAACTTGAAAAAACACTCATGATTCCACCAGACTGTTTGTCACTTCCAAGCACAGGCCATCCCCTCCCCCGTGCTACTGAACCGACGAATTCCTGTACAATCGGGATCCCCGGGAAATCACAAGAGGGACACCTAGTGGCCGCTGATAGCTCAAAGACAGCTGGTACACCTTCTCACACCTACCTCGTTATTCAGCTTGCTGGAAGAATACATTGCGAATGACCGATTCAAGAGTGCAAGGGAGAAGAGTGCTCCAAAGTAGATGTATACATCGCAGCCGGGTTTTCCAGCAATTTACCTTTCTGATGAGCTGGTACTGCACTTTACGCCCACATAGAGCACCTGACTGGGTGGGGGACTGCGTGCGCATGAAGGTGGCTGAGGGCAATGGGAGCAAAGCAACCTGGGACACAGGGGACCCAGCCCCTTTCCTCTGCTTTCGTCTATAGGTCGGGGTGCCTTTTTAAGGACCTTCGATTAAGAAAAGCTGAGCTGCGTGGACAAATTACGCACGTCTACTTCTTAGAGGGATCTTCCCTGACCGGGAATCGAACCCGGGCCGCGGCGGTGAAAGCGCCGAATCCTAGCCACTAGACCACCAGGGAGGAGATGCTCTTGTGAGCCTGCCTTGCTCACTTCCTTATTGTGACTAAGCTAACTCCACTGTATAGATTGCCCATAAAGTACGA
This sequence comes from Triturus cristatus, assembly GCF_964204655.1. NCBI lineage: Eukaryota > Metazoa > Chordata > Amphibia > Caudata > Salamandridae > Triturus > Triturus cristatus. Next base: position 575,818,454 of record NC_140588.1, read on the forward strand.
GTGGGGAAAAGTTAGGTGTCACACAGTGTGTTTGTCATAAGCAATTACCTTTATCCTCCTGCAAAAGCCTTTTTACTCTGCAATCACCTCTTGCTGGACAGCCTGCGCTGGAGCAGCCAGCATGAAAAGGGAGCTGAGTAAGGCAGGGCCTAGGGTCTCACCAGGGTGGCCGAGTGGTTAAGGCGTTGGACTTAAGATCCAATGGACAGTTGTCCGCATGGGTTCGAGCCCCATCCCTGGTATGGGTTTTCAGCGGGTGTGTAGGAACTTGCAGATGCTTTTTTAAAGCATTTTCCTCTGCCCTCCTCACCCTCCCAGTGCCCTTCCTTAACAGTCCCAATTCACGTCTCAGCTGTGGGGTCTGCTGCTACTCTGCACTTAGCATGGATGCTTCCCAAAGCAATGCAGTGCCACCTACGCAGAGCCCCTGCTTAGAGAAATACACCTCCTATGTCTTTTCCCACTGAAGGGAGCAGGAGGAAGTACTTGCTTCCTGGGGAACATGGGCCTGCCACTGGAATTTGTTAACCCGCCTCTTGCGGATTTCTCCCCTTTCTTTGATTTACACCTGCAGGCTCTCCCTTGCCATCGGAGCAGGATCTGCTGATGCAGGCCCGGCTGGATCAAATGTGCAAAGGCTTGTCCCCAGGCCTCGGGAAAAAATTGAGCAGAGATTCCCGCCTCCGCCTCCGCCTCCTCTTGCCTTCCGAACGGGCTTCCAAACGGGCAATGCCCTGACGGGTCCCCCACGCCCCATCCTGCCCATGCCCACACCCCTGTATATGAGGGTGACCCATGTCCCTCACCCTCCATGCTCGAACGGAAGACACGTGTGTCCTGAGGGGAGCGCCAGACAGGCATTTCTCCGGCCAGGCAGACCCCTGCAGCACCCGTTAGGCTCCAAAGCCTGTACATTCCCAAGATGCCACTGGTCACTATGCAAATCAGACAGCCCTGGCCACACCCTCTCCGCCGCTGGGCTCTGCTGCTTTCGGTACGTGCAGCTCAGCTTTTTCTTACCCTGAACCAGACTTCCGTTTCAGCAAAAAGGTGGGTTGCAGTGGGTCCGGGATGCCATTTGGAGACAAAGCCTGCGGCCCTGTCAAAGATGACTTCCTGCCGCACACCATGTGGTCAGAAGCCTACGAAAAGAAGCGCACCTCGGAATACAGAATCTCACTTCCTCAAGAGCCTTGCACAAGAGATTTTCCTCCCGCCGAGGAAAGCAACTCAAAGGGAACCTTGCGAAAATCAAATTAGGAGCCAGATTGCGGGATGCTAGGCAAACTGTTTGTCAGAAAAGCAAATTCATTTTGAGAAGCCCTGACCTGCGGGAAGGAAAAGCATTCAAGGGCAGAAGAAGGACTGTTCCCTGACCGGGAATCGAACCCGGGCCGCGGCGGTGAGAGCGCCGAATCCTAACCACTAGACCACCAGGGAACCCACAGCCATACAGCAAAAGTTCCTACACTGCTCTCCTAGTGACAAAGCTCATGGGGGCTGAAAGCATATTTTATTCTACAGCGAATATGAATCAGAACTTGAAAAAACACTCATGATTCCACCAGACTGTTTGTCACTTCCAAGCACAGGCCATCCCCTCCCCCGTGCTACTGAACCGACGAATTCCTGTACAATCGGGATCCCCGGGAAATCACAAGAGGGACACCTAGTGGCCGCTGATAGCTCAAAGACAGCTGGTACACCTTCTCACACCTACCTCGTTATTCAGCTTGCTGGAAGAATACATTGCGAATGACCGATTCAAGAGTGCAAGGGAGAAGAGTGCTCCAAAGTAGATGTATACATCGCAGCCGGGTTTTCCAGCAATTTACCTTTCTGATGAGCTGGTACTGCACTTTACGCCCACATAGAGCACCTGACTGGGTGGGGGACTGCGTGCGCATGAAGGTGGCTGAGGGCAATGGGAGCAAAGCAACCTGGGACACAGGGGACCCAGCCCCTTTCCTCTGCTTTCGTCTATAGGTCGGGGTGCCTTTTTAAGGACCTTCGATTAAAAAAAGCTGAGCTGCGTGGACAAATTACGCACGTCTACGTCTTAGAGGGATCTTCCCTGACCGGGAATCGAACCCGGGCCGCGGCGGTGAAAGCGCCGAATCCTAGCCACTAGACCACCAGGGAGGAGATGCTCTTGTGAGCCTGCCTTGCTCACTTCCTTATTGTGACTAAGCTAACTCCACTGTATAGATTGCCCATAAAGTACGAGTGGGGAAAAGTTAGGTGTCACACAGTGTGTTTGTCATAAGCAATTACCTTTATCCTCCTGCAAAAGCCTTTTTACTCTGCAATCACCTCTTGCTGGACAGCCTGCGCTGGAGCAGCCAGCATGAAAAGGGAGCTGAGTAAGGCAGGACCTAGGGTCTCACCAGGGTGGCCGAGTGGTTAAGGCGTTGGACTTAAGATCCAATGGACAGTTGTCCGCATGGGTTCGAGCCCCATCCCTGGTATGGGTTTTCAGCGGGTGTGTAGGAACTTGCAGATGCTTTTGTAAAGCATTTTCCTCTGCCCTCCTCACCCTCCCAGTGCCCTTCCTTAACAGTCCCAATTCACGTCTCAGCTGTGGGGTCTGCTGCTACTCTGCACTTAGCATGGATGTTTGCCAAAGCAATGCAGTGCCACCTACGCAGAGCCCCTGCTTAGAGAAATACACCTCCTATGTCTTTTCCCACTGAAGGGAGCAGGAGGAAGTACTTGCTTCCTGGGGAACATGGGCCTGCCACTGGAATTTGTTAACCCGCCTCTTGCGGATTTCTCCCCTTTCTTTGATTTACACCTGCAGGCTCTCCCTTGCCATCGGAGCAGGATCTGCTGATGCAGGCCCGGCTGGATCAAATGTGCAAAGGCTTGTCCCCAGGCCTCGGGAAAAAATTGAGCAGAGATTCCTGCCTCCGCCTCCGCCTCCTCTTGCCTTCCGAACGGGCTTCCAAACGGGCAATGCCCTGACGGGTCCCCCACGCCCCATCCTGCCCATGCCCACACCCCTGTATATGAGGGTGACCCATGTCCCTCACCCTCCATGCTCGAACGGAAGACACGTGTGTCCTGAGGGGAGCGCCAGACAGGCATTTCTCCGGCCAGGCAGACCCCTGCAGCACCCGTTAGGCTCCAAAGCCTGTACATTCCCAAGATGCCACTGGTCACTATGCAAATCAGACAGCCCTGGCCACACCCTCTCCGCCGCTGGGCTCTGCTGCTTTCGGTACGTGCAGCTCAGCTTTTTCTTACCCTGAACCAGACTTCCGTTTCAGCAAAAAGGTGGGTTGCAGTGGGTCCGGGATGCCATTTGGAGACAAAGCCTGCGGCCCTGTCAAAGATGACTTCCTGCCGCACACCATGTGGTCAGAAGCCTACGAAAAGAAGCGCACCTCGGAATACAGAATCTCACTTCCTCAAGAGCCTTGCACAAGAGATTTTCCTCCCGCCGAGGAAAGCAACTCAAAGGGAACCTTGCGAAAATCAAATTAGGAGCCAGATTGCGGGATGCTAGGCAAACTGTTTGTCAGAAAAGCAAATTCATTTTGAGAAGCCCTGACCTGCGGGAAGGAAAAGCATTCAAGGGCAGAAGAAGGACTGTTCCCTGACCGGGAATCGAACCCGGGCCGCGGCGGTGAGAGCGCCGAATCCTAACCACTAGACCACCAGGGAACCCACAGCCATACAGCAAAAGTTCCTACACTGCTCTCCTAGTGACAAAGCTCATGGGGGCTGAAAGCATATTTTATTCTACAGCGAATATGAATCAGAACTTGAAAAAACACTCATGATTCCACCAGACTGTTTGTCACTTCCAAGCACAGGCCATCCCCTCCCCCGTGCTACTGAACCGACGAATTCCTGTACAATCGGGATCCCCGGGAAATCACAAGAGGGACACCTAGTGGCCGCTGATAGCTCAAAGACAGCTGGTACACCTTCTCACACCTACCTCGTTATTCAGCTTGCTGGAAGAATACATTGCGAATGACCGATTCAAGAGTGCAAGGGAGAAGAGTGCTCCAAAGTAGATGTATACATCGCAGCCGGGTTTTCCAGCAATTTACCTTTCTGATGAGCTGGTACTGCACTTTACGCCCACATAGAGCACCTGACTGGGTGGGGGACTGCGTGCGCATGAAGGTGGCTGAGGGCAATGGGAGCAAAGCAACCTGGGACACAGGGGACCCAGCCCCTTTCCTCTGCTTTCGTCTATAGGTCGGGGTGCCTTTTTAAGGACCTTCGATTAAAAAAAGCTGAGCTGCGTGGACAAATTACGCACGTCTACGTCTTAGAGGGATCTTCCCTGACCGGGAATCGAACCCGGGCCGCGGCGGTGAAAGCGCCGAATCCTAGCCACTAGACCACCAGGGAGGAGATGCTCTTGTGAGCCTGCCTTGCTCACTTCCTTATTGTGACTAAGCTAACTCCACTGTATAGATTGCCCATAAAGTACGAGTGGGGAAAAGTTAGGTGTCACACAGTGTGTTTGTCATAAGCAATTACCTTTATCCTCCTGCAAAAGCCTTTTTACTCTGCAATCACCTCTTGCTGGACAGCCTGCGCTGGAGCAGCCAGCATGAAAAGGGAGCTGAGTAAGGCAGGGCCTAGGGTCTCACCAGGGTGGCCGAGTGGTTAAGGCGTTGGACTTAAGATCCAATGGACAGTTGTCCGCATGGGTTCGAGCCCCATCCCTGGTATGGGTTTTCAGCGGGTGTGTAGGAACTTGCAGATGCTTTTTTAAAGCATTTTCCTCTGCCCTCCTCACCCTCCCAGTGCCCTTCCTTAACAGTCCCAATTCACGTCTCAGCTGTGGGGTCTGCTGCTACTCTGCACTTAGCATGGATGCTTCCCAAAGCAATGCAGTGCCACCTACGCAGAGCCCCTGCTTAGAGAAATACACCTCCTATGTCTTTTCCCACTGAAGGGAGCAGGAGGAAGTACTTGCTTCCTGGGGAACATGGGCCTGCCACTGGAATTTGTTAACCCGCCTCTTGCGGATTTCTCCCCTTTCTTTGATTTACACCTGCAGGCTCTCCCTTGCCATCGGAGCAGGATCTGCTGATGCAGGCCCGGCTGGATCAAATGTGCAAAGGCTTGTCCCCAGGCCTCGGGAAAAAATTGAGCAGAGATTCCCGCCTCCGCCTCCTCTTGCCTTCCGAACGGGCTTCCAAACGGGCAATGCCCTGACGGGTACCCCACGCCCCACCCTGCCCATGCCCACACCCCTGTATATGAGGGTGACCCATGTCCCTCACCCTCCATGCTCGAACGGAAGACACGTGTGTCCTGAGGGGAGCGCCAGACAGGCATTTCTCCGGCCAGGCAGACCCCTGCAGCACCCGTTAGGCTCCAAAGCCTGTACATTCCCAAGATGCCACTGGTCACTATGCAAATCAGACAGCCCTGGCCACACCCTCTCCGCCGCTGGGCTCTGCTGCTTTCGGTACGTGCAGCTCAGCTTTTTCTTACCCTGAACCAGACTTCCGTTTCAGCAAAAAGGTGGGTTGCAGTGGGTCCGGGATGCCATTTGGAGACAAAGCCTGCGGCCCTGTCAAAGATGACTTCCTGCCACACACCATGTGGTCAGAAGCCTACGAAAAGAAGCGCACCTCGGAATACAGAATCTCACTTCCTCAAGAGCCTTGCACAAGAGATTGTCCTCCCGCCGAGGAAAGCAACTCAAAGGGAACCTTGCGAAAATCAAATTAGGAGCCAGATTGCGGGATGCTAGGCAAACTGTTTGTCCGAAAAGCAAATTCATTTTGAGAAGCCCTGACCTGCGGGAAGGAAAAGCATTCAAGGGCAGAAGAAGGACTGTTCCCTGACCGGGAATCGAACCCGGGCCGCGGCGGTGAGAGCGCCGAATCCTAACCACTAGACCACCAGGGAACCCACAGCCATACAGCAAAAGTTCCTACACTGCTCTCCTAGTGACAAAGCTCATGGGGGCTGAAAGCATATTTTATTCTACAGCGAATATGAATCAGAACTTGAAAAAACACTCATGATTCCACCAGACTGTTTGTCACTTCCAAGCACAGGCCATCCCCTCCCCCGTGCTACTGAACCGACGAATTCCTGTACAATCGGGATCCCCGGGAAATCACAAGAGGGACACCTAGTGGCCGCTGATAGCTCAAAGACAGCTGGTACACCTTCTCACACCTACCTCGTTATTCAGCTTGCTGGAAGAATACATTGCGAATGACCGATTCAAGAGTGCAAGGGAGAAGAGTGCTCCAAAGTAGATGTATACATCGCAGCCGGGTTTTCCAGCAATTTACCTTTCTGATGAGCTGGTACTGCACTTTACGCCCACATAGAGCACCTGACTGGGTGGGGGACTGCGTGCGCATGAAGGTGGCTGAGGGCAATGGGAGCAAAGCAACCTGGGACACAGGGGACCCAGCCCCTTTCCTCTGCTTTCGTCTATAGGTCGGGGTGCCTTTTTAAGGACCTTCGATTAAAAAAAGCTGAGCTGCGTGGACAAATTACGCACGTCTACTTCTTAGAGGGATCTTCCCTGACCGGGAATCGAACCCGGGCCGCGGCGGTGAAAGCGCCGAATCCTAGCCACTAGACCACCAGGGAGGAGATGCTCTTGTGAGCCTGCCTTGCTCACTTCCTTATTGTGACTAAGCTAACTCCACTGTATAGATTGCCCATAAAGTACGAGTGGGGAAAAGTTAGGTGTCACACAGTGTGTTTGTCATAAGCAATTACCTTTATCCTCCTGCAAAAGCCTTTTTACTCTGCAATCACCTCTTGCTGGACAGCCTGCGCTGGAGCAGCCAGCATGAAAAGGGAGCTGAGTAAGGCAGGGCCTAGGGTCTCACCAGGGTGGCCGAGTGGTTAAGGCGTTGGACTTAAGATCCAATGGACAGTTGTCCGCATGGGTTCGAGCCCCATCCCTGGTATGGGTTTTCAGCGGGTGTGTAGGAACTTGCAGATGCTTTTTTAAAGCATTTTCCTCTGCCCTCCTCACCCTCCCAGTGCCCTTCCTTAACAGTCCCAATTCACGTCTCAGCTGTGGGGTCTGCTGCTACTCTGCACTTAGCATGGATGCTTCCCAAAGCAATGCAGTGCCACCTACGCAGAGCCCCTGCTTAGAGAAATACACCTCCTATGTCTTTTCCCACTGAAGGGAGCAGGAGGAAGTACTTGCTTCCTGGGGAACATGGGCCTGCCACTGGAATTTGTTAACCCGCCTCTTGCGGATTTCTCCCCTTTCTTTGATTTAAACCTGCAGGCTCTCCCTTGCCATCGGAGCAGGATCTGCTGATGCAGGCCCGGCTGGATCAAATGTGCAAAGGCTTGTCCCCAGGCCTCGGGAAAAAATTGAGCAGAGATTCCCGCCTCCGCCTCCGCCTCCTCTTGCCTTCCGAACGGGCTTCCAAACGGGCAATGCCCTGACGGGTACCCCACGCCCCACCCTGCCCATGCCCACACCCCTGTATATGAGGGTGACCCATGTCCCTCACCCTCCATGCTCGAACGGAAGACACGTGTGTCCTGAGGGGAGCGCCAGACAGGCATTTCTCCGGCCAGGCAGACCCCTGCAGCACCCGTTAGGCTCCAAAGCCTGTACATTCCCAAGATGCCACTGGTCACTATGCAAATCAGACAGCCCTGGCCACACCCTCTCCGCCGCTGGGCTCTGCTGCTTTCGGTACGTGCAGCTCAGCTTTTTCTTACCCTGAACCAGACTTCCGTTTCAGCAAAAAGGTGGGTTGCAGTGGGTCCGGGATGCCATTTGGAGACAAAGCCTGCGGCCCTGTCAAAGATGACTTCCTGCCACACACCATGTGGTCAGAAGCCTACGAAAAGAAGCGCACCTCGGAATACAGAATCTCACTTCCTCAAGAGCCTTGCACAAGAGATTGTCCTCCCGCCGAGGAAAGCAACTCAAAGGGAACCTTGCGAAAATCAAATTAGGAGCCAGATTGCGGGATGCTAGGCAAACTGTTTGTCAGAAAAGCAAATTCATTTTGAGAAGCCCTGACCTGCGGGAAGGAAAAGCATTCAAGGGCAGAAGAAGGACTGTTCCCTGACCGGGAATCGAACCCGGGCCGCGGCGGTGAGAGCGCCGAATCCTAACCACTAGACCACCAGGGAACCCACAGCCATACAGCAAAAGTTCCTACACTGCTCTCCTAGTGACAAAGCTCATGGGGGCTGAAAGCATATTTTATTCTACAGCGAATATGAATCAGAACTTGAAAAAACACTCATGATTCCACCAGACTGTTTGTCACTTCCAAGCACAGGCCATCCCCTCCCCCGTGCTACTGAACCGACGAATTCCTGTACAATCGGGATCCCCGGGAAATCACAAGAGGGACACCTAGTGGCCGCTGATAGCTCAAAGACAGCTGGTACACCTTCTCACACCTACCTCGTTATTCAGCTTGCTGGAAGAATACATTGCGAATGACCGATTCAAGAGTGCAAGGGAGAAGAGTGCTCCAAAGTAGATGTATACATCGCAGCCGGGTTTTCCAGCAATTTACCTTTCTGATGAGCTGGTACTGCACTTTACGCCCACATAGAGCACCTGACTGGGTGGGGGACTGCGTGCGCATGAAGGTGGCTGAGGGCAATGGGAGCAAAGCAACCTGGGACACAGGGGACCCAGCCCCTTTCCTCTGCTTTCGTCTATAGGTCGGGGTGCCTTTTTAAGGACCTTCGATTAAAAAAAGCTGAGCTGCGTGGACAAATTACGCACGTCTACGTCTTAGAGGGATCTTCCCTGACCGGGAATCGAACCCGGGCCGCGGCGGTGAAAGCGCCGAATCCTAGCCACTAGACCACCAGGGAGGAGATGCTCTTGTGAGCCTGCCTTGCTCACTTCCTTATTGTGACTAAGCTAACTCCACTGTATAGATTGCCCATAAAGTACGAGTGGGGAAAAGTTAGGTGTCACACAGTGTGTTTGTCATAAGCAATTACCTTTATCCTCCTGCAAAAGCCTTTTTACTCTGCAATCACCTCTTGCTGGACAGCCTGCGCTGGAGCAGCCAGCATGAAAAGGGAGCTGAGTAAGGCAGGGCCTAGGGTCTCACCAGGGTGGCCGAGTGGTTAAGGCGTTGGACTTAAGATCCAATGGACAGTTGTCCGCATGGGTTCGAGCCCCATCCCTGGTATGGGTTTTCAGCGGGTGTGTAGGAACTTGCAGATGCTTTTTTAAAGCATTTTCCTCTGCCCTCCTCACCCTCCCAGTGCCCTTCCTTAACAGTCCCAATTCACGTCTCAGCTGTGGGGTCTGCTGCTACTCTGCACTTAGCATGGATGCTTCCCAAAGCAATGCAGTGCCACCTACGCAGAGCCCCTGCTTAGAGAAATACACCTCCTATGTCTTTTCCCACTGAAGGGAGCAGGAGGAAGTACTTGCTTCCTGGGGAACATGGGCCTGCCACTGGAATTTGTTAACCCGCCTCTTGCGGATTTCTCCCCTTTCTTTGATTTACACCTGCAGGCTCTCCCTTGCCATCGGAGCAGGATCTGCTGATGCAGGCCCGGCTGGATCAAATGTGCAAAGGCTTGTCCCCAGGCCTCGGGAAAAAATTGAGCAGAGATTCCCGCCTCCGCCTCCTCTTGCCTTCCGAACGGGCTTCCAAACGGGCAATGCCCTGACGGGTACCCCACGCCCCACCCTGCCCATGCCCACACCCCTGTATATGAGGGTGACCCATGTCCCTCACCCTCCATGCTCGAACGGAAGACACGTGTGTCCTGAGGGGAGCGCCAGACAGGCATTTCTCCGGCCAGGCAGACCCCTGCAGCACCCGTTAGGCTCCAAAGCCTGTACATTCCCAAGATGCCACTGGTCACTATGCAAATCAGACAGCCCTGGCCACACCCTCTCCGCCGCTGGGCTCTGCTGCTTTCGGTACGTGCAGCTCAGCTTTTTCTTACCCTGAACCAGACTTCCGTTTCAGCAAAAAGGTGGGTTGCAGTGGGTCCGGGATGCCATTTGGAGACAAAGCCTGCGGCCCTGTCAAAGATGACTTCCTGCCACACACCATGTGGTCAGAAGCCTACGAAAAGAAGCGCACCTCGGAATACAGAATCTCACTTCCTCAAGAGCCTTGCACAAGAGATTGTCCTCCCGCCGAGGAAAGCAACTCAAAGGGAACCTTGCGAAAATCAAATTAGGAGCCAGATTGCGGGATGCTAGGCAAACTGTTTGTCAGAAAAGCAAATTCATTTTGAGAAGCCCTGACCTGCGGGAAGGAAAAGCATTCAAGGGCAGAAGAAGGACTGTTCCCTGACCGGGAATCGAACCCGGGCCGCGGCGGTGAGAGCGCCGAATCCTAACCACTAGACCACCAGGGAACCCACAGCCATACAGCAAAAGTTCCTACACTGCTCTCCTAGTGACAAAGCTCATGGGGGCTGAAAGCATATTTTATTCTACAGCGAATATGAATCAGAACTTGAAAAAACACTCATGATTCCACCAGACTGTTTGTCACTTCCAAGCACAGGCCATCCCCTCCCCCGTGCTACTGAACCGACGAATTCCTGTACAATCGGGATCCCCGGGAAATCACAAGAGGGACACCTAGTGGCCGCTGATAGCTCAAAGACAGCTGGTACACCTTCTCACACCTACCTCGTTATTCAGCTTGCTGGAAGAATACATTGCGAATGACCGATTCAAGAGTGCAAGGGAGAAGAGTGCTCCAAAGTAGATGTATACATCGCAGCCGGGTTTTCCAGCAATTTACCTTTCTGATGAGCTGGTACTGCACTTTACGCCCACATAGAGCACCTGACTGGGTGGGGGACTGCGTGCGCATGAAGGTGGCTGAGGGCAATGGGAGCAAAGCAACCTGGGACACAGGGGACCCAGCCCCTTTCCTCTGCTTTCGTCTATAGGTCGGGGTGCCTTTTTAAGGACCTTCGATTAAGAAAAGCTGAGCTGCGTGGACAAATTACGCACGTCTACTTCTTAGAGGGATCTTCCCTGACCGGGAATCGAACCCGGGCCGCGGCGGTGAAAGCGCCGAATCCTAGCCACTAGACCACCAGGGAGGAGATGCTCTTGTGAGCCTGCCTTGCTCACTTCCTTATTGTGACTAAGCTAACTCCACTGTATAGATTGCCCATAAAGTACGAGTGGGGAAAAGTTAGGTGTCACACAGTGTGTTTGTCATAAGCAATTACCTTTATCCTCCTGCAAAAGCCTTTTTACTCTGCAATCACCTCTTGCTGGACAGCCTGCGCTGGAGCAGCCAGCATGAAAAGGGAGCTGAGTAAGGCAGGGCCTAGGGTCTCACCAGGGTGGCCGAGTGGTTAAGGCGTTGGACTTAAGATCCAATGGACAGTTGTCCGCATGGGTTCGAGCCCCATCCCTGGTATGGGTTTTCAGCGGGTGTGTAGGAACTTGCAGATGCTTTTTTAAAGCATTTTCCTCTGCCCTCCTCACCCTCCCAGTGCCCTTCCTTAACAGTCCCAATTCACGTCTCAGCTGTGGGGTCTGCTGCTACTCTGCACTTAGCATGGATGCTTCCCAAAGCAATGCAGTGCCACCTACGCAGAGCCCCTGCTTAGAGAAATACACCTCCTATGTCTTTTCCCACTGAAGGGAGCAGGAGGAAGTACTTGCTTCCTGGGGAACATGGGCCTGCCACTGGAATTTGTTAACCCGCCTCTTGCGGATTTCTCCCCTTTCTTTGATTTACACCTGCAGGCTCTCCCTTGCCATCGGAGCAGGATCTGCTGATGCAGGCCCGGCTGGATCAAATGTGCAAAGGCTTGTCCCCAGGCCTCGGGAAAAAATTGAGCAGAGATTCCCGCCTCCGCCTCCGCCTCCTCTTGCCTTCCGAACGGGCTTCCAAACGGGCAATGCCCTGACGGGTCCCCCACGCCCCATCCTGCCCATGCCCACACCCCTGTATATGAGGGTGACCCATGTCCCTCACCCTCCATGCTCGAACGGAAGACACGTGTGTCCTGAGGGGAGCGCCAGACAGGCATTTCTCCGGCCAGGCAGACCCCTGCAGCACCCGTTAGGCTCCAAAGCCTGTACATTCCCAAGATGCCACTGGTCACTATGCAAATCAGACAGCCCTGGCCACACCCTCTCCGCCGCTGGGCTCTGCTGCTTTCGGTACGTGCAGCTCAGCTTTTTCTTACCCTGAACCAGACTTCCGTTTCAGCAAAAAGGTGGGTTGCAGTGGGTCCGGGATGCCATTTGGAGACAAAGCCTGCGGCCCTGTCAAAGATGACTTCCTGCCGCACACCATGTGGTCAGAAGCCTACGAAAAGAAGCGCACCTCGGAATACAGAATCTCACTTCCTCAAGAGCCTTGCACAAGAGATTTTCCTCCCGCCGAGGAAAGCAACTCAAAGGGAACCTTGCGAAAATCAAATTAGGAGCCAGATTGCGGGATGCTAGGCAAACTGTTTGTCAGAAAAGCAAATTCATTTTGAGAAGCCCTGACCTGCGGGAAGGAAAAGCATTCAAGGGCAGAAGAAGGACTGTTCCCTGACCGGGAATCGAACCCGGGCCGCGGCGGTGAGAGCGCCGAATCCTAACCACTAGACCACCAGGGAACCCACAGCCATACAGCAAAAGTTCCTACACTGCTCTCCTAGTGACAAAGCTCATGGGGGCTGAAAGCATATTTTATTCTACAGCGAATATGAATCAGAACTTGAAAAAACACTCATGATTCCACCAGACTGTTTGTCACTTCCAAGCACAGGCCATCCCCTCCCCCGTGCTACTGAACCGACGAATTCCTGTACAATCGGGATCCCCGGGAAATCACAAGAGGGACACCTAGTGGCCGCTGATAGCTCAAAGACAGCTGGTACACCTTCTCACACCTACCTCGTTATTCAGCTTGCTGGAAGAATACATTGCGAATGACCGATTCAAGAGTGCAAGGGAGAAGAGTGCTCCAAAGTAGATGTATACATCGCAGCCGGGTTTTCCAGCAATTTACCTTTCTGATGAGCTGGTACTGCACTTTACGCCCACATAGAGCACCTGACTGGGTGGGGGACTGCGTGCGCATGAAGGTGGCTGAGGGCAATGGGAGCAAAGCAACCTGGGACACAGGGGACCCAGCCCCTTTCCTCTGCTTTCGTCTATAGGTCGGGGTGCCTTTTTAAGGACCTTCGATTAAAAAAAGCTGAGCTGCGTGGACAAATTACGCACGTCTACGTCTTAGAGGGATCTTCCCTGACCGGGAATCGAACCCGGGCCGCGGCGGTGAAAGCGCCGAATCCTAGCCACTAGACCACCAGGGAGGAGATGCTCTTGTGAGCCTGCCTTGCTCACTTCCTTATTGTGACTAAGCTAACTCCACTGTATAGATTGCCCATAAAGTACGAGTGGGGAAAAGTTAGGTGTCACACAGTGTGTTTGTCATAAGCAATTACCTTTATCCTCCTGCAAAAGCCTTTTTACTCTGCAATCACCTCTTGCTGGACAGCCTGCGCTGGAGCAGCCAGCATGAAAAGGGAGCTGAGTAAGGCAGGACCTAGGGTCTCACCAGGGTGGCCGAGTGGTTAAGGCGTTGGACTTAAGATCCAATGGACAGTTGTCCGCATGGGTTCGAGCCCCATCCCTGGTATGGGTTTTCAGCGGGTGTGTAGGAACTTGCAGATGCTTTTGTAAAGCATTTTCCTCTGCCCTCCTCACCCTCCCAGTGCCCTTCCTTAACAGTCCCAATTCACGTCTCAGCTGTGGGGTCTGCTGCTACTCTGCACTTAGCATGGATGTTTGCCAAAGCAATGCAGTGCCACCTACGCAGAGCCCCTGCTTAGAGAAATACACCTCCTATGTCTTTTCCCACTGAAGGGAGCAGGAGGAAGTACTTGCTTCCTGGGGAACATGGGCCTGCCACTGGAATTTGTTAACCCGCCTCTTGCGGATTTCTCCCCTTTCTTTGATTTACACCTGCAGGCTCTCCCTTGCCATCGGAGCAGGATCTGCTGATGCAGGCCCGGCTGGATCAAATGTGCAAAGGCTTGTCCCCAGGCCTCGGGAAAAAATTGAGCAGAGATTCCTGCCTCCGCCTCCGCCTCCTCTTGCCTTCCGAACGGGCTTCCAAACGGGCAATGCCCTGACGGGTCCCCCACGCCCCATCCTGCCCATGCCCACACCCCTGTATATGAGGGTGACCCATGTCCCTCACCCTCCATGCTCGAACGGAAGACACGTGTGTCCTGAGGGGAGCGCCAGACAGGCATTTCTCCGGCCAGGCAGACCCCTGCAGCACCCGTTAGGCTCCAAAGCCTGTACATTCCCAAGATGCCACTGGTCACTATGCAAATCAGACAGCCCTGGCCACACCCTCTCCGCCGCTGGGCTCTGCTGCTTTCGGTACGTGCAGCTCAGCTTTTTCTTACCCTGAACCAGACTTCCGTTTCAGCAAAAAGGTGGGTTGCAGTGGGTCCGGGATGCCATTTGGAGACAAAGCCTGCGGCCCTGTCAAAGATGACTTCCTGCCGCACACCATGTGGTCAGAAGCCTACGAAAAGAAGCGCACCTCGGAATACAGAATCTCACTTCCTCAAGAGCCTTGCACAAGAGATTTTCCTCCCGCCGAGGAAAGCAACTCAAAGGGAACCTTGCGAAAATCAAATTAGGAGCCAGATTGCGGGATGCTAGGCAAACTGTTTGTCAGAAAAGCAAATTCATTTTGAGAAGCCCTGACCTGCGGGAAGGAAAAGCATTCAAGGGCAGAAGAAGGACTGTTCCCTGACCGGGAATCGAACCCGGGCCGCGGCGGTGAGAGCGCCGAATCCTAACCACTAGACCACCAGGGAACCCACAGCCATACAGCAAAAGTTCCTACACTGCTCTCCTAGTGACAAAGCTCATGGGGGCTGAAAGCATATTTTATTCTACAGCGAATATGAATCAGAACTTGAAAAAACACTCATGATTCCACCAGACTGTTTGTCACTTCCAAGCACAGGCCATCCCCTCCCCCGTGCTACTGAACCGACGAATTCCTGTACAATCGGGATCCCCGGGAAATCACAAGAGGGACACCTAGTGGCCGCTGATAGCTCAAAGACAGCTGGTACACCTTCTCACACCTACCTCGTTATTCAGCTTGCTGGAAGAATACATTGCGAATGACCGATTCAAGAGTGCAAGGGAGAAGAGTGCTCCAAAGTAGATGTATACATCGCAGCCGGGTTTTCCAGCAATTTACCTTTCTGATGAGCTGGTACTGCACTTTACGCCCACATAGAGCACCTGACTGGGTGGGGGACTGCGTGCGCATGAAGGTGGCTGAGGGCAATGGGAGCAAAGCAACCTGGGACACAGGGGACCCAGCCCCTTTCCTCTGCTTTCGTCTATAGGTCGGGGTGCCTTTTTAAGGACCTTCGATTAAAAAAAGCTGAGCTGCGTGGACAAATTACGCACGTCTACGTCTTAGAGGGATCTTCCCTGACCGGGAATCGAACCCGGGCCGCGGCGGTGAAAGCGCCGAATCCTAGCCACTAGACCACCAGGGAGGAGATGCTCTTGTGAGCCTGCCTTGCTCACTTCCTTATTGTGACTAAGCTAACTCCACTGTATAGATTGCCCATAAAGTACGAGTGGGGAAAAGTTAGGTGTCACACAGTGTGTTTGTCATAAGCAATTACCTTTATCCTCCTGCAAAAGCCTTTTTACTCTGCAATCACCTCTTGCTGGACAGCCTGCGCTGGAGCAGCCAGCATGAAAAGGGAGCTGAGTAAGGCAGGGCCTAGGGTCTCACCAGGGTGGCCGAGTGGTTAAGGCGTTGGACTTAAGATCCAATGGACAGTTGTCCGCATGGGTTCGAGCCCCATCCCTGGTATGGGTTTTCAGCGGGTGTGTAGGAACTTGCAGATGCTTTTTTAAAGCATTTTCCTCTGCCCTCCTCACCCTCCCAGTGCCCTTCCTTAACAGTCCCAATTCACGTCTCAGCTGTGGGGTCTGCTGCTACTCTGCACTTAGCATGGATGCTTCCCAAAGCAATGCAGTGCCACCTACGCAGAGCCCCTGCTTAGAGAAATACACCTCCTATGTCTTTTCCCACTGAAGGGAGCAGGAGGAAGTACTTGCTTCCTGGGGAACATGGGCCTGCCACTGGAATTTGTTAACCCGCCTCTTGCGGATTTCTCCCCTTTCTTTGATTTACACCTGCAGGCTCTCCCTTGCCATCGGAGCAGGATCTGCTGATGCAGGCCCGGCTGGATCAAATGTGCAAAGGCTTGTCCCCAGGCCTCGGGAAAAAATTGAGCAGAGATTCCCGCCTCCGCCTCCGCCTCCTCTTGCCTTCCGAACGGGCTTCCAAACGGGCAATGCCCTGACGGGTCCCCCACGCCCCATCCTGCCCATGCCCACACCCCTGTATATGAGGGTGACCCATGTCCCTCACCCTCCATGCTCGAACGGAAGACACGTGTGTCCTGAGGGGAGCGCCAGACAGGCATTTCTCCGGCCAGGCAGACCCCTGCAGCACCCGTTAGGCTCCAAAGCCTGTACATTCCCAAGATGCCACTGGTCACTATGCAAATCAGACAGCCCTGGCCACACCCTCTCCGCCGCTGGGCTCTGCTGCTTTCGGTACGTGCAGCTCAGCTTTTTCTTACCCTGAACCAGACTTCCGTTTCAGCAAAAAGGTGGGTTGCAGTGGGTCCGGGATGCCATTTGGAGACAAAGCCTGCGGCCCTGTCAAAGATGACTTCCTGCCGCACACCATGTGGTCAGAAGCCTACGAAAAGAAGCGCACCTCGGAATACAGAATCTCACTTCCTCAAGAGCCTTGCACAAGAGATTTTCCTCCCGCCGAGGAAAGCAACTCAAAGGGAACCTTGCGAAAATCAAATTAGGAGCCAGATTGCGGGATGCTAGGCAAACTGTTTGTCAGAAAAGCAAATTCATTTTGAGAAGCCCTGACCTGCGGGAAGGAAAAGCATTCAAGGGCAGAAGAAGGACTGTTCCCTGACCGGGAATCGAACCCGGGCCGCGGCGGTGAGAGCGCCGAATCCTAACCACTAGACCACCAGGGAACCCACAGCCATACAGCAAAAGTTCCTACACTGCTCTCCTAGTGACAAAGCTCATGGGGGCTGAAAGCATATTTTATTCTACAGCGAATATGAATCAGAACTTGAAAAAACACTCATGATTCCACCAGACTGTTTGTCACTTCCAAGCACAGGCCATCCCCTCCCCCGTGCTACTGAACCGACGAATTCCTGTACAATCGGGATCCCCGGGAAATCACAAGAGGGACACCTAGTGGCCGCTGATAGCTCAAAGACAGCTGGTACACCTTCTCACACCTACCTCGTTATTCAGCTTGCTGGAAGAATACATTGCGAATGACCGATTCAAGAGTGCAAGGGAGAAGAGTGCTCCAAAGTAGATGTATACATCGCAGCCGGGTTTTCCAGCAATTTACCTTTCTGATGAGCTGGTACTGCACTTTACGCCCACATAGAGCACCTGACTGGGTGGGGGACTGCGTGCGCATGAAGGTGGCTGAGGGCAATGGGAGCAAAGCAACCTGGGACACAGGGGACCCAGCCCCTTTCCTCTGCTTTCGTCTATAGGTCGGGGTGCCTTTTTAAGGACCTTCGATTAAAAAAAGCTGAGCTGCGTGGACAAATTACGCACGTCTACGTCTTAGAGGGATCTTCCCTGACCGGGAATCAAACCCGGGCCGCGGCGGTGAAAGCGCCGAATCCTAGCCACTAGACCACCAGGGAGGAGATGCTCTTGTGAGCCTGCCTTGCTCACTTCCTTATTGTGACTAAGCTAACTCCACTGTATAGATTGCCCATAAAGTACGAGTGGGGAAAAGTTAGGTGTCACACAGTGTGTTTGTCATAAGCAATTACCTTTATCCTCCTGCAAAAGCCTTTTTACTCTGCAATCACCTCTTGCTGGACAGCCTGCGCTGGAGCAGCCAGCATGAAAAGGGAGCTGAGTAAGGCAGGACCTAGGGTCTCACCAGGGTGGCCGAGTGGTTAAGGCGTTGGACTTAAGATCCAATGGACAGTTGTCCGCATGGGTTCGAGCCCCATCCCTGGTATGGGTTTTCAGCGGGTGTGTAGGAACTTGCAGATGCTTTTGTAAAGCATTTTCCTCTGCCCTCCTCACCCTCCCAGTGCCCTTCCTTAACAGTCCCAATTCACGTCTCAGCTGTGGGGTCTGCTGCTACTCTGCACTTAGCATGGATGTTTGCCAAAGCAATGCAGTGCCACCTACGCAGAGCCCCTGCTTAGAGAAATACACCTCCTATGTCTTTTCCCACTGAAGGGAGCAGGAGGAAGTACTTGCTTCCTGGGGAACATGGGCCTGCCACTGGAATTTGTTAACCCGCCTCTTGCGGATTTCTCCCCTTTCTTTGATTTACACCTGCAGGCTCTCCCTTGCCATCGGAGCAGGATCTGCTGATGCAGGCCCGGCTGGATCAAATGTGCAAAGGCTTGTCCCCAGGCCTCGGGAAAAAATTGAGCAGAGATTCCCGCCTCCGCCTCCTCTTGCCTTCCGAACGGGCTTCCAAACGGGCAATGCCCTGACGGGTCCCCCACGCCCCATCCTGCCCATGCCCACACCCCTGTATATGAGGGTGACCCATGTCCCTCACCCTCCATGCTCGAACGGAAGACACGTGTGTCCTGAGGGGAGCGCCAGACAGGCATTTCTCCGGCCAGGCAGACCCCTGCAGCACCCGTTAGGCTCCAAAGCCTGTACATTCCCAAGATGCCACTGGTCACTATGCAAATCAGACAGCCCTGGCCACACCCTCTCCGCCGCTGGGCTCTGCTGCTTTCGGTACGTGCAGCTCAGCTTTTTCTTACCCTGAACCAGACTTCCGTTTCAGCAAAAAGGTGGGTTGCAGTGGGTCCGGGATGCCATTTGGAGACAAAGCCTGCGGCCCTGTCAAAGATGACTTCCTGCCGCACACCATGTGGTCAGAAGCCTACGAAAAGAAGCGCACCTCGGAATACAGAATCTCACTTCCTCAAGAGCCTTGCACAAGAGATTTTCCTCCCGCCGAGGAAAGCAACTCAAAGGGAACCTTGCGAAAATCAAATTAGGAGCCAGATTGCGGGATGCTAGGCAAACTGTTTGTCAGAAAAGCAAATTCATTTTGAGAAGCCCTGACCTGCGGGAAGGAAAAGCATTCAAGGGCAGAAGAAGGACTGTTCCCTGACCGGGAATCGAACCCGGGCCGCGGCGGTGAGAGCGCCGAATCCTAACCACTAGACCACCAGGGAACCCAGAGCCATACAGCAAAAGTTCCTACACTGCTCTCCTAGTGACAAAGCTCATGGGGGCTGAAAGCATATTTTATTCTACAGCGAATATGAATCAGAACTTGAAAAAACACTCATGATTCCACCAGACTGTTTGTCACTTCCAAGCACAGGCCATCCCCTCCCCCGTGCTACTGAACCGACGAATTCCTGTACAATCGGGATCCCCGGGAAATCACAAGAGGGACACCTAGTGGCCGCTGATAGCTCAAAGACAGCTGGTACACCTTCTCACACCTACCTCGTTATTCAGCTTGCTGGAAGAATACATTGCGAATGACCGATTCAAGAGTGCAAGGGAGAAGAGTGCTCCAAAGTAGATGTATACATCGCAGCCGGGTTTTCCAGCAATTTACCTTTCTGATGAGCTGGTACTGCACTTTACGCCCACATAGAGCACCTGACTGGGTGGGGGACTGCGTGCGCATGAAGGTGGCTGAGGGCAATGGGAGCAAAGCAACCTGGGACACAGGGGACCCAGCCCCTTTCCTCTGCTTTCGTCTATAGGTCGGGGTGCCTTTTTAAGGACCTTCGATTAAAAAAAGCTGAGCTGCGTGGACAAATTACGCACGTCTACGTCTTAGAGGGATCTTCCCTGACCGGGAATCGAACCCGGGCCGCGGCGGTGAAAGCGCCGAATCCTAGCCACTAGACCACCAGGGAGGAGATGCTCTTGTGAGCCTGCCTTGCTCACTTCCTTATTGTGACTAAGCTAACTCCACTGTATAGATTGCCCATAAAGTACGAGTGAGGAAAAGTTAGGTGTCACACAGTGTGTTTGTCATAAGCAATTACCTTTATCCTCCTGCAAAAGCCTTTTTACTCTGCAATCACCTCTTGCTGGACAGCCTGCGCTGGAGCAGCCAGCATGAAAAGGGAGCTGAGTAAGGCAGGGCCTAGGGTCTCACCAGGGTGGCCGAGTGGTTAAGGCGTTGGACTTAAGATCCAATGGACAGTTGTCCGCATGGGTTCGAGCCCCATCCCTGGTATGGGTTTTCAGCGGGTGTGTAGGAACTTGCAGATGCTTTTTTAAAGCATTTTCCTCTGCCCTCCTCACCCTCCCAGTGCCCTTCCTTAACAGTCCCAATTCACGTCTCAGCTGTGGGGTCTGCTGCTACTCTGCACTTAGCATGGATGCTTCCCAAAGCAATGCAGTGCCACCTACGCAGAGCCCCTGCTTAGAGAAATACACCTCCTATGTCTTTTCCCACTGAAGGGAGCAGGAGGAAGTACTTGCTTCCTGGGGAACATGGGCCTGCCACTGGAATTTGTTAACCCGCCTCTTGCGGATTTCTCCCCTTTCTTTGATTTACACCTGCAGGCTCTCCCTTGCCATCGGAGCAGGATCTGCTGATGCAGGCCCGGCTGGATCAAATGTGCAAAGGCTTGTCCCCAGGCCTCGGGAAAAAATTGAGCAGAGATTCCCGCCTCCGCCTCCGCCTCCTCTTGCCTTCCGAACGGGCTTCCAAACGGGCAATGCCCTGACGGGTCCCCCACGCCCCATCCTGCCCATGCCCACACCCCTGTATATGAGGGTGACCCATGTCCCTCACCCTCCATGCTCGAACGGAAGACACGTGTGTCCTGAGGGGAGCGCCAGACAGGCATTTCTCCGGCCAGGCAGACCCCTGCAGCACCCGTTAGGCTCCAAAGCCTGTACATTCCCAAGATGCCACTGGTCACTATGCAAATCAGACAGCCCTGGCCACACCCTCTCCGCCGCTGGGCTCTGCTGCTTTCGGTACGTGCAGCTCAGCTTTTTCTTACCCTGAACCAGACTTCCGTTTCAGCAAAAAGGTGGGTTGCAGTGGGTCCGGGATGCCATTTGGAGACAAAGCCTGCGGCCCTGTCAAAGATGACTTCCTGCCGCACACCATGTGGTCAGAAGCCTACGAAAAGAAGCGCACCTCGGAATACAGAATCTCACTTCCTCAAGAGCCTTGCACAAGAGATTTTCCTCCCGCCGAGGAAAGCAACTCAAAGGGAACCTTGCGAAAATCAAATTAGGAGCCAGATTGCGGGATGCTAGGCAAACTGTTTGTCAGAAAAGCAAATTCATTTTGAGAAGCCCTGACCTGCGGGAAGGAAAAGCATTCAAGGGCAGAAGAAGGACTGTTCCCTGACCGGGAATCGAACCCGGGCCGCGGCGGTGAGAGCGCCGAATCCTAACCACTAGACCACCAGGGAACCCACAGCCATACAGCAAAAGTTCCTACACTGCTCTCCTAGTGACAAAGCTCATGGGGGCTGAAAGCATATTTTATTCTACAGCGAATATGAATCAGAACTTGAAAAAACACTCATGATTCCACCAGACTGTTTGTCACTTCCAACCACAGGCCATCCCCTCCCCCGTGCTACTGAACCGACGAATTCCTGTACAATCGGGATCCCCGGGAAATCACAAGAGGGACACCTAGTGGCCGCTGATAGCTCAAAGACAGCTGGTACACCTTCTCACACCTACCTCGTTATTCAGCTTGCTGGAAGAATACATTGCGAATGACCGATTCAAGAGTGCAAGGGAGAAGAGTGCTCCAAAGTAGATGTATACATCGCAGCCGGGTTTTCCAGCAATTTACCTTTCTGATGAGCTGGTACTGCACTTTACGCCCACATAGAGCACCTGACTGGGTGGGGGACTGCGTGCGCATGAAGGTGGCTGAGGGCAATGGGAGCAAAGCAACCTGGGACACAGGGGACCCAGCCCCTTTCCTCTGCTTTCGTCTATAGGTCGGGGTGCCTTTTTAAGGACCTTCGATTAAAAAAAGCTGAGCTGCGTGGACAAATTACGCACGTCTACGTCTTAGAGGGATCTTCCCTGACCGGGAATCAAACCCGGGCCGCGGCGGTGAAAGCGCCGAATCCTAGCCACTAGACCACCAGGGAGGAGATGCTCTTGTGAGCCTGCCTTGCTCACTTCCTTATTGTGACTAAGCTAACTCCACTGTATAGATTGCCCATAAAGTACGAGTGGGGAAAAGTTAGGTGTCACACAGTGTGTTTGTCATAAGCAATTACCTTTATCCTCCTGCAAAAGCCTTTTTACTCTGCAATCACCTCTTGCTGGACAGCCTGCGCTGGAGCAGCCAGCATGAAAAGGGAGCTGAGTAAGGCAGGACCTAGGGTCTCACCAGGGTGGCCGAGTGGTTAAGGCGTTGGACTTAAGATCCAATGGACAGTTGTCCGCATGGGTTCGAGCCCCATCCCTGGTATGGGTTTTCAGCGGGTGTGTAGGAACTTGCAGATGCTTTTGTAAAGCATTTTCCTCTGCCCTCCTCACCCTCCCAGTGCCCTTCCTTAACAGTCCCAATTCACGTCTCAGCTGTGGGGTCTGCTGCTACTCTGCACTTAGCATGGATGTTTGCCAAAGCAATGCAGTGCCACCTACGCAGAGCCCCTGCTTAGAGAAATACACCTCCTATGTCTTTTCCCACTGAAGGGAGCAGGAGGAAGTACTTGCTTCCTGGGGAACATGGGCCTGCCACTGGAATTTGTTAACCCGCCTCTTGCGGATTTCTCCCCTTTCTTTGATTTACACCTGCAGGCTCTCCCTTGCCATCGGAGCAGGATCTGCTGATGCAGGCCCGGCTGGATCAAATGTGCAAAGGCTTGTCCCCAGGCCTCGGGAAAAAATTGAGCAGAGATTCCCGCCTCCGCCTCCTCTTGCCTTCCGAACGGGCTTCCAAACGGGCAATGCCCTGACGGGTCCCCCACGCCCCATCCTGCCCATGCCCACACCCCTGTATATGAGGGTGACCCATGTCCCTCACCCTCCATGCTCGAACGGAAGACACGTGTGTCCTGAGGGGAGCGCCAGACAGGCATTTCTCCGGCCAGGCAGACCCCTGCAGCACCCGTTAGGCTCCAAAGCCTGTACATTCCCAAGATGCCACTGGTCACTATGCAAATCAGACAGCCCTGGCCACACCCTCTCCGCCGCTGGGCTCTGCTGCTTTCGGTACGTGCAGCTCAGCTTTTTCTTACCCTGAACCAGACTTCCGTTTCAGCAAAAAGGTGGGTTGCAGTGGGTCCGGGATGCCATTTGGAGACAAAGCCTGCGGCCCTGTCAAAGATGACTTCCTGCCGCACACCATGTGGTCAGAAGCCTACGAAAAGAAGCGCACCTCGGAATACAGAATCTCACTTCCTCAAGAGCCTTGCACAAGAGATTTTCCTCCCGCCGAGGAAAGCAACTCAAAGGGAACCTTGCGAAAATCAAATTAGGAGCCAGATTGCGGGATGCTAGGCAAACTGTTTGTCAGAAAAGCAAATTCATTTTGAGAAGCCCTGACCTGCGGGAAGGAAAAGCATTCAAGGGCAGAAGAAGGACTGTTCCCTGACCGGGAATCGAACCCGGGCCGCGGCGGTGAGAGCGCCGAATCCTAACCACTAGACCACCAGGGAACCCAGAGCCATACAGCAAAAGTTCCTACACTGCTCTCCTAGTGACAAAGCTCATGGGGGCTGAAAGCATATTTTATTCTACAGCGAATATGAATCAGAACTTGAAAAAACACTCATGATTCCACCAGACTGTTTGTCACTTCCAAGCACAGGCCATCCCCTCCCCCGTGCTACTGAACCGACGAATTCCTGTACAATCGGGATCCCCGGGAAATCACAAGAGGGACACCTAGTGGCCGCTGATAGCTCAAAGACAGCTGGTACACCTTCTCACACCTACCTCGTTATTCAGCTTGCTGGAAGAATACATTGCGAATGACCGATTCAAGAGTGCAAGGGAGAAGAGTGCTCCAAAGTAGATGTATACATCGCAGCCGGGTTTTCCAGCAATTTACCTTTCTGATGAGCTGGTACTGCACTTTACGCCCACATAGAGCACCTGACTGGGTGGGGGACTGCGTGCGCATGAAGGTGGCTGAGGGCAATGGGAGCAAAGCAACCTGGGACACAGGGGACCCAGCCTCTTTCCTCTGCTTTCGTCTATAGGTCGGGGTGCCTTTTTAAGGACCTTCGATTAAAAAAAGCTGAGCTGCGTGGACAAATTACGCACGTCTACGTCTTAGAGGGATCTTCCCTGACCGGGAATCGAACCCGGGCCGCGGCGGTGAAAGCGCCGAATCCTAGCCACTAGACCACCAGGGAGGAGATGCTCTTGTGAGCCTGCCTTGCTCACTTCCTTATTGTGACTAAGCTAACTCCACTGTATAGATTGCCCATAAAGTACGAGTGAGGAAAAGTTAGGTGTCACACAGTGTGTTTGTCATAAGCAATTACCTTTATCCTCCTGCAAAAGCCTTTTTACTCTGCAATCACCTCTTGCTGGACAGCCTGCGCTGGAGCAGCCAGCATGAAAAGGGAGCTGAGTAAGGCAGGGCCTAGGGTCTCACCAGGGTGGCCGAGTGGTTAAGGCGTTGGACTTAAGATCCAATGGACAGTTGTCCGCATGGGTTCGAGCCCCATCCCTGGTATGGGTTTTCAGCGGGTGTGTAGGAACTTGCAGATGCTTTTTTAAAGCATTTTCCTCTGCCCTCCTCACCCTCCCAGTGCCCTTCCTTAACAGTCCCAATTCACGTCTCAGCTGTGGGGTCTGCTGCTACTCTGCACTTAGCATGGATGCTTCCCAAAGCAATGCAGTGCCACCTACGCAGAGCCCCTGCTTAGAGAAATACACCTCCTATGTCTTTTCCCACTGAAGGGAGCAGGAGGAAGTACTTGCTTCCTGGGGAACATGGGCCTGCCACTGGAATTTGTTAACCCGCCTCTTGCGGATTTCTCCCCTTTCTTTGATTTACACCTGCAGGCTCTCCCTTGCCATCGGAGCAGGATCTGCTGATGCAGGCCCGGCTGGATCAAATGTGCAAAGGCTTGTCCCCAGGCCTCGGGAAAAAATTGAGCAGAGATTCCCGCCTCCGCCTCCTCTTGCCTTCCGAACGGGCTTCCAAACGGGCTTCCAAACGGGCAATGCCCTGACGGGTCCCCCACGCCCCATCCTGCCCATGCCCACACCCCTGTATATGAGGGTGACCCATGTCCCTCACCCTCCATGCTCGAACGGAAGACACGTGTGTCCTGAGGGGAGCGCCAGACAGGCATTTCTCCGGCCAGGCAGACCCCTGCAGCACCCGTTAGGCTCCAAAGCCTGTACATTCCCAAGATGCCACTGGTCACTATGCAAATCAGACAGCCCTGGCCACACCCTCTCCGCCGCTGGGCTCTGCTGCTTTCGGTACGTGCAGCTCAGCTTTTTCTTACCCTGAACCAGACTTCCGTTTCAGCAAAAAGGTGGGTTGCAGTGGGTCCGGGATGCCATTTGGAGACAAAGCCTGCGGCCCTGTCAAAGATGACTTCCTGCCGCACACCATGTGGTCAGAAGCCTACGAAAAGAAGCGCACCTCGGAATACAGAATCTCACTTCCTCAAGAGCCTTGCACAAGAGATTTTCCTCCCGCCGAGGAAAGCAACTCAAAGGGAACCTTGCGAAAATCAAATTAGGAGCCAGATTGCGGGATGCTAGGCAAACTGTTTGTCAGAAAAGCAAATTCATTTTGAGAAGCCCTGACCTGCGGGAAGGAAAAGCATTCAAGGGCAGAAGAAGGACTGTTCCCTGACCGGGAATCGAACCCAGGCCGCAGCGGTGAGAGCACCGAATCCCAACCACTAGACCACCAGGGAACCCACAGCCATACAGCAAAAGTTCCTACACTGCTCTCCTAGTGACAAAGCTCATGGGGGCTGAAAGCATATTTTATTCTACAGCGAATATGAATCAGAACTTGAAAAAACACTCATGATTCCACCAGACTGTTTGTCACTTCCAAGCACAGGCCATCCCCTCCCCCGTGCTACTGAACCGACGAATTCCTGTACAATCGGGATCCCCGGGAAATCACAAGAGGGACACCTAGTGGCCGCTGATAGCTCAAAGACAGCTGGTACACCTTCTCACACCTACCTCGTTATTCAGCTTGCTGGAAGAATACATTGCGAATGACCGATTCAAGAGTGCAAGGGAGAAGAGTGCTCCAAAGTAGATGTATACATCGCAGCCGGGTTTTCCAGCAATTTACCTTTCTGATGAGCTGGTACTGCACTTTACGCCCACATAGAGCACCTGACTGGGTGGGGGACTGCGTGCGCATGAAGGTGGCTGAGGGCAATGGGAGCAAAGCAACCTGGGACACAGGGGACCCAGCCCCTTTCCTCTGCTTTCGTCTATAGGTCGGGGTGCCTTTTTAAGGACCTTCGATTAAAAAAAGCTGAGCTGCGTGGACAAATTACGCACGTCTACGTCTTAGAGGGATCTTCCCTGACCGGGAATCGAACCCGGGCCGCGGCGGTGAAAGCGCCGAATCCTAGCCACTAGACCACCAGGGAGGAGATGCTCTTGTGAGCCTGCCTTGCTCACTTCCTTATTGTGACTAAGCTAACTCCACTGTATAGATTGCCCATAAAGTACGAGTGGGGAAAAGTTAGGTGTCACACAGTGTGTTTGTCATAAGCAATTACCTTTATCCTCCTGCAAAAGCCTTTTTACTCTGCAATCACCTCTTGCTGGACAGCCTGCGCTGGAGCAGCCAGCATGAAAAGGGAGCTGAGTAAGGCAGGACCTAGGGTCTCACCAGGGTGGCCGAGTGGTTAAGGCGTTGGACTTAAGATCCAATGGACAGTTGTCCGCATGGGTTCGAGCACCATCCCTGGTATGGGTTTTCAGCGGGTGTGTAGGAACTTGCAGATGCTTTTGTAAAGCATTTTCCTCTGCCCTCCTCACCCTCCCAGTGCCCTTCCTTAACAGTCCCAATTCACGTCTCAGCTGTGGGGTCTGCTGCTACTCTGCACTTAGCATGGATGTTTGCCAAAGCAATGCAGTGCCACCTACGCAGAGCCCCTGCTTAGAGAAATACACCTCCTATGTCTTTTCCCACTGAAGGGAGCAGGAGGAAGTACTTGCTTCCTGGGGAACATGGGCCTGCCACTGGAATTTGTTAACCCGCCTCTTGCGGATTTCTCCCCTTTCTTTGATTTACACCTGCAGGCTCTCCCTTGCCATCGGAGCAGGATCTGCTGATGCAGGCCCGGCTGGATCAAATGTGCAAAGGCTTGTCCCCAGGCCTCGGGAAAAAATTGAGCAGAGATTCCCGCCTCCGCCTCCGCCTCCTCTTGCCTTCCGAACGGGCTTCCAAACGGGCAATGCCCTGACGGGTCCCCCACGCCCCATCCTGCCCATGCCCACACCCCTGTATATGAGGGTGACCCATGTCCCTCACCCTCCATGCTCGAACGGAAGACACGTGTGTCCTGAGGGGAGCGCCAGACAGGCATTTCTCCGGCCAGGCAGACCCCTGCAGCACCCGTTAGGCTCCAAAGCCTGTACATTCCCAAGATGCCACTGGTCACTATGCAAATCAGACAGCCCTGGCCACACCCTCTCCGCCGCTGGGCTCTGCTGCTTTCGGTACGTGCAGCTCAGCTTTTTCTTACCCTGAACCAGACTTCCGTTTCAGCAAAAAGGTGGGTTGCAGTGGGTCCGGGATGCCATTTGGAGACAAAGCCTGCGGCCCTGTCAAAGATGACTTCCTGCCGCACACCATGTGGTCAGAAGCCTACGAAAAGAAGGGCACCTCGGAATACAGAATCTCACTTCCTCAAGAGCCTTGCACAAGAGATTTTCCTCCCGCCGAGGAAAGCAACTCAAAGGGAACCTTGCGAAAATCAAATTAGGAGCCAGATTGCGGGATGCTAGGCAAACTGTTTGTCAGAAAAGCAAATTCATTTTGAGAAGCCCTGACCTGCGGGAAGTAAAAGCATTCAAGGGCAGAAGAAGGACTGTTCCCTGACCGGGAATCGAACCCGGGCCGCGGCGGTGAGAGCGCAGAATCCTAACCACTAGACCACCAGGGAACCCAGAGCCATACAGCAAAAGTTCCTACACTGCTCTCCTAGTGACAAAGCTCATGGGGGCTGAAAGCATATTTTATTCTACAGCGAATATGAATCAGAACTTGAAAAAACACTCATGATTCCACCAGACTGTTTGTCACTTCCAAGCACAGGCCATCCCCTCCCCCGTGCTACTGAACCGACGAATTCCTGTACAATCGGGATCCCCGGGAAATCACAAGAGGGACACCTAGTGGCCGCTGATAGCTCAAAGACAGCTGGTACACCTTCTCACACCTACCTCGTTATTCAGCTTGCTGGAAGAATACATTGCGAATGACCGATTCAAGAGTGCAAGGGAGAAGAGTGCTCCAAAGTAGATGTATACATCGCAGCCGGGTTTTCCAGCAATTTACCTTTCTGATGAGCTGGTACTGCACTTTACGCCCACATAGAGCACCTGACTGGGTGGGGGACTGCGTGCGCATGAAGGTGGCTGAGGGCAATGGGAGCAAAGCAACCTGGGACACAGGGGACCCAGCCCCTTTCCTCTGCTTTCGTCTATAGGTCGGGGTGCCTTTTTAAGGACCTTCGATTAAAAAAAGCTGAGCTGCGTGGACAAATTACGCACGTCTACGTCTTAGAGGGATCTTCCCTGACCGGGAATCGAACCCGGGCCGCGGCGGTGAAAGCGCCGAATCCTAGCCACTAGACCACCAGGGAGGAGATGCTCTTGTGAGCCTGCCTTGCTCACTTCCTTATTGTGACTAAGCTAACTCCACTGTATAGATTGCCCATAAAGTACGAGTGGGGAAAAGTTAGGTGTCACACAGTGTGTTTGTCATAAGCAATTACCTTTATCCTCCTGCAAAAGCCTTTTTACTCTGCAATCACCTCTTGCTGGACAGCCTGCGCTGGAGCAGCCAGCATGAAAAGGGAGCTGAGTAAGGCAGGACCTAGGGTCTCACCAGGGTGGCCGAGTGGTTAAGGCGTTGGACTTAAGATCCAATGGACAGTTGTCCGCATGGGTTCGAGCCCCATCCCTGGTATGGGTTTTCAGCGGGTGTGTAGGAACTTGCAGATGCTTTTGTAAAGCATTTTCCTCTGCCCTCCTCACCCTCCCAGTGCCCTTCCTTAACAGTCCCAATTCACGTCTCAGCTGTGGGGTCTGCTGCTACTCTGCACTTAGCATGGATGTTTGCCAAAGCAATGCAGTGCCACCTACGCAGAGCCCCTGCTTAGAGAAATACACCTCCTATGTCTTTTCCCACTGAAGGGAGCAGGAGGAAGTACTTGCTTCCTGGGGAACATGGGCCTGCCACTGGAATTTGTTAACCCGCCTCTTGCGGATTTCTCCCCTTTCTTTGATTTACACCTGCAGGCTCTCCCTTGCCATCGGAGCAGGATCTGCTGATGCAGGCCCGGCTGGATCAAATGTGCAAAGGCTTGTCCCCAGGCCTCGGGAAAAAATTGAGCAGAGATTCCCGCCTCCGCCTCCGCCTCCTCTTGCCTTCCGAACGGGCTTCCAAACGGGCAATGCCCTGACGGGTCCCCCACGCCCCATCCTGCCCATGCCCACACCCCTGTATATGAGGGTGACCCATGTCCCTCACCCTCCATGCTCGAACGGAAGACACGTGTGTCCTGAGGGGAGCGCCAGACAGGCATTTCTCCGGCCAGGCAGACCCCTGCAGCACCCGTTAGGCTCCAAAGCCTGTACATTCCCAAGATGCCACTGGTCACTATGCAAATCAGACAGCCCTGGCCACACCCTCTCCGCCGCTGGGCTCTGCTGCTTTCGGTACGTGCAGCTCAGCTTTTTCTTACCCTGAACCAGACTTCCGTTTCAGCAAAAAGGTGGGTTGCAGTGGGTCCGGGATGCCATTTGGAGACAAAGCCTGCGGCCCTGTCAAAGATGACTTCCTGCCGCACACCATGTGGTCAGAAGCCTACGAAAAGAAGCGCACCTCGGAATACAGAATCTCACTTCCTCAAGAGCCTTGCACAAGAGATTTTCCTCCCGCCGAGGAAAGCAACTCAAAGGGAACCTTGCGAAAATCAAATTAGGAGCCAGATTGCGGGATGCTAGGCAAACTGTTTGTCAGAAAAGCAAATTCATTTTGAGAAGCCCTGACCTGCGGGAAGGAAAAGCATTCAAGGGCAGAAGAAGGACTGTTCCCTGACCGGGAATCGAACCCGGGCCGCGGCGGTGAGAGCGCCGAATCCTAACCACTAGACCACCAGGGAACCCAGAGCCATACAGCAAAAGTTCCTACACTGCTCTCCTAGTGACAAAGCTCATGGGGGCTGAAAGCATATTTTATTCTACAGCGAATATGAATCAGAACTTGAAAAAACACTCATGATTCCACCAGACTGTTTGTCACTTCCAAGCACAGGCCATCCCCTCCCCCGTGCTACTGAACCGACGAATTCCTGTACAATCGGGATCCCCGGGAAATCACAAGAGGGACACCTAGTGGCCGCTGATAGCTCAAAGACAGCTGGTACACCTTCTCACACCTACCTCGTTATTCAGCTTGCTGGAAGAATACATTGCGAATGACCGATTCAAGAGTGCAAGGGAGAAGAGTGCTCCAAAGTAGATGTATACATCGCAGCCGGGTTTTCCAGCAATTTACCTTTCTGATGAGCTGGTACTGCACTTTACGCCCACATAGAGCACCTGACTGGGTGGGGGACTGCGTGCGCATGAAGGTGGCTGAGGGCAATGGGAGCAAAGCAACCTGGGACACAGGGGACCCAGCCCCTTTCCTCTGCTTTCGTCTATAGGTCGGGGTGCCTTTTTAAGGACCTTCGATTAAAAAAAGCTGAGCTGCGTGGACAAATTACGCACGTCTACGTCTTAGAGGGATCTTCCCTGACCGGGAATCGAACCCGGGCCGCGGCGGTGAAAGCGCCGAATCCTAGCCACTAGACCACCAGGGAGGAGATGCTCTTGTGAGCCTGCCTTGCTCACTTCCTTATTGTGACTAAGCTAACTCCACTGTATAGATTGCCCATAAAGTACGAGTGAGGAAAAGTTAGGTGTCACACAGTGTGTTTGTCATAAGCAATTACCTTTATCCTCCTGCAAAAGCCTTTTTACTCTGCAATCACCTCTTGCTGGACAGCCTGCGCTGGAGCAGCCAGCATGAAAAGGGAGCTGAGTAAGGCAGGGCCTAGGGTCTCACCAGGGTGGCCGAGTGGTTAAGGCGTTGGACTTAAGATCCAATGGACAGTTGTCCGCATGGGTTCGAGCCCCATCCCTGGTATGGGTTTTCAGCGGGTGTGTAGGAACTTGCAGATGCTTTTTTAAAGCATTTTCCTCTGCCCTCCTCACCCTCCCAGTGCCCTTCCTTAACAGTCCCAATTCACGTCTCAGCTGTGGGGTCTGCTGCTACTCTGCACTTAGCATGGATGCTTCCCAAAGCAATGCAGTGCCACCTACGCAGAGCCCCTGCTTAGAGAAATACACCTCCTATGTCTTTTCCCACTGAAGGGAGCAGGAGGAAGTACTTGCTTCCTGGGGAACATGGGCCTGCCACTGGAATTTGTTAACCCGCCTCTTGCGGATTTCTCCCCTTTCTTTGATTTACACCTGCAGGCTCTCCCTTGCCATCGGAGCAGGATCTGCTGATGCAGGCCCGGCTGGATCAAATGTGCAAAGGCTTGTCCCCAGGCCTCGGGAAAAAATTGAGCAGAGATTCCCGCCTCCGCCTCCGCCTCCTCTTGCCTTCCGAACGGGCTTCCAAACGGGCTTCCAAACGGGCAATGCCCTGACGGGTCCCCCACGCCCCATCCTGCCCATGCCCACACCCCTGTATATGAGGGTGACCCATGTCCCTCACCCTCCATGCTCGAACGGAAGACACGTGTGTCCTGAGGGGAGCGCCAGACAGGCATTTCTCCGGCCAGGCAGACCCCTGCAGCACCCGTTAGGCTCCAAAGCCTGTACATTCCCAAGATGCCACTGGTCACTATGCAAATCAGACAGCCCTGGCCACACCCTCTCCGCCGCTGGGCTCTGCTGCTTTCGGTACGTGCAGCTCAGCTTTTTCTTACCCTGAACCAGACTTCCGTTTCAGCAAAAAGGTGGGTTGCAGTGGGTCCGGGATGCCATTTGGAGACAAAGCCTGCGGCCCTGTCAAAGATGACTTCCTGCCGCACACCATGTGGTCAGAAGCCTACGAAAAGAAGCGCACCTCGGAATACAGAATCTCACTTCCTCAAGAGCCTTGCACAAGAGATTTTCCTCCCGCCGAGGAAAGCAACTCAAAGGGAACCTTGCGAAAATCAAATTAGGAGCCAGATTGCGGGATGCTAGGCAAACTGTTTGTCAGAAAAGCAAATTCATTTTGAGAAGCCCTGACCTGCGGGAAGGAAAAGCATTCAAGGGCAGAAGAAGGACTGTTCCCTGACCGGGAATCGAACCCAGGCCGCAGCGGTGAGAGCGCCGAATCCTAACCACTAGACCACCAGGGAACCCAGAGCCATACAGCAAAAGTTCCTACACTGCTCTCCTAGTGACAAAGCTCATGGGGGCTGAAAGCATATTTTATTCTACAGCGAATATGAATCAGAACTTGAAAAAACACTCATGATTCCACCAGACTGTTTGTCACTTCCAAGCACAGGCCATCCCCTCCCCCGTGCTACTGAACCGACGAATTCCTGTACAATCGGGATCCCCGGGAAATCACAAGAGGGACACCTAGTGGCCGCTGATAGCTCAAAGACAGCTGGTACACCTTCTCACACCTACCTCGTTATTCAGCTTGCTGGAAGAATACATTGCGAATGACCGATTCAAGAGTGCAAGGGAGAAGAGTGCTCCAAAGTAGATGTATACATCGCAGCCGGGTTTTCCAGCAATTTACCTTTCTGATGAGCTGGTACTGCACTTTACGCCCACATAGAGCACCTGAC
Organism: Triturus cristatus; assembly: GCF_964204655.1. Lineage (NCBI taxonomy): Eukaryota > Metazoa > Chordata > Amphibia > Caudata > Salamandridae > Triturus > Triturus cristatus. The sequence goes on from NC_140588.1 coordinate 575,851,496, forward strand.
TGGGTGGGGGACTGCGTGCGCATGAAGGTGGCTGAGGGCAATGGGAGCAAAGCAACCTGGGACACAGGGGACCCAGCCCCTTTTCTCTGCTTTCGTCTATAGGTCGGGGTGCCTTTTTAGGGCCTTCGATTAAAAAAAGCTGAGCTGCGTGGACAAATTACGCACGTCTACGAGGGATCTTCCCTGACCGGGAATCGAACCCGGGCCGCGGCGGTGAAAGCGCCGAATCCTAGCCACTAGACCACCAGGGAGGAGATGCTCTTGTGAGCCTGCCTTGCTCACTTCCTTATTGTGACTAAGCTAACTCCACTGTATAGATTGCCCATAAAGTACGAGTGGGGAAAAGTTAGGTGTCACACAGTGTGTTTGTCATAAGCAATTACCTTTATCCTCCTGCAAAAGCCTTTTTACTCTGCAATCACCTCTTGCTGGACAGCCTGCGCTGGAGCAGCCAGCATGAAAAGGGAGCTGAGTAAGGCAGGACCTAGGGTCTCACCAGGGTGGCCGAGTGGTTAAGGCGTTGGACTTAAGATCCAATGGACAGTTGTCCGCATGGGTTCGAGCCCCATCCCTGGTATGGGTTTTCAGCGGGTGTGTAGGAACTTGCAGATGCTTTTGTAAAGCATTTTCCTCTGCCCTCCTCACCCTCCCAGTGCCCTTCCTTAACAGTCCCAATTCACGTCTCAGCTGTGGGGTCTGCTGCTACTCTGCACTTAGCATGGATGTTTGCCAAAGCAATGCAGTGCCACCTACGCAGAGCCCCTGCTTAGAGAAATACACCTCCTATGTCTTTTCCCACTGAAGGGAGCAGGAGGAAGTACTTGCTTCCTGGGGAACATGGGCCTGCCACTGGAATTTGTTAACCCGCCTCTTGCGGATTTCTCCCCTTTCTTTGATTTACACCTGGAGGCTCTCCCTTGCCATCGGAGCAGGATCTGCTGATGCAGGCCCGGCTGGATCAAATGTGCAAAGGCTTGTCCCCAGGCCTCGGGAAAAAATTGAGCAGAGATTCCCGCCTCCGCCTCCGCCTCCTCTTGCCTTCCGAACGGGCTTCCAAACGGGCAATGCCCTGACGGGTCCCCCACGCCCCATCCTGCCCATGCCCACACCCCTGTATATGAGGGTGACCCATGTCCCTCACCCTCCATGCTCGAACGGAAGACACGTGTGTCCTGAGGGGAGCGCCAGACAGGCATTTCTCCGGCCAGGCAGACCCCTGCAGCACCCGTTAGGCTCCAAAGCCTGTACATTCCCAAGATGCCACTGGTCACTATGCAAATCAGACAGCCCTGGCCACACCCTCTCCGCCGCTGGGCTCTGCTGCTTTCGGTACGTGCAGCTCAGCTTTTTCTTACCCTGAACCAGACTTCCGTTTCAGCAAAAAGGTGGGTTGCAGTGGGTCCGGGATGCCATTTGGAGACAAAGCCTGCGGCCCTGTCAAAGATGACTTCCTGCCGCACACCATGTGGTCAGAAGCCTACGAAAAGAAGCGCACCTCGGAATACAGAATCTCACTTCCTCAAGAGCCTTGCACAAGAGATTTTCCTCCCGCCGAGGAAAGCAACTCAAAGGGAACCTTGCGAAAATCAAATTAGGAGCCAGATTGCGGGATGCTAGGCAAACTGTTTGTCAGAAAAGCAAATTCATTTTGAGAAGCCCTGACCTGCGGGAAGGAAAAGCATTCAAGGGCAGAAGAAGGACTGTTCCCTGACCGGGAATCGAACCCGGGCCGCGGCGGTGAGAGCGCCGAATCCTAACCACTAGACCACCAGGGAACCCACAGCCATACAGCAAAAGTTCCTACACTGCTCTCCTAGTGACAAAGCTCATGGGGGCTGAAAGCATATTTTATTCTACAGCGAATATGAATCAGAACTTGAAAAAACACTCATGATTCCACCAGACTGTTTGTCACTTCCAAGCACAGGCCATCCCCTCCCCCGTGCTACTGAACCGACGAATTCCTGTACAATCGGGATCCCCGGGAAATCACAAGAGGGACACCTAGTGGCCGCTGATAGCTCAAAGACAGCTGGTACACCTTCTCACACCTACCTCGTTATTCAGCTTGCTGGAAGAATACATTGCGAATGACCGATTCAAGAGTGCAAGGGAGAAGAGTGCTCCAAAGTAGATGTATACATCGCAGCCGGGTTTTCCAGCAATTTACCTTTCTGATGAGCTGGTACTGCACTTTACGCCCACATAGAGCACCTGACTGGGTGGGGGACTGCGTGCGCATGAAGGTGGCTGAGGGCAATGGGAGCAAAGCAACCTGGGACACAGGGGACCCAGCCCCTTTCCTCTGCTTTCGTCTATAGGTCGGGGTGCCTTTTTAAGGACCTTCGATTAAAAAAAGCTGAGCTGCGTGGACAAATTACGCACGTCTACGTCTTAGAGGGATCTTCCCTGACCGGGAATCGAACCCGGGCCGCGGCGGTGAAAGCGCCGAATCCTAGCCACTAGACCACCAGGGAGGAGATGCTCTTGTGAGCCTGCCTTGCTCACTTCCTTATTGTGACTAAGCTAACTCCACTGTATAGATTGCCCATAAAGTACGAGTGGGGAAAAGTTAGGTGTCACACAGTGTGTTTGTCATAAGCAATTACCTTTATCCTCCTGCAAAAGCCTTTTTACTCTGCAATCACCTCTTGCTGGACAGCCTGCGCTGGAGCAGCCAGCATGAAAAGGGAGCTGAGTAAGGCAGGGCCTAGGGTCTCACCAGGGTGGCCGAGTGGTTAAGGCGTTGGACTTAAGATCCAATGGACAGTTGTCCGCATGGGTTCGAGCCCCATCCCTGGTATGGGTTTTCAGCGGGTGTGTAGGAACTTGCAGATGCTTTTTTAAAGCATTTTCCTCTGCCCTCCTCACCCTCCCAGTGCCCTTCCTTAACAGTCCCAATTCACGTCTCAGCTGTGGGGTCTGCTGCTACTCTGCACTTAGCATGGATGCTTCCCAAAGCAATGCAGTGCCACCTACGCAGAGCCCCTGCTTAGAGAAATACACCTCCTATGTCTTTTCCCACTGAAGGGAGCAGGAGGAAGTACTTGCTTCCTGGGGAACATGGGCCTGCCACTGGAATTTGTTAACCCGCCTCTTGCGGATTTCTCCCCTTTCTTTGATTTAAACCTGCAGGCTCTCCCTTGCCATCGGAGCAGGATCTGCTGATGCAGGCCCGGCTGGATCAAATGTGCAAAGGCTTGTCCCCAGTCCTCGGGAAAAAATTGAGCAGAGATTCCCGCCTCCGCCTCCGCCTCCTCTTGCCTTCCGAACGGGCTTCCAAACGGGCAATGCCCTGACGGGTCCCCCACGCCCCATCCTGCCCATGCCCACACCCCTGTATATGAGGGTGACCCATGTCCCTCACCCTCCATGCTCGAACGGAAGACACGTGTGTCCTGAGGGGAGCGCCAGACAGGCATTTCTCCGGCCAGGCAGACCCCTGCAGCACCCGTTAGGCTCCAAAGCCTGTACATTCCCAAGATGCCACTGGTCACTATGCAAATCAGACAGCCCTGGCCACACCCTCTCCGCCGCTGGGCTCTGCTGCTTTCGGTACGTGCAGCTCAGCTTTTTCTTACCCTGAACCAGACTTCCGTTTCAGCAAAAAGGTGGGTTGCAGTGGGTCCGGGATGCCATTTGGAGACAAAGCCTGCGGCCCTGTCAAAGATGACTTCCTGCCGCACACCATGTGGTCAGAAGCCTACGAAAAGAAGCGCACCTCGGAATACAGAATCTCACTTCCTCAAGAGCCTTGCACAAGAGATTTTCCTCCCGCCGAGGAAAGCAACTCAAAGGGAACCTTGCGAAAATCAAATTAGGAGCCAGATTGCGGGATGCTAGGCAAACTGTTTGTCAGAAAAGCAAATTCATTTTGAGAAGCCCTGACCTGCGGGAAGGAAAAGCATTCAAGGGCAGAAGAAGGACTGTTCCCTGACCGGGAATCGAACCCGGGCCGCGGCGGTGAGAGCGCAGAATCCTAACCACTAGACCACCAGGGAACCCAGAGCCATACAGCAAAAGTTCCTACACTGCTCTCCTAGTGACAAAGCTCATGGGGGCTGAAAGCATATTTTATTCTACAGCGAATATGAATCAGAACTTGAAAAAACACTCATGATTCCACCAGACTGTTTGTCACTTCCAAGCACAGGCCATCCCCTCCCCCGTGCTACTGAACCGACGAATTCCTGTACAATCGGGATCCCCGGGAAATCACAAGAGGGACACCTAGTGGCCGCTGATAGCTCAAAGACAGCTGGTACACCTTCTCACACCTACCTCGTTATTCAGCTTGCTGGAAGAATACATTGCGAATGACCGATTCAAGAGTGCAAGGGAGAAGAGTGCTCCAAAGTAGATGTATACATCGCAGCCGGGTTTTCCAGCAATTTACCTTTCTGATGAGCTGGTACTGCACTTTACGCCCACATAGAGCACCTGACTGGGTGGGGGACTGCGTGCGCATGAAGGTGGCTGAGGGCAATGGGAGCAAAGCAACCTGGGACACAGGGGACCCAGCCCCTTTCCTCTGCTTTCGTCTATAGGTCGGGGTGCCTTTTTAAGGACCTTCGATTAAAAAAAGCTGAGCTGCGTGGACAAATTACGCACGTCTACGTCTTAGAGGGATCTTCCCTGACCGGGAATCGAACCCGGGCCGCGGCGGTGAAAGCGCCGAATCCTAGCCACTAGACCACCAGGGAGGAGATGCTCTTGTGAGCCTGCCTTGCTCACTTCCTTATTGTGACTAAGCTAACTCCACTGTATAGATTGCCCATAAAGTACGAGTGGGGAAAAGTTAGGTGTCACACAGTGTGTTTGTCATAAGCAATTACCTTTATCCTCCTGCAAAAGCCTTTTTACTCTGCAATCACCTCTTGCTGGACAGCCTGCGCTGGAGCAGCCAGCATGAAAAGGGAGCTGAGTAAGGCAGGACCTAGGGTCTCACCAGGGTGGCCGAGTGGTTAAGGCGTTGGACTTAAGATCCAATGGACAGTTGTCCGCATGGGTTCGAGCCCCATCCCTGGTATGGGTTTTCAGCGGGTGTGTAGGAACTTGCAGATGCTTTTGTAAAGCATTTTCCTCTGCCCTCCTCACCCTCCCAGTGCCCTTCCTTAACAGTCCCAATTCACGTCTCAGCTGTGGGGTCTGCTGCTACTCTGCACTTAGCATGGATGTTTGCCAAAGCAATGCAGTGCCACCTACGCAGAGCCCCTGCTTAGAGAAATACACCTCCTATGTCTTTTCCCACTGAAGGGAGCAGGAGGAAGTACTTGCTTCCTGGGGAACATGGGCCTGCCACTGGAATTTGTTAACCCGCCTCTTGCGGATTTCTCCCCTTTCTTTGATTTACACCTGCAGGCTCTCCCTTGCCATCGGAGCAGGATCTGCTGATGCAGGCCCGGCTGGATCAAATGTGCAAAGGCTTGTCCCCAGGCCTCGGGAAAAAATTGAGCAGAGATTCCCGCCTCCGCCTCCGCCTCCTCTTGCCTTCCGAACGGGCTTCCAAACGGGCAATGCCCTGACGGGTCCCCCACGCCCCATCCTGCCCATGCCCACACCCCTGTATATGAGGGTGACCCATGTCCCTCACCCTCCATGCTCGAACGGAAGACACGTGTGTCCTGAGGGGAGCGCCAGACAGGCATTTCTCCGGCCAGGCAGACCCCTGCAGCACCCGTTAGGCTCCAAAGCCTGTACATTCCCAAGATGCCACTGGTCACTATGCAAATCAGACAGCCCTGGCCACACCCTCTCCGCCGCTGGGCTCTGCTGCTTTCGGTACGTGCAGCTCAGCTTTTTCTTACCCTGAACCAGACTTCCGTTTCAGCAAAAAGGTGGGTTGCAGTGGGTCCGGGATGCCATTTGGAGACAAAGCCTGCGGCCCTGTCAAAGATGACTTCCTGCCGCACACCATGTGGTCAGAAGCCTACGAAAAGAAGCGCACCTCGGAATACAGAATCTCACTTCCTCAAGAGCCTTGCACAAGAGATTTTCCTCCCGCCGAGGAAAGCAACTCAAAGGGAACCTTGCGAAAATCAAATTAGGAGCCAGATTGCGGGATGCTAGGCAAACTGTTTGTCAGAAAAGCAAATTCATTTTGAGAAGCCCTGACCTGCGGGAAGGAAAAGCATTCAAGGGCAGAAGAAGGACTGTTCCCTGACCGGGAATCGAACCCGGGCCGCGGCGGTGAGAGCGCCGAATCCTAACCACTAGACCACCAGGGAACCCAGAGCCATACAGCAAAAGTTCCTACACTGCTCTCCTAGTGACAAAGCTCATGGGGGCTGAAAGCATATTTTATTCTACAGCGAATATGAATCAGAACTTGAAAAAACACTCATGATTCCACCAGACTGTTTGTCACTTCCAAGCACAGGCCATCCCCTCCCCCGTGCTACTGAACCGACGAATTCCTGTACAATCGGGATCCCCGGGAAATCACAAGAGGGACACCTAGTGGCCGCTGATAGCTCAAAGACAGCTGGTACACCTTCTCACACCTACCTCGTTATTCAGCTTGCTGGAAGAATACATTGCGAATGACCGATTCAAGAGTGCAAGGGAGAAGAGTGCTCCAAAGTAGATGTATACATCGCAGCCGGGTTTTCCAGCAATTTACCTTTCTGATGAGCTGGTACTGCACTTTACGCCCACATAGAGCACCTGACTGGGTGGGGGACTGCGTGCGCATGAAGGTGGCTGAGGGCAATGGGAGCAAAGCAACCTGGGACACAGGGGACCCAGCCCCTTTCCTCTGCTTTCGTCTATAGGTCGGGGTGCCTTTTTAAGGACCTTCGATTAAAAAAAGCTGAGCTGCGTGGACAAATTACGCACGTCTACGTCTTAGAGGGATCTTCCCTGACCGGGAATCGAACCCGGGCCGCGGCGGTGAAAGCGCCGAATCCTAGCCACTAGACCACCAGGGAGGAGATGCTCTTGTGAGCCTGCCTTGCTCACTTCCTTATTGTGACTAAGCTAACTCCACTGTATAGATTGCCCATAAAGTACGAGTGAGGAAAAGTTAGGTGTCACACAGTGTGTTTGTCATAAGCAATTACCTTTATCCTCCTGCAAAAGCCTTTTTACTCTGCAATCACCTCTTGCTGGACAGCCTGCGCTGGAGCAGCCAGCATGAAAAGGGAGCTGAGTAAGGCAGGGCCTAGGGTCTCACCAGGGTGGCCGAGTGGTTAAGGCGTTGGACTTAAGATCCAATGGACAGTTGTCCGCATGGGTTCGAGCCCCATCCCTGGTATGGGTTTTCAGCGGGTGTGTAGGAACTTGCAGATGCTTTTTTAAAGCATTTTCCTCTGCCCTCCTCACCCTCCCAGTGCCCTTCCTTAACAGTCCCAATTCACGTCTCAGCTGTGGGGTCTGCTGCTACTCTGCACTTAGCATGGATGCTTCCCAAAGCAATGCAGTGCCACCTACGCAGAGCCCCTGCTTAGAGAAATACACCTCCTATGTCTTTTCCCACTGAAGGGAGCAGGAGGAAGTACTTGCTTCCTGGGGAACATGGGCCTGCCACTGGAATTTGTTAACCCGCCTCTTGCGGATTTCTCCCCTTTCTTTGATTTACACCTGCAGGCTCTCCCTTGCCATCGGAGCAGGATCTGCTGATGCAGGCCCGGCTGGATCAAATGTGCAAAGGCTTGTCCCCAGGCCTCGGGAAAAAATTGAGCAGAGATTCCCGCCTCCGCCTCCGCCTCCTCTTGCCTTCCGAACGGGCTTCCAAACGGGCTTCCAAACGGGCAATGCCCTGACGGGTCCCCCACGCCCCATCCTGCCCATGCCCACACCCCTGTATATGAGGGTGACCCATGTCCCTCACCCTCCATGCTCGAACGGAAGACACGTGTGTCCTGAGGGGAGCGCCAGACAGGCATTTCTCCGGCCAGGCAGACCCCTGCAGCACCCGTTAGGCTCCAAAGCCTGTACATTCCCAAGATGCCACTGGTCACTATGCAAATCAGACAGCCCTGGCCACACCCTCTCCGCCGCTGGGCTCTGCTGCTTTCGGTACGTGCAGCTCAGCTTTTTCTTACCCTGAACCAGACTTCCGTTTCAGCAAAAAGGTGGGTTGCAGTGGGTCCGGGATGCCATTTGGAGACAAAGCCTGCGGCCCTGTCAAAGATGACTTCCTGCCGCACACCATGTGGTCAGAAGCCTACGAAAAGAAGCGCACCTCGGAATACAGAATCTCACTTCCTCAAGAGCCTTGCACAAGAGATTTTCCTCCCGCCGAGGAAAGCAACTCAAAGGGAACCTTGCGAAAATCAAATTAGGAGCCAGATTGCGGGATGCTAGGCAAACTGTTTGTCAGAAAAGCAAATTCATTTTGAGAAGCCCTGACCTGCGGGAAGGAAAAGCATTCAAGGGCAGAAGAAGGACTGTTCCCTGACCGGGAATCGAACCCAGGCCGCAGCGGTGAGAGCGCCGAATCCTAACCACTAGACCACCAGGGAACCCACAGTCATACAGCAAAAGTTCCTACACTGCTCTCCTAGTGACAAAGCTCATGGGGGCTGAAAGCATATTTTATTCTACAGCGAATATGAATCAGAACTTGAAAAAACACTCATGATTCCACCAGACTGTTTGTCACTTCCAAGCACAGGCCATCCCCTCCCCCGTGCTACTGAACCGACGAATTCCTGTACAATCGGGATCCCCGGGAAATCACAAGAGGGACACCTAGTGGCCGCTGATAGCTCAAAGACAGCTGGTACACCTTCTCACACCTACCTCGTTATTCAGCTTGCTGGAAGAATACATTGCGAATGACCGATTCAAGAGTGCAAGGGAGAAGAGTGCTCCAAAGTAGATGTATACATCGCAGCCGGGTTTTCCAGCAATTTACCTTTCTGATGAGCTGGTACTGCACTTTACGCCCACATAGAGCACCTGACTGGGTGGGGGACTGCGTGCGCATGAAGGTGGCTGAGGGCAATGGGAGCAAAGCAACCTGGGACACAGGGGACCCAGCCCCTTTCCTCTGCTTTCGTCTATAGGTCGGGGTGCCTTTTTAGGGCCTTCGATTAAAAAAAGCTGAGCTGCGTGGACAAATTACGCACGTCTACGTCTTAGAGGGATCTTCCCTGACCGGGAATCGAACCCGGGCCGCGGCGGTGAAAGCGCCGAATCCTAGCCACTAGACCACCAGGGAGGAGATGCTCTTGTGAGCCTGCCTTGCTCACTTCCTTATTGTGACTAAGCTAACTCCACTGTATAGATTGCCCATAAAGTACGAGTGGGGAAAAGTTAGGTGTCACACAGTGTGTTTGTCATAAGCAATTACCTTTATCCTCCTGCAAAAGCCTTTTTACTCTGCAATCACCTCTTGCTGGACAGCCTGCGCTGGAGCAGCCAGCATGAAAAGGGAGCTGAGTAAGGCAGGACCTAGGGTCTCACCAGGGTGGCCGAGTGGTTAAGGCGTTGGACTTAAGATCCAATGGACAGTTGTCCGCATGGGTTCGAGCCCCATCCCTGGTATGGGTTTTCAGCGGGTGTGTAGGAACTTGCAGATGCTTTTGTAAAGCATTTTCCTCTGCCCTCCTCACCCTCCCAGTGCCCTTCCTTAACAGTCCCAATTCACGTCTCAGCTGTGGGGTCTGCTGCTACTCTGCACTTAGCATGGATGTTTGCCAAAGCAATGCAGTGCCACCTACGCAGAGCCCCTGCTTAGAGAAATACACCTCCTATGTCTTTTCCCACTGAAGGGAGCAGGAGGAAGTACTTGCTTCCTGGGGAACATGGGCCTGCCACTGGAATTTGTTAACCCGCCTCTTGCGGATTTCTCCCCTTTCTTTGATTTACACCTGCAGGCTCTCCCTTGCCATCGGAGCAGGATCTGCTGATGCAGGCCCGGCTGGATCAAATGTGCAAAGGCTTGTCCCCAGGCCTCGGGAAAAAATTGAGCAGAGATTCCCGCCTCCGCCTCCGCCTCCTCTTGCCTTCCGAACGGGCTTCCAAACGGGCAATGCCCTGACGGGTCCCCCACGCCCCATCCTGCCCATGCCCACACCCCTGTATATGAGGGTGACCCATGTCCCTCACCCTCCATGCTCGAACGGAAGACACGTGTGTCCTGAGGGGAGCGCCAGACAGGCATTTCTCCGGCCAGGCAGACCCCTGCAGCACCCGTTAGGCTCCAAAGCCTGTACATTCCCAAGATGCCACTGGTCACTATGCAAATCAGACAGCCCTGGCCACACCCTCTCCGCCGCTGGGCTCTGCTGCTTTCGGTACGTGCAGCTCAGCTTTTTCTTACCCTGAACCAGACTTCCGTTTCAGCAAAAAGGTGGGTTGCAGTGGGTCCGGGATGCCATTTGGAGACAAAGCCTGCGGCCCTGTCAAAGATGACTTCCTGCCGCACACCATGTGGTCAGAAGCCTACGAAAAGAAGCGCACCTCGGAATACAGAATCTCACTTCCTCAAGAGCCTTGCACAAGAGATTTTCCTCCCGCCGAGGAAAGCAACTCAAAGGGAACCTTGCGAAAATCAAATTAGGAGCCAGATTGCGGGATGCTAGGCAAACTGTTTGTCAGAAAAGCAAATTCATTTTGAGAAGCCCTGACCTGCGGGAAGTAAAAGCATTCAAGGGCAGAAGAAGGACTGTTCCCTGACCGGGAATCGAACCCGGGCCGCGGCGGTGAGAGCGCAGAATCCTAACCACTAGACCACCAGGGAACCCAGAGCCATACAGCAAAAGTTCCTACACTGCTCTCCTAGTGACAAAGCTCATGGGGGCTGAAAGCATATTTTATTCTACAGCGAATATGAATCAGAACTTGAAAAAACACTCATGATTCCACCAGACTGTTTGTCACTTCCAAGCACAGGCCATCCCCTCCCCCGTGCTACTGAACCGACGAATTCCTGTACAATCGGGATCCCCGGGAAATCACAAGAGGGACACCTAGTGGCCGCTGATAGCTCAAAGACAGCTGGTACACCTTCTCACACCTACCTCGTTATTCAGCTTGCTGGAAGAATACATTGCGAATGACCGATTCAAGAGTGCAAGGGAGAAGAGTGCTCCAAAGTAGATGTATACATCGCAGCCGGGTTTTCCAGCAATTTACCTTTCTGATGAGCTGGTACTGCACTTTACGCCCACATAGAGCACCTGACTGGGTGGGGGACTGCGTGCGCATGAAGGTGGCTGAGGGCAATGGGAGCAAAGCAACCTGGGACACAGGGGACCCAGCCCCTTTCCTCTGCTTTCGTCTATAGGTCGGGGTGCCTTTTTAAGGACCTTCGATTAAAAAAAGCTGAGCTGCGTGGACAAATTACGCACGTCTACGTCTTAGAGGGATCTTCCCTGACCGGGAATCGAACCCGGGCCGCGGCGGTGAAAGCGCCGAATCCTAGCCACTAGACCACCAGGGAGGAGATGCTCTTGTGAGCCTGCCTTGCTCACTTCCTTATTGTGACTAAGCTAACTCCACTGTATAGATTGCCCATAAAGTACGAGTGGGGAAAAGTTAGGTGTCACACAGTGTGTTTGTCATAAGCAATTACCTTTATCCTCCTGCAAAAGCCTTTTTACTCTGCAATCACCTCTTGCTGGACAGCCTGCGCTGGAGCAGCCAGCATGAAAAGGGAGCTGAGTAAGGCAGGGCCTAGGGTCTCACCAGGGTGGCCGAGTGGTTAAGGCGTTGGACTTAAGATCCAATGGACAGTTGTCCGCATGGGTTCGAGCCCCATCCCTGGTATGGGTTTTCAGCGGGTGTGTAGGAACTTGCAGATGCTTTTTTAAAGCATTTTCCTCTGCCCTCCTCACCCTCCCAGTGCCCTTCCTTAACAGTCCCAATTCACTTCTCAGCTGTGGGGTCTGCTGCTACTCTGCACTTAGCATGGATGCTTCCCAAAGCAATGCAGTGCCACCTACGCAGAGCCCCTGCTTAGAGAAATACACCTCCTATGTCTTTTCCCACTGAAGGGAGCAGGAGGAAGTACTTGCTTCCTGGGGAACATGGGCCTGCCACTGGAATTTGTTAACCCGCCTCTTGCGGATTTCTCCCCTTTCTTTGATTTAAACCTGCAGGCTCTCCCTTGCCATCGGAGCAGGATCTGCTGATGCAGGCCCGGCTGGATCAAATGTGCAAAGGCTTGTCCCCAGGCCTCGGGAAAAAATTGAGCAGAGATTCCCGCCTCCGCCTCCGCCTCCTCTTGCCTTCCGAACGGGCTTCCAAACGGGCAATGCCCTGACGGGTCCCCCACGCCCCATCCTGCCCATGCCCACACCCCTGTATATGAGGGTGACCCATGTCCCTCACCCTCCATGCTCGAACGGAAGACACGTGTGTCCTGAGGGGAGCGCCAGACAGGCATTTCTCCGGCCAGGCAGACCCCTGCAGCACCCGTTAGGCTCCAAAGCCTGTACATTCCCAAGATGCCACTGGTCACTATGCAAATCAGACAGCCCTGGCCACACCCTCTCCGCCGCTGGGCTCTGCTGCTTTCGGTACGTGCAGCTCAGCTTTTTCTTACCCTGAACCAGACTTCCGTTTCAGCAAAAAGGTGGGTTGCAGTGGGTCCGGGATGCCATTTGGAGACAAAGCCTGCGGCCCTGTCAAAGATGACTTCCTGCCGCACACCATGTGGTCAGAAGCCTACGAAAAGAAGCGCACCTCGGAATACAGAATCTCACTTCCTCAAGAGCCTTGCACAAGAGATTTTCCTCCCGCCGAGGAAAGCAACTCAAAGGGAACCTTGCGAAAATCAAATTAGGAGCCAGATTGCGGGATGCTAGGCAAACTGTTTGTCAGAAAAGCAAATTCATTTTGAGAAGCCCTGACCTGCGGGAAGGAAAAGCATTCAAGGGCAGAAGAAGGACTGTTCCCTGACCGGGAATCGAACCCGGGCCGCGGCGGTGAGAGCGCAGAATCCTAACCACTAGACCACCAGGGAACCCAGAGCCATACAGCAAAAGTTCCTACACTGCTCTCCTAGTGACAAAGCTCATGGGGGCTGAAAGCATATTTTATTCTACAGCGAATATGAATCAGAACTTGAAAAAACACTCATGATTCCACCAGACTGTTTGTCACTTCCAAGCACAGGCCATCCCCTCCCCCGTGCTACTGAACCGACGAATTCCTGTACAATCGGGATCCCCGGGAAATCACAAGAGGGACACCTAGTGGCCGCTGATAGCTCAAAGACAGCTGGTACACCTTCTCACACCTACCTCGTTATTCAGCTTGCTGGAAGAATACATTGCGAATGACCGATTCAAGAGTGCAAGGGAGAAGAGTGCTCCAAAGTAGATGTATACATCGCAGCCGGGTTTTCCAGCAATTTACCTTTCTGATGAGCTGGTACTGCACTTTACGCCCACATAGAGCACCTGACTGGGTGGGGGACTGCGTGCGCATGAAGGTGGCTGAGGGCAATGGGAGCAAAGCAACCTGGGACACAGGGGACCCAGCCCCTTTCCTCTGCTTTCGTCTATAGGTCGGGGTGCCTTTTTAAGGACCTTCGATTAAAAAAAGCTGAGCTGCGTGGACAAATTACGCACGTCTACGTCTTAGAGGGATCTTCCCTGACCGGGAATCGAACCCGGGCCGCGGCGGTGAAAGCGCCGAATCCTAGCCACTAGACCACCAGGGAGGAGATGCTCTTGTGAGCCTGCCTTGCTCACTTCCTTATTGTGACTAAGCTAACTCCACTGTATAGATTGCCCATAAAGTACGAGTGGGGAAAAGTTAGGTGTCACACAGTGTGTTTGTCATAAGCAATTACCTTTATCCTCCTGCAAAAGCCTTTTTACTCTGCAATCACCTCTTGCTGGACAGCCTGCGCTGGAGCAGCCAGCATGAAAAGGGAGCTGAGTAAGGCAGGACCTAGGGTCTCACCAGGGTGGCCGAGTGGTTAAGGCGTTGGACTTAAGATCCAATGGACAGTTGTCCGCATGGGTTCGAGCCCCATCCCTGGTATGGGTTTTCAGCGGGTGTGTAGGAACTTGCAGATGCTTTTGTAAAGCATTTTCCTCTGCCCTCCTCACCCTCCCAGTGCCCTTCCTTAACAGTCCCAATTCACGTCTCAGCTGTGGGGTCTGCTGCTACTCTGCACTTAGCATGGATGTTTGCCAAAGCAATGCAGTGCCACCTACGCAGAGCCCCTGCTTAGAGAAATACACCTCCTATGTCTTTTCCCACTGAAGGGAGCAGGAGGAAGTACTTGCTTCCTGGGGAACATGGGCCTGCCACTGGAATTTGTTAACCCGCCTCTTGCGGATTTCTCCCCTTTCTTTGATTTACACCTGCAGGCTCTCCCTTGCCATCGGAGCAGGATCTGCTGATGCAGGCCCGGCTGGATCAAATGTGCAAAGGCTTGTCCCCAGGCCTCGGGAAAAAATTGAGCAGAGATTCCCGCCTCCGCCTCCGCCTCCTCTTGCCTTCCGAACGGGCTTCCAAACGGGCAATGCCCTGACGGGTCCCCCACGCCCCATCCTGCCCATGCCCACACCCCTGTATATGAGGGTGACCCATGTCCCTCACCATCCATGCTCGAACGGAAGACACGTGTGTCCTGAGGGGAGCGCCAGACAGGCATTTCTCCGGCCAGGCAGACCCCTGCAGCACCCGTTAGGCTCCAAAGCCTGTACATTCCCAAGATGCCACTGGTCACTATGCAAATCAGACAGCCCTGGCCACACCCTCTCCGCCGCTGGGCTCTGCTGCTTTCGGTACGTGCAGCTCAGCTTTTTCTTACCCTGAACCAGACTTCCGTTTCAGCAAAAAGGTGGGTTGCAGTGGGTCCGGGATGCCATTTGGAGACAAAGCCTGCGGCCCTGTCAAAGATGACTTCCTGCCGCACACCATGTGGTCAGAAGCCTACGAAAAGAAGCGCACCTCGGAATACAGAATCTCACTTCCTCAAGAGCCTTGCACAAGAGATTTTCCTCCCGCCGAGGAAAGCAACTCAAAGGGAACCTTGCGAAAATCAAATTAGGAGCCAGATTGCGGGATGCTAGGCAAACTGTTTGTCAGAAAAGCAAATTCATTTTGAGAAGCCCTGACCTGCGGGAAGGAAAAGCATTCAAGGGCAGAAGAAGGACTGTTCCCTGACCGGGAATCGAACCCGGGCCGCGGCGGTGAGAGCGCCGAATCCTAACCACTAGACCACCAGGGAACCCAGAGCCATACAGCAAAAGTTCCTACACTGCTCTCCTAGTGACAAAGCTCATGGGGGCTGAAAGCATATTTTATTCTACAGCGAATATGAATCAGAACTTGAAAAAACAGTCATGATTCCACCAGACTGTTTGTCACTTCCAAGCACAGGCCATCCCCTCCCCCGTGCTACTGAACCGACGAATTCCTGTACAATCGGGATCCCCGGGAAATCACAAGAGGGACACCTAGTGGCCGCTGATAGCTCAAAGACAGCTGGTACACCTTCTCACACCTACCTCGTTATTCAGCTTGCTGGAAGAATACATTGCGAATGACCGATTCAAGAGTGCAAGGGAGAAGAGTGCTCCAAAGTAGATGTATACATCGCAGCCGGGTTTTCCAGCAATTTACCTTTCTGATGAGCTGGTACTGCACTTTACGCCCACATAGAGCACCTGACTGGGTGGGGGACTGCGTGCGCATGAAGGTGGCTGAGGGCAATGGGAGCAAAGCAACCTGGGACACAGGGGACCCAGCCCCTTTCCTCTGCTTTCGTCTATAGGTCGGGGTGCCTTTTTAAGGACCTTCGATTAAAAAAAGCTGAGCTGCGTGGACAAATTACGCACGTCTACGTCTTAGAGGGATCTTCCCTGACCGGGAATCGAACCCGGGCCGCGGCGGTGAAAGCGCCGAATCCTAGCCACTAGACCACCAGGGAGGAGATGCTCTTGTGAGCCTGCCTTGCTCACTTCCTTATTGTGACTAAGCTAACTCCACTGTATAGATTGCCCATAAAGTACGAGTGAGGAAAAGTTAGGTGTCACACAGTGTGTTTGTCATAAGCAATTACCTTTATCCTCCTGCAAAAGCCTTTTTACTCTGCAATCACCTCTTGCTGGACAGCCTGCGCTGGAGCAGCCAGCATGAAAAGGGAGCTGAGTAAGGCAGGGCCTAGGGTCTCACCAGGGTGGCCGAGTGGTTAAGGCGTTGGACTTAAGATCCAATGGACAGTTGTCCGCATGGGTTCGAGCCCCATCCCTGGTATGGGTTTTCAGCGGGTGTGTAGGAACTTGCAGATGCTTTTTTAAAGCATTTTCCTCTGCCCTCCTCACCCTCCCAGTGCCCTTCCTTAACAGTCCCAATTCACGTCTCAGCTGTGGGGTCTGCTGCTACTCTGCACTTAGCATGGATGCTTCCCAAAGCAATGCAGTGCCACCTACGCAGAGCCCCTGCTTAGAGAAATACACCTCCTATGTCTTTTCCCACTGAAGGGAGCAGGAGGAAGTACTTGCTTCCTGGGGAACATGGGCCTGCCACTGGAATTTGTTAACCCGCCTCTTGCGGATTTCTCCCCTTTCTTTGATTTACACCTGCAGGCTCTCCCTTGCCATCGGAGCAGGATCTGCTGATGCAGGCCCGGCTGGATCAAATGTGCAAAGGCTTGTCCCCAGGCCTCGGGAAAAAATTGAGCAGAGATTCCCGCCTCCGCCTCCGCCTCCTCTTGCCTTCCGAACGGGCTTCCAAACGGGCTTCCAAACGGGCAATGCCCTGACGGGTCCCCCACGCCCCATCCTGCCCATGCCCACACCCCTGTATATGAGGGTGACCCATGTCCCTCACCCTCCATGCTCGAACGGAAGACACGTGTGTCCTGAGGGGAGCGCCAGACAGGCATTTCTCCGGCCAGGCAGACCCCTGCAGCACCCGTTAGGCTCCAAAGCCTGTACATTCCCAAGATGCCACTGGTCACTATGCAAATCAGACAGCCCTGGCCACACCCTCTCCGCCGCTGGGCTCTGCTGCTTTCGGTACGTGCAGCTCAGCTTTTTCTTACCCTGAACCAGACTTCCGTTTCAGCAAAAAGGTGGGTTGCAGTGGGTCCGGGATGCCATTTGGAGACAAAGCCTGCGGCCCTGTCAAAGATGACTTCCTGCCGCACACCATGTGGTCAGAAGCCTACGAAAAGAAGCGCACCTCGGAATACAGAATCTCACTTCCTCAAGAGCCTTGCACAAGAGATTTTCCTCCCGCCGAGGAAAGCAACTCAAAGGGAACCTTGCGAAAATCAAATTAGGAGCCAGATTGCGGGATGCTAGGCAAACTGTTTGTCAGAAAAGCAAATTCATTTTGATAAGCCCTGACCTGCGGGAAGGAAAAGCATTCAAGGGCAGAAGAAGGACTGTTCCCTGACCGGGAATCGAACCCAGGCCGCAGCGGTGAGAGCGCCGAATCCTAACCACTAGACCACCAGGGAACCCACAGCCATACAGCAAAAGTTCCTACACTGCTCTCCTAGTGACAAAGCTCATGGGGGCTGAAAGCATATTTTATTCTACAGCGAATATGAATCAGAACTTGAAAAAACACTCATGATTCCACCAGACTGTTTGTCACTTCCAAGCACAGGCCATCCCCTCCCCCGTGCTACTGAACCGACGAATTCCTGTACAATCGGGATCCCCGGGAAATCACAAGAGGGACACCTAGTGGCCGCTGATAGCTCAAAGACAGCTGGTACACCTTCTCACACCTACCTCGTTATTCAGCTTGCTGGAAGAATACATTGCGAATGACCGATTCAAGAGTGCAAGGGAGAAGAGTGCTCCAAAGTAGATGTATACATCGCAGCCGGGTTTTCCAGCAATTTACCTTTCTGATGAGCTGGTACTGCACTTTACGCCCACATAGAGCACCTGACTGGGTGGGGGACTGCGTGCGCATGAAGGTGGCTGAGGGCAATGGGAGCAAAGCAACCTGGGACACAGGGGACCCAGCCCCTTTCCTCTGCTTTCGTCTATAGGTCGGGGTGCCTTTTTAGGGCCTTCGATTAAAAAAAGCTGAGCTGCGTGGACAAATTACGCACGTCTACGTCTTAGAGGGATCTTCCCTGACCGGGAATCGAACCCGGGCCGCGGCGGTGAAAGCGCCGAATCCTAGCCACTAGACCACCAGGGAGGAGATGCTCTTGTGAGCCTGCCTTGCTCACTTCCTTATTGTGACTAAGCTAACTCCACTGTATAGATTGCCCATAAAGTACGAGTGGGGAAAAGTTAGGTGTCACACAGTGTGTTTGTCATAAGCAATTACCTTTATCCTCCTGCAAAAGCCTTTTTACTCTGCAATCACCTCTTGCTGGACAGCCTGCGCTGGAGCAGCCAGCATGAAAAGGGAGCTGAGTAAGGCAGGACCTAGGGTCTCACCAGGGTGGCCGAGTGGTTAAGGCGTTGGACTTAAGATCCAATGGACAGTTGTCCGCATGGGTTCGAGCCCCATCCCTGGTATGGGTTTTCAGCGGGTGTGTAGGAACTTGCAGATGCTTTTGTAAAGCATTTTCCTCTGCCCTCCTCACCCTCCCAGTGCCCTTCCTTAACAGTCCCAATTCACGTCTCAGCTGTGGGGTCTGCTGCTACTCTGCACTTAGCATGGATGTTTGCCAAAGCAATGCAGTGCCACCTACGCAGAGCCCCTGCTTAGAGAAATACACCTCCTATGTCTTTTCCCACTGAAGGGAGCAGGAGGAAGTACTTGCTTCCTGGGGAACATGGGCCTGCCACTGGAATTTGTTAACCCGCCTCTTGCGGATTTCTCCCCTTTCTTTGATTTACACCTGCAGGCTCTCCCTTGCCATCGGAGCAGGATCTGCTGATGCAGGCCCGGCTGGATCAAATGTGCAAAGGCTTGTCCCCAGGCCTCGGGAAAAAATTGAGCAGAGATTCCCGCCTCCGCCTCCGCCTCCTCTTGCCTTCCGAACGGGCTTCCAAACGGGCAATGCCCTGACGGGTCCCCCACGCCCCATCCTGCCCATGCCCACACCCCTGTATATGAGGGTGACCCATGTCCCTCACCCTCCATGCTCGAACGGAAGACACGTGTGTCCTGAGGGGAGCGCCAGACAGGCATTTCTCCGGCCAGGCAGACCCCTGCAGCACCCGTTAGGCTCCAAAGCCTGTACATTCCCAAGATGCCACTGGTCACTATGCAAATCAGACAGCCCTGGCCACACCCTCTCCGCCGCTGGGCTCTGCTGCTTTCGGTACGTGCAGCTCAGCTTTTTCTTACCCTGAACCAGACTTCCGTTTCAGCAAAAAGGTGGGTTGCAGTGGGTCCGGGATGCCATTTGGAGACAAAGCCTGCGGCCCTGTCAAAGATGACTTCCTGCCGCACACCATGTGGTCAGAAGCCTACGAAAAGAAGCGCACCTCGGAATACAGAATCTCACTTCCTCAAGAGCCTTGCACAAGAGATTTTCCTCCCGCCGAGGAAAGCAACTCAAAGGGAACCTTGCGAAAATCAAATTAGGAGCCAGATTGCGGGATGCTAGGCAAACTGTTTGTCAGAAAAGCAAATTCATTTTGAGAAGCCCTGACCTGCGGGAAGTAAAAGCATTCAAGGGCAGAAGAAGGACTGTTCCCTGACCGGGAATCGAACCCGGGCCGCGGCGGTGAGAGCGCAGAATCCTAACCACTAGACCACCAGGGAACCCAGAGCCATACAGCAAAAGTTCCTACACTGCTCTCCTAGTGACAAAGCTCATGGGGGCTGAAAGCATATTTTATTCTACAGCGAATATGAATCAGAACTTGAAAAAACACTCATGATTCCACCAGACTGTTTGTCACTTCCAAGCACAGGCCATCCCCTCCCCCGTGCTACTGAACCGACGAATTCCTGTACAATCGGGATCCCCGGGAAATCACAAGAGGGACACCTAGTGGCCGCTGATAGCTCAAAGACAGCTGGTACACCTTCTCACACCTACCTCGTTATTCAGCTTGCTGGAAGAATACATTGCGAATGACCGATTCAAGAGTGCAAGGGAGAAGAGTGCTCCAAAGTAGATGTATACATCGCAGCCGGGTTTTCCAGCAATTTACCTTTCTGATGAGCTGGTACTGCACTTTACGCCCACATAGAGCACCTGACTGGGTGGGGGACTGCGTGCGCATGAAGGTGGCTGAGGGCAATGGGAGCAAAGCAACCTGGGACACAGGGGACCCAGCCCCTTTCCTCTGCTTTCGTCTATAGGTCGGGGTGCCTTTTTAAGGACCTTCGATTAAAAAAAGCTGAGCTGCGTGGACAAATTACGCACGTCTACGTCTTAGAGGGATCTTCCCTGACCGGGAATCGAACCCGGGCCGCGGCGGTGAAAGCGCCGAATCCTAGCCACTAGACCACCAGGGAGGAGATGCTCTTGTGAGCCTGCCTTGCTCACTTCCTTATTGTGACTAAGCTAACTCCACTGTATAGATTGCCCATAAAGTACGAGTGGGGAAAAGTTAGGTGTCACACAGTGTGTTTGTCATAAGCAATTACCTTTATCCTCCTGCAAAAGCCTTTTTACTCTGCAATCACCTCTTGCTGGACAGCCTGCGCTGGAGCAGCCAGCATGAAAAGGGAGCTGAGTAAGGCAGGGCCTAGGGTCTCACCAGGGTGGCCGAGTGGTTAAGGCGTTGGACTTAAGATCCAATGGACAGTTGTCCGCATGGGTTCGAGCCCCATCCCTGGTATGGGTTTTCAGCGGGTGTGTAGGAACTTGCAGATGCTTTTTTAAAGCATTTTCCTCTGCCCTCCTCACCCTCCCAGTGCCCTTCCTTAACAGTCCCAATTCACGTCTCAGCTGTGGGGTCTGCTGCTACTCTGCACTTAGCATGGATGCTTCCCAAAGCAATGCAGTGCCACCTACGCAGAGCCCCTGCTTAGAGAAATACACCTCCTATGTCTTTTCCCACTGAAGGGAGCAGGAGGAAGTACTTGCTTCCTGGGGAACATGGGCCTGCCACTGGAATTTGTTAACCCGCCTCTTGCGGATTTCTCCCCTTTCTTTGATTTAAACCTGCAGGCTCTCCCTTGCCATCGGAGCAGGATCTGCTGATGCAGGCCCGGCTGGATCAAATGTGCAAAGGCTTGTCCCCAGGCCTCGGGAAAAAATTGAGCAGAGATTCCCGCCTCCGCCTCCGCCTCCTCTTGCCTTCCGAACGGGCTTCCAAACGGGCAATGCCCTGACGGGTCCCCCACGCCCCATCCTGCCCATGCCCACACCCCTGTATATGAGGGTGACCCATGTCCCTCACCCTCCATGCTCGAACGGAAGACACGTGTGTCCTGAGGGGAGCGCCAGACAGGCATTTCTCCGGCCAGGCAGACCCCTGCAGCACCCGTTAGGCTCCAAAGCCTGTACATTCCCAAGATGCCACTGGTCACTATGCAAATCAGACAGCCCTGGCCACACCCTCTCCGCCGCTGGGCTCTGCTGCTTTCGGTACGTGCAGCTCAGCTTTTTCTTACCCTGAACCAGACTTCCGTTTCAGCAAAAAGGTGGGTTGCAGTGGGTCCGGGATGCCATTTGGAGACAAAGCCTGCGGCCCTGTCAAAGATGACTTCCTGCCGCACACCATGTGGTCAGAAGCCTACGAAAAGAAGCGCACCTCGGAATACAGAATCTCACTTCCTCAAGAGCCTTGCACAAGAGATTTTCCTCCCGCCGAGGAAAGCAACTCAAAGGGAACCTTGCGAAAATCAAATTAGGAGCCAGATTGCGGGATGCTAGGCAAACTGTTTGTCAGAAAAGCAAATTCATTTTGAGAAGCCCTGACCTGCGGGAAGGAAAAGCATTCAAGGGCAGAAGAAGGACTGTTCCCTGACCGGGAATCGAAACCGGGCCGCGGCGGTGAGAGCGCAGAATCCTAACCACTAGACCACCAGGGAACCCAGAGCCATACAGCAAAAGTTCCTACACTGCTCTCCTAGTGACAAAGCTCATGGGGGCTGAAAGCATATTTTATTCTACAGCGAATATGAATCAGAACTTGAAAAAACACTCATGATTCCACCAGACTGTTTGTCACTTCCAAGCACAGGCCATCCCCTCCCCCGTGCTACTGAACCGACGAATTCCTGTACAATCGGGATCCCCGGGAAATCACAAGAGGGACACCTAGTGGCCGCTGATAGCTCAAAGACAGCTGGTACACCTTCTCACACCTACCTCGTTATTCAGCTTGCTGGAAGAATACATTGCGAATGACCGATTCAAGAGTGCAAGGGAGAAGAGTGCTCCAAAGTAGATGTATACATCGCAGCCGGGTTTTCCAGCAATTTACCTTTCTGATGAGCTGGTACTGCACTTTACGCCCACATAGAGCACCTGACTGGGTGGGGGACTGCGTGCGCATGAAGGTGGCTGAGGGCAATGGGAGCAAAGCAACCTGGGACACAGGGGACCCAGCCCCTTTCCTCTGCTTTCGTCTATAGGTCGGGGTGCCTTTTTAAGGACCTTCGATTAAAAAAAGCTGAGCTGCGTGGACAAATTACGCACGTCTACGTCTTAGAGGGATCTTCCCTGACCGGGAATCGAACCCGGGCCGCGGCGGTGAAAGTGCCGAATCCTAGCCACTAGACCACCAGGGAGGAGATGCTCTTGTGAGCCTGCCTTGCTCACTTCCTTATTGTGACTAAGCTAACTCCACTGTATAGATTGCCCATAAAGTACGAGTGGGGAAAAGTTAGGTGTCACACAGTGTGTTTGTCATAAGCAATTACCTTTATCCTCCTGCAAAAGCCTTTTTACTCTGCAATCACCTCTTGCTGGACAGCCTGCGCTGGAGCAGCCAGCATGAAAAGGGAGCTGAGTAAGGCAGGACCTAGGGTCTCACCAGGGTGGCCGAGTGGTTAAGGCGTTGGACTTAAGATCCAATGGACAGTTGTCCGCATGGGTTCGAGCCCCATCCCTGGTATGGGTTTTCAGCGGGTGTGTAGGAACTTGCAGATGCTTTTGTAAAGCATTTTCCTCTGCCCTCCTCACCCTCCCAGTGCCCTTCCTTAACAGTCCCAATTCACGTCTCAGCTGTGGGGTCTGCTGCTACTCTGCACTTAGCATGGATGTTTGCCAAAGCAATGCAGTGCCACCTACGCAGAGCCCCTGCTTAGAGAAATACACCTCCTATGTCTTTTCCCACTGAAGGGAGCAGGAGGAAGTACTTGCTTCCTGGGGAACATGGGCCTGCCACTGGAATTTGTTAACCCGCCTCTTGCGGATTTCTCCCCTTTCTTTGATTTACACCTGCAGGCTCTCCCTTGCCATCGGAGCAGGATCTGCTGATGCAGGCCCGGCTGGATCAAATGTGCAAAGGCTTGTCCCCAGGCCTCGGGAAAAAATTGAGCAGAGATTCCCGCCTCCGCCTCCGCCTCCTCTTGCCTTCCGAACGGGCTTCCAAACGGGCAATGCCCTGACGGGTCCCCCACGCCCCATCCTGCCCATGCCCACACCCCTGTATATGAGGGTGACCCATGTCCCTCACCCTCCATGCTCGAACGGAAGACACGTGTGTCCTGAGGGGAGCGCCAGACAGGCATTTCTCCGGCCAGGCAGACCCCTGCAGCACCCGTTAGGCTCCAAAGCCTGTACATTCCCAAGATGCCACTGGTCACTATGCAAATCAGACAGCCCTGGCCACACCCTCTCCGCCGCTGGGCTCTGCTGCTTTCGGTACGTGCAGCTCAGCTTTTTCTTACCCTGAACCAGACTTCCGTTTCAGCAAAAAGGTGGGTTGCAGTGGGTCCGGGATGCCATTTGGAGACAAAGCCTGCGGCCCTGTCAAAGATGACTTCCTGCCGCACACCATGTGGTCAGAAGCCTACGAAAAGAAGCGCACCTCGGAATACAGAATCTCACTTCCTCAAGAGCCTTGCACAAGAGATTTTCCTCCCGCCGAGGAAAGCAACTCAAAGGGAACCTTGCGAAAATCAAATTAGGAGCCAGATTGCGGGATGCTAGGCAAACTGTTTGTCAGAAAAGCAAATTCATTTTGAGAAGCCCTGACCTGCGGGAAGGAAAAGCATTCAAGGGCAGAAGAAGGACTGTTCCCTGACCGGGAATCGAACCCGGGCCGCGGCGGTGAGAGCGCCGAATCCTAACCACTAGACCACCAGGGAACCCACAGCCATACAGCAAAAGTTCCTACACTGCTCTCCTAGTGACAAAGCTCATGGGGGCTGAAAGCATATTTTATTCTACAGCGAATATGAATCAGAACTTGAAAAAACACTCATGATTCCACCAGACTGTTTGTCACTTCCAAGCACAGGCCATCCCCTCCCCCGTGCTACTGAACCGACGAATTCCTGTACAATCGGGATCCCCGGGAAATCACAAGAGGGACACCTAGTGGCCGCTGATAGCTCAAAGACAGCTGGTACACCTTCTCACACCTACCTCGTTATTCAGCTTGCTGGAAGAATACATTGCGAATGACCGATTCAAGAGTGCAAGGGAGAAGAGTGCTCCAAAGTAGATGTATACATCGCAGCCGGGTTTTCCAGCAATTTACCTTTCTGATGAGCTGGTACTGCACTTTACGCCCACATAGAGCACCTGACTGGGTGGGGGACTGCGTGCGCATGAAGGTGGCTGAGGGCAATGGGAGCAAAGCAACCTGGGACACAGGGGACCCAGCCCCTTTCCTCTGCTTTCGTCTATAGGTCGGGGTGCCTTTTTAAGGACCTTCGATTAAAAAAAGCTGAGCTGCGTGGACAAATTACGCACGTCTACGTCTTAGAGGGATCTTCCCTGACCGGGAATCGAACCCGGGCCGCGGCGGTGAAAGTGCCGAATCCTAGCCACTAGACCACCAGGGAGGAGATGCTCTTGTGAGCCTGCCTTGCTCACTTCCTTATTGTGACTAAGCTAACTCCACTGTATAGATTGCCCATAAAGTACGAGTGGGGAAAAGTTAGGTGTCACACAGTGTGTTTGTCATAAGCAATTACCTTTATCCTCCTGCAAAAGCCTTTTTACTCTGCAATCACCTCTTGCTGGACAGCCTGCGCTGGAGCAGCCAGCATGAAAAGGGAGCTGAGTAAGGCAGGGCCTAGGGTCTCACCAGGGTGGCCGAGTGGTTAAGGCGTTGGACTTAAGATCCAATGGACAGTTGTCCGCATGGGTTCGAGCCCCATCCCTGGTATGGGTTTTCAGCGGGTGTGTAGGAACTTGCAGATGCTTTTTTAAAGCATTTTCCTCTGCCCTCCTCACCCTCCCAGTGCCCTTCCTTAACAGTCCCAATTCACGTCTCAGCTGTGGGGTCTGCTGCTACTCTGCACTTAGCATGGATGCTTCCCAAAGCAATGCAGTGCCACCTACGCAGAGCCCCTGCTTAGAGAAATACACCTCCTATGTCTTTTCCCACTGAAGGGAGCAGGAGGAAGTACTTGCTTCCTGGGGAACATGGGCCTGCCACTGGAATTTGTTAACCCGCCTCTTGCGGATTTCTCCCCTTTCTTTGATTTAAACCTGCAGGCTCTCCCTTGCCATCGGAGCAGGATCTGCTGATGCAGGCCCGGCTGGATCAAATGTGCAAAGGCTTGTCCCCAGGCCTCGGGAAAAAATTGAGCAGAGATTCCCGCCTCCGCCTCCGCCTCCTCTTGCCTTCCGAACGGGCTTCCAAACGGGCAATGCCCTGACGGGTCCCCCACGCCCCATCCTGCCCATGCCCACACCCCTGTATATGAGGGTGACCCATGTCCCTCACCCTCCATGCTCGAACGGAAGACACGTGTGTCCTGAGGGGAGCGCCAGACAGGCATTTCTCCGGCCAGGCAGACCCCTGCAGCACCCGTTAGGCTCCAAAGCCTGTACATTCCCAAGATGCCACTGGTCACTATGCAAATCAGACAGCCCTGGCCACACCCTCTCCGCCGCTGGGCTCTGCTGCTTTCGGTACGTGCAGCTCAGCTTTTTCTTACCCTGAACCAGACTTCCGTTTCAGCAAAAAGGTGGGTTGCAGTGGGTCCGGGATGCCATTTGGAGACAAAGCCTGCGGCCCTGTCAAAGATGACTTCCTGCCGCACACCATGTGGTCAGAAGCCTACGAAAAGAAGCGCACCTCGGAATACAGAATCTCACTTCCTCAAGAGCCTTGCACAAGAGATTTTCCTCCCGCCGAGGAAAGCAACTCAAAGGGAACCTTGCGAAAATCAAATTAGGAGCCAGATTGCGGGATGCTAGGCAAACTGTTTGTCAGAAAAGCAAATTCATTTTGAGAAGCCCTGACCTGCGGGAAGGAAAAGCATTCAAGGGCAGAAGAAGGACTGTTCCCTGACCGGGAATCGAAACCGGGCCGCGGCGGTGAGAGCGCAGAATCCTAACCACTAGACCACCAGGGAACCCAGAGCCATACAGCAAAAGTTCCTACACTGCTCTCCTAGTGACAAAGCTCATGGGGGCTGAAAGCATATTTTATTCTACAGCGAATATGAATCAGAACTTGAAAAAACACTCATGATTCCACCAGACTGTTTGTCACTTCCAAGCACAGGCCATCCCCTCCCCCGTGCTACTGAACCGACGAATTCCTGTACAATCGGGATCCCCGGGAAATCACAAGAGGGACACCTAGTGGCCGCTGATAGCTCAAAGACAGCTGGTACACCTTCTCACACCTACCTCGTTATTCAGCTTGCTGGAAGAATACATTGCGAATGACCGATTCAAGAGTGCAAGGGAGAAGAGTGCTCCAAAGTAGATGTATACATCGCAGCCGGGTTTTCCAGCAATTTACCTTTCTGATGAGCTGGTACTGCACTTTACGCCCACATAGAGCACCTGACTGGGTGGGGGACTGCGTGCGCATGAAGGTGGCTGAGGGCAATGGGAGCAAAGCAACCTGGGACACAGGGGACCCAGCCCCTTTCCTCTGCTTTCGTCTATAGGTCGGGGTGCCTTTTTAAGGACCTTCGATTAAAAAAAGCTGAGCTGCGTGGACAAATTACGCACGTCTACGTCTTAGAGGGATCTTCCCTGACCGGGAATCGAACCCGGGCCGCGGCGGTGAAAGTGCCGAATCCTAGCCACTAGACCACCAGGGAGGAGATGCTCTTGTGAGCCTGCCTTGCTCACTTCCTTATTGTGACTAAGCTAACTCCACTGTATAGATTGCCCATAAAGTACGAGTGGGGAAAAGTTAGGTGTCACACAGTGTGTTTGTCATAAGCAATTACCTTTATCCTCCTGCAAAAGCCTTTTTACTCTGCAATCACCTCTTGCTGGACAGCCTGCGCTGGAGCAGCCAGCATGAAAAGGGAGCTGAGTAAGGCAGGACCTAGGGTCTCACCAGGGTGGCCGAGTGGTTAAGGCGTTGGACTTAAGATCCAATGGACAGTTGTCCGCATGGGTTCGAGCCCCATCCCTGGTATGGGTTTTCAGCGGGTGTGTAGGAACTTGCAGATGCTTTTGTAAAGCATTTTCCTCTGCCCTCCTCACCCTCCCAGTGCCCTTCCTTAACAGTCCCAATTCACGTCTCAGCTGTGGGGTCTGCTGCTACTCTGCACTTAGCATGGATGTTTGCCAAAGCAATGCAGTGCCACCTACGCAGAGCCCCTGCTTAGAGAAATACACCTCCTATGTCTTTTCCCACTGAAGGGAGCAGGAGGAAGTACTTGCTTCCTGGGGAACATGGGCCTGCCACTGGAATTTGTTAACCCGCCTCTTGCGGATTTCTCCCCTTTCTTTGATTTACACCTGCAGGCTCTCCCTTGCCATCGGAGCAGGATCTGCTGATGCAGGCCCGGCTGGATCAAATGTGCAAAGGCTTGTCCCCAGGCCTCGGGAAAAAATTGAGCAGAGATTCCCGCCTCCGCCTCCGCCTCCTCTTGCCTTCCGAACGGGCTTCCAAACGGGCAATGCCCTGACGGGTCCCCCACGCCCCATCCTGCCCATGCCCACACCCCTGTATATGAGGGTGACCCATGTCCCTCACCCTCCATGCTCGAACGGAAGACACGTGTGTCCTGAGGGGAGCGCCAGACAGGCATTTCTCCGGCCAGGCAGACCCCTGCAGCACCCGTTAGGCTCCAAAGCCTGTACATTCCCAAGATGCCACTGGTCACTATGCAAATCAGACAGCCCTGGCCACACCCTCTCCGCCGCTGGGCTCTGCTGCTTTCGGTACGTGCAGCTCAGCTTTTTCTTACCCTGAACCAGACTTCCGTTTCAGCAAAAAGGTGGGTTGCAGTGGGTCCGGGATGCCATTTGGAGACAAAGCCTGCGGCCCTGTCAAAGATGACTTCCTGCCGCACACCATGTGGTCAGAAGCCTACGAAAAGAAGCGCACCTCGGAATACAGAATCTCACTTCCTCAAGAGCCTTGCACAAGAGATTTTCCTCCCGCCGAGGAAAGCAACTCAAAGGGAACCTTGCGAAAATCAAATTAGGAGCCAGATTGCGGGATGCTAGGCAAACTGTTTGTCAGAAAAGCAAATTCATTTTGAGAAGCCCTGACCTGCGGGAAGGAAAAGCATTCAAGGGCAGAAGAAGGACTGTTCCCTGACCGGGAATCGAACCCGGGCCGCGGCGGTGAGAGCGCCGAATCCTAACCACTAGACCACCAGGGAACCCACAGCCATACAGCAAAAGTTCCTACACTGCTCTCCTAGTGACAAAGCTCATGGGGGCTGAAAGCATATTTTATTCTACAGCGAATATGAATCAGAACTTGAAAAAACACTCATGATTCCACCAGACTGTTTGTCACTTCCAAGCACAGGCCATCCCCTCCCCCGTGCTACTGAACCGACGAATTCCTGTACAATCGGGATCCCCGGGAAATCACAAGAGGGACACCTAGTGGCCGCTGATAGCTCAAAGACAGCTGGTACACCTTCTCACACCTACCTCGTTATTCAGCTTGCTGGAAGAATACATTGCGAATGACCGATTCAAGAGTGCAAGGGAGAAGAGTGCTCCAAAGTAGATGTATACATCGCAGCCGGGTTTTCCAGCAATTTACCTTTCTGATGAGCTGGTACTGCACTTTACGCCCACATAGAGCACCTGACTGGGTGGGGGACTGCGTGCGCATGAAGGTGGCTGAGGGCAATGGGAGCAAAGCAACCTGGGACACAGGGGACCCAGCCCCTTTCCTCTGCTTTCGTCTATAGGTCGGGGTGCCTTTTTAAGGACCTTCGATTAAAAAAAGCTGAGCTGCGTGGACAAATTACGCACGTCTACGTCTTAGAGGGATCTTCCCTGACCGGGAATCGAACCCGGGCCGCGGCGGTGAAAGTGCCGAATCCTAGCCACTAGACCACCAGGGAGGAGATGCTCTTGTGAGCCTGCCTTGCTCACTTCCTTATTGTGACTAAGCTAACTCCACTGTATAGATTGCCCATAAAGTACGAGTGGGGAAAAGTTAGGTGTCACACAGTGTGTTTGTCATAAGCAATTACCTTTATCCTCCTGCAAAAGCCTTTTTACTCTGCAATCACCTCTTGCTGGACAGCCTGCGCTGGAGCAGCCAGCATGAAAAGGGAGCTGAGTAAGGCAGGACCTAGGGTCTCACCAGGGTGGCCGAGTGGTTAAGGCGTTGGACTTAAGATCCAATGGACAGTTGTCCGCATGGGTTCGAGCCCCATCCCTGGTATGGGTTTTCAGCGGGTGTGTAGGAACTTGCAGATGCTTTTGTAAAGCATTTTCCTCTGCCCTCCTCACCCTCCCAGTGCCCTTCCTTAACAGTCCCAATTCACGTCTCAGCTGTGGGGTCTGCTGCTACTCTGCACTTAGCATGGATGTTTGCCAAAGCAATGCAGTGCCACCTACGCAGAGCCCCTGCTTAGAGAAATACACCTCCTATGTCTTTTCCCACTGAAGGGAGCAGGAGGAAGTACTTGCTTCCTGGGGAACATGGGCCTGCCACTGGAATTTGTTAACCCGCCTCTTGCGGATTTCTCCCCTTTCTTTGATTTACACCTTCAGGCTCTCCCTTGCCATCGGAGCAGGATCTGCTGATGCAGGCCCGGCTGGATCAAATGTGCAAAGGCTTGTCCCCAGGCCTCGGGAAAAAATTGAGCAGAGATTCCCGCCTCCGCCTCCGCCTCCTCTTGCCTTCCGAACGGGCTTCCAAACGGGCAATGCCCTGACGGGTCCCCCACGCCCCATCCTGCCCATGCCCACACCCCTGTATATGAGGGTGACCCATGTCCCTCACCCTCCATGCTCGAACGGAAGACACGTGTGTCCTGAGGGGAGCGCCAGACAGGCATTTCTCCGGCCAGGCAGACCCCTGCAGCACCCGTTAGGCTCCAAAGCCTGTACATTCCCAAGATGCCACTGGTCACTATGCAAATCAGACAGCCCTGGCCACACCCTCTCCGCCGCTGGGCTCTGCTGCTTTCGGTACGTGCAGCTCAGCTTTTTCTTACCCTGAACCAGACTTCCGTTTCAGCAAAAAGGTGGGTTGCAGTGGGTCCGGGATGCCATTTGGAGACAAAGCCTGCGGCCCTGTCAAAGATGACTTCCTGCCGCACACCATGTGGTCAGAAGCCTACGAAAAGAAGCGCACCTCGGAATACAGAATCTCACTTCCTCAAGAGCCTTGCACAAGAGATTTTCCTCCCGCCGAGGAAAGCAACTCAAAGGGAACCTTGCGAAAATCAAATTAGGAGCCAGATTGCGGGATGCTAGGCAAACTGTTTGTCAGAAAAGCAAATTCATTTTGAGAAGCCCTGACCTGCGGGAAGGAAAAGCATTCAAGGGCAGAAGAAGGACTGTTCCCTGACCGGGAATCGAACCCGGGCCGCGGCGGTGAGAGCGCCGAATCCTAACCACTAGACCACCAGGGAACCCACAGCCATACAGCAAAAGTTCCTACACTGCTCTCCTAGTGACAAAGCTCATGGGGGCTGAAAGCATATTTTATTCTACAGCGAATATGAATCAGAACTTGAAAAAACACTCATGATTCCACCAGACTGTTTGTCACTTCCAAGCACAGGCCATCCCCTCCCCCGTGCTACTGAACCGACGAATTCCTGTACAATCGGGATCCCCGGGAAATCACAAGAGGGACACCTAGTGGCCGCTGATAGCTCAAAGACAGCTGGTACACCTTCTCACACCTACCTCGTTATTCAGCTTGCTGGAAGAATACATTGCGAATGACGGATTCAAGAGTGCAAGGGAGAAGAGTGCTCCAAAGTAGATGTATACATCGCAGCCGGGTTTTCCAGCAATTTACCTTTCTGATGAGCTGGTACTGCACTTTACGCCCACATAGAGCACCTGACTGGGTGGGGGACTGCGTGCGCATGAAGGTGGCTGAGGGCAATGGGAGCAAAGCAACCTGGGACACAGGGGACCCAGCCCCTTTCCTCTGCTTTCGTCTATAGGTCTCGGGTGCCTTTTTAAGGACCTTCGATTAAAAAAAGCTGAGCTGCGTGGACAAATTACGCACGTCTACGTCTTAGAGGGATCTTCCCTGACCGGGAATCGAACCCGGGCCGCAGCGGTGAAAGCGCCGAATCCTAGCCACTAGACCACCAGGGAGGAGATGCTCTTGTGAGCCTGCCTTGCTCACTTCCTTATTGTGACTAAGCTAACTCCACTGTATAGATTGCCCATAAAGTACGAGTGGGGAAAAGTTAGGTGTCACACAGTGTGTTTGTCATAAGCAATTACCTTTATCCTCCTGCAAAAGCCTTTTTACTCTGCAATCACCTCTTGCTGGACAGCCTGCGCTGGAGCAGCCAGCATGAAAAGGGAGCTGAGTAAGGCAGGACCTAGGGTCTCACCAGGGTGGCCGAGTGGTTAAGGCGTTGGACTTAAGATCCAATGGACAGTTGTCCGCATGGGTTCGAGCCCCATGCCTGGTATGGGTTTTCAGCGGGTGTGTAGGAACTTGCAGATGCTTTTGTAAAGCATTTTCCTCTGCCCTCCTCACCCTCCCAGTGCCCTTCCTTAACAGTCCCAATTCACGTCTCAGCTGTGGGGTCTGCTGCTACTCTGCACTTAGCATGGATGTTTGCCAAAGCAATGCAGTGCCACCTACGCAGAGCCCCTGCTTAGAGAAATACACCTCCTATGTCTTTTCCCACTGAAGGGAGCAGGAGGAAGTACTTGCTTCCTGGGGAACATGGGCCTGCCACTGGAATTTGTTAACCCGCCTCTTGCGGATTTCTCCCCTTTCTTTGATTTACACCTGCAGGCTCTCCCTTGCCATCGGAGCAGGATCTGCTGATGCAGGCCCGGCTGGATCAAATGTGCAAAGGCTTGTCCCCAGGCCTCGGGAAAAAATTGAGCAGAGATTCCCGCCTCCGCCTCCGCCTCCTCTTGCCTTCCGAACGGGCTTCCAAACGGGCAATGCCCTGACGGGTCCCCCACGCCCCATCCTGCCCATGCCCACACCCCTGTATATGAGGGTGACCCATGTCCCTCACCCTCCATGCTCGAACGGAAAACACGTGTGTCCTGAGGGGAGCGCCAGACAGGCATTTCTCCGGCCAGGCAGACCCCTGCAGCACCCGTTAGGCTCCAAAGCCTGTACATTCCTAAGATGCCACTGGTCACTATGCAAATCAGACAGCCCTGGCCACACCCTCTCCGCTGCTGGGCTCTGCTGCTTTCGGTACGTGCAGCTCAGCTTTTTCTTACCCTGAACCAGACTTCCGTTTCAGCAAAAAGGTGGGTTGCAGTGGGTCCGGGATGCCATTTGGAGACAAAGCCTGCGGCCCTGTCAAAGATGACTTCCTGCCGCACACCATGTGGTCAGAAGCCTACGAAAAGAAGCGCACCTCGGAATACAGAATCTCACTTCCTCAAGAGCCTTGCACAAGAGATTTTCCTCCCGCCGAGGAAAGCAACTCAAAGGGAACCTTGCGAAAATCAAATTAGGAGCCAGATTGCGGGATGCTAGGCAAACTGTTTGTCAGAAAAGCAAATTCATTTTGAGAAGCCCTGACCTGCGGGAAGTAAAAGCATTCAAGGGCAGAAGAAGGACTGTTCCCTGACCGGGAATCGAACCCGGGCCGCGGCGGTGAGAGCGCAGAATCCTAACCACTAGACCACCAGGGAACCCAGAGCCATACAGCAAAAGTTCCTACACTGCTCTCCTAGTGACAAAGCTCATGGGGGCTGAAAGCATATTTTATTCTACAGCGAATATGAATCAGAACTTGAAAAAACACTCATGATTCCACCAGACTGTTTGTCACTTCCAAGCACAGGCCATCCCCTCCCCCGTGCTACTGAACCGACGAATTCCTGTACAATCGGGATCCCCGGGAAATCACAAGAGGGACACCTAGTGGCCGCTGATAGCTCAAAGACAGCTGGTACACCTTCTCACACCTACCTCGTTATTCAGCTTGCTGGAAGAATACATTGCGAATGACCGATTCAAGAGTGCAAGGGAGAAGAGTGCTCCAAAGTAGATGTATACATCGCAGCCGGGTTTTCCAGCAATTTACCTTTCTGATGAGCTGGTACTGCACTTTACGCCCACATAGAGCACCTGACTGGGTGGGGGACTGCGTGCGCATGAAGGTGGCTGAGGGCAATGGGAGCAAAGCAACCTGGGACACAGGGGACCCAGCCCCTTTCCTCTGCTTTCGTCTATAGGTCGGGGTGCCTTTTTAAGGACCTTCGATTAAAAAAAGCTGAGCTGCGTGGACAAATTACGCACGTCTACGTCTTAGAGGGATCTTCCCTGACCGGGAATCGAACCCGGGCCGCGGCGGTGAAAGCGCCGAATCCTAGCCACTAGACCACCAGGGAGGAGATGCTCTTGTGAGCCTGCCTTGCTCACTTCCTTATTGTGACTAAGCTAACTCCACTGTATAGATTGCCCATAAAGTACGAGTGGGGAAAAGTTAGGTGTCACACAGTGTGTTTGTCATAAGCAATTACCTTTATCCTCCTGCAAAAGCCTTTTTACTCTGCAATCACCTCTTGCTGGACAGCCTGCGCTGGAGCAGCCAGCATGAAAAGGGAGCTGAGTAAGGCAGGGCCTAGGGTCTCACCAGGGTGGCCGAGTGGTTAAGGCGTTGGACTTAAGATCCAATGGACAGTTGTCTGCATGGGTTCGAGCCCCATCCCTGGTATGGGTTTTCAGCGGGTGTGTAGGAACTTGCAGATGCTTTTTTAAAGCATTTTCCTCTGCCCTCCTCACCCTCCCAGTGCCCTTCCTTAACAGTCCCAATTCACGTCTCAGCTGTGGGGTCTGCTGCTACTCTGCACTTAGCATGGATGCTTCCCAAAGCAATGCAGTGCCACCTACGCAGAGCCCCTGCTTAGAGAAATACACCTCCTATGTCTTTTCCCACTGAAGGGAGCAGGAGGAAGTACTTGCTTCCTGGGGAACATGGGCCTGCCACTGGAATTTGTTAACCCGCCTCTTGCGGATTTCTCCCCTTTCTTTGATTTAAACCTGCAGGCTCTCCCTTGCCATCGGAGCAGGATCTGCTGATGCAGGCCCGGCTGGATCAAATGTGCAAAGGCTTGTCCCCAGGCCTCGGGAAAAAATTGAGCAGAGATTCCCGCCTCCGCCTCCGCCTCCTCTTGCCTTCCGAACGGGCTTCCAAACGGGCAATGCCCTGACGGGTCCCCCACGCCCCATCCTGCCCATGCCCACACCCCTGTATATGAGGGTGACCCATGTCCCTCACCCTCCATGCTCGAACGGAAGACACGTGTGTCCTGAGGGGAGCGCCAGACAGGCATTTCTCCGGCCAGGCAGACCCCTGCAGCACCCGTTAGGCTCCAAAGCCTGTACATTCCCAAGATGCCACTGGTCACTATGCAAATCAGACAGCCCTGGCCACACCCTCTCCGCCGCTGGGCTCTGCTGCTTTCGGTACGTGCAGCTCAGCTTTTTCTTACCCTGAACCAGACTTCCGTTTCAGCAAAAAGGTGGGTTGCAGTGGGTCCGGGATGCCATTTGGAGACAAAGCCTGCGGCCCTGTCAAAGATGACTTCCTGCCGCACACCATGTGGTCAGAAGCCTACGAAAAGAAGCGCACCTCGGAATACAGAATCTCACTTCCTCAAGAGCCTTGCACAAGAGATTTTCCTCCCGCCGAGGAAAGCAACTCAAAGGGAACCTTGCGAAAATCAAATTAGGAGCCAGATTGCGGGATGCTAGGCAAACTGTTTGTCAGAAAAGCAAATTCATTTTGAGAAGCCCTGACCTGCGGGAAGGAAAAGCATTCAAGGGCAGAAGAAGGACTGTTCCCTGACCGGGAATCGAACCCGGGCCGCGGCGGTGAGAGCGCAGAATCCTAACCACTAGACCACCAGGGAACCCAGAGCCATACAGCAAAAGTTCCTACACTGCTCTCCTAGTGACAAAGCTCATGGGGGCTGAAAGCATATTTTATTCTACAGCGAATATGAATCAGAACTTGAAAAAACACTCATGATTCCACCAGACTGTTTGTCACTTCCAAGCACAGGCCATCCCCTCCCCCGTGCTACTGAACCGACGAATTCCTGTACAATCGGGATCCCCGGGAAATCACAAGAGGGACACCTAGTGGCCGCTGATAGCTCAAAGACAGCTGGTACACCTTCTCACACCTACCTCGTTATTCAGCTTGCTGGAAGAATACATTGCGAATGACCGATTCAAGAGTGCAAGGGAGAAGAGTGCTCCAAAGTAGATGTATACATCGCAGCCGGGTTTTCCAGCAATTTACCTTTCTGATGAGCTGGTACTGCACTTTACGCCCACATAGAGCACCTGACTGGGTGGGGGACTGCGTGCGCATGAAGGTGGCTGAGGGCAATGGGAGCAAAGCAACCTGGGACACAGGGGACCCAGCCCCTTTCCTCTGCTTTCGTCTATAGGTCGGGGTGCCTTTTTAAGGACCTTCGATTAAAAAAAGCTGAGCTGCGTGGACAAATTACGCACGTCTACGTCTTAGAGGGATCTTCCCTGACCGGGAATCGAACCCGGGCCGCGGCGGTGAAAGCGCCGAATCCTAGCCACTAGACCACCAGGGAGGAGATGCTCTTGTGAGCCTGCCTTGCTCACTTCCTTATTGTGACTAAGCTAACTCCACTGTATAGATTGCCCATAAAGTACGAGTGGGGAAACGTTAGGTGTCACACAGTGTGTTTGTCATAAGCAATTACCTTTATCCTCCTGCAAAAGCCTTTTTACTCTGCAATCACCTCTTGCTGGACAGCCTGCGCTGGAGCAGCCAGCATGAAAAGGGAGCTGAGTAAGGCAGGGCCTAGGGTCTCACCAGGGTGGCCGAGTGGTTAAGGCGTTGGACTTAAGATCCAATGGACAGTTGTCTGCATGGGTTCGAGCCCCATCCCTGGTATGGGTTTTCAGCGGGTGTGTAGGAACTTGCAGATGCTTTTTTAAAGCATTTTCCTCTGCCCTCCTCACCCTCCCAGTGCCCTTCCTTAACAGTCCCAATTCACGTCTCAGCTGTGGGGTCTGCTGCTACTCTGCACTTAGCATGGATGCTTCCCAAAGCAATGCAGTGCCACCTACGCAGAGCCCCTGCTTAGAGAAATACACCTCCTATGTCTTTTCCCACTGAAGGGAGCAGGAGGAAGTACTTGCTTCCTGGGGAACATGGGCCTGCCACTGGAATTTGTTAACCCGCCTCTTGCGGATTTCTCCCCTTTCTTTGATTTAAACCTGCA
Source organism: Triturus cristatus (assembly GCF_964204655.1). Classification (NCBI taxonomy): domain Eukaryota; kingdom Metazoa; phylum Chordata; class Amphibia; order Caudata; family Salamandridae; genus Triturus; species Triturus cristatus. The sequence goes on from NC_140588.1 coordinate 575,888,043, forward strand.
GGCTCTCCCTTGCCATCGGAGCAGGATCTGCTGATGCAGGCCCGGCTGGATCAAATGTGCAAAGGCTTGTCCCCAGGCCTCGGGAAAAAATTGAGCAGAGATTCCCGCCTCCGCCTCCGCCTCCTCTTGCCTTCCGAACGGGCTTCCAAACGGGCAATGCCCTGACGGGTCCCCCACGCCCCATCCTGCCCATGCCCACACCCCTGTATATGAGGGTGACCCATGTCCCTCACCCTCCATGCTCGAACGGAAGACACGTGTGTCCTGAGGGGAGCGCCAGACAGGCATTTCTCCGGCCAGGCAGACCCCTGCAGCACCCGTTAGGCTCCAAAGCCTGTACATTCCCAAGATGCCACTGGTCACTATGCAAATCAGACAGCCCTGGCCACACCCTCTCCGCCGCTGGGCTCTGCTGCTTTCGGTACGTGCAGCTCAGCTTTTTCTTACCCTGAACCAGACTTCCGTTTCAGCAAAAAGGTGGGTTGCAGTGGGTCCGGGATGCCATTTGGAGACAAAGCCTGCGGCCCTGTCAAAGATGACTTCCTGCCGCACACCATGTGGTCAGAAGCCTACGAAAAGAAGCGCACCTCGGAATACAGAATCTCACTTCCTCAAGAGCCTTGCACAAGAGATTTTCCTCCCGCCGAGGAAAGCAACTCAAAGGGAACCTTGCGAAAATCAAATTAGGAGCCAGATTGCGGGATGCTAGGCAAACTGTTTGTCAGAAAAGCAAATTCATTTTGAGAAGCCCTGACCTGCGGGAAGGAAAAGCATTCAAGGGCAGAAGAAGGACTGTTCCCTGACCGGGAATCGAACCCGGGCCGCGGCGGTGAGAGCGCAGAATCCTAACCACTAGACCACCAGGGAACCCAGAGCCATACAGCAAAAGTTCCTACACTGCTCTCCTAGTGACAAAGCTCATGGGGGCTGAAAGCATATTTTATTCTACAGCGAATATGAATCAGAACTTGAAAAAACACTCATGATTCCACCAGACTGTTTGTCACTTCCAAGCACAGGCCATCCCCTCCCCCGTGCTACTGAACCGACGAATTCCTGTACAATCGGGATCCCCGGGAAATCACAAGAGGGACACCTAGTGGCCGCTGATAGCTCAAAGACAGCTGGTACACCTTCTCACACCTACCTCGTTATTCAGCTTGCTGGAAGAATACATTGCGAATGACCGATTCAAGAGTGCAAGGGAGAAGAGTGCTCCAAAGTAGATGTATACATCGCAGCCGGGTTTTCCAGCAATTTACCTTTCTGATGAGCTGGTACTGCACTTTACGCCCACATAGAGCACCTGACTGGGTGGGGGACTGCGTGCGCATGAAGGTGGCTGAGGGCAATGGGAGCAAAGCAACCTGGGACACAGGGGACCCAGCCCCTTTCCTCTGCTTTCGTCTATAGGTCGGGGTGCCTTTTTAAGGACCTTCGATTAAAAAAAGCTGAGCTGCGTGGACAAATTACGCACGTCTACGTCTTAGAGGGATCTTCCCTGACCGGGAATCGAACCCGGGCCGCGGCGGTGAAAGTGCCGAATCCTAGCCACTAGACCACCAGGGAGGAGATGCTCTTGTGAGCCTGCCTTGCTCACTTCCTTATTGTGACTAAGCTAACTCCACTGTATAGATTGCCCATAAAGTACGAGTGGGGAAAAGTTAGGTGTCACACAGTGTGTTTGTCATAAGCAATTACCTTTATCCTCCTGCAAAAGCCTTTTTACTCTGCAATCACCTCTTGCTGGACAGCCTGCGCTGGAGCAGCCAGCATGAAAAGGGAGCTGAGTAAGGCAGGACCTAGGGTCTCACCAGGGTGGCCGAGTGGTTAAGGCGTTGGACTTAAGATCCAATGGACAGTTGTCCGCATGGGTTCGAGCCCCATCCCTGGTATGGGTTTTCAGCGGGTGTGTAGGAACTTGCAGATGCTTTTGTAAAGCATTTTCCTCTGCCCTCCTCACCCTCCCAGTGCCCTTCCTTAACAGTCCCAATTCACGTCTCAGCTGTGGGGTCTGCTGCTACTCTGCACTTAGCATGGATGTTTGCCAAAGCAATGCAGTGCCACCTACGCAGAGCCCCTGCTTAGAGAAATACACCTCCTATGTCTTTTCCCACTGAAGGGAGCAGGAGGAAGTACTTGCTTCCTGGGGAACATGGGCCTGCCACTGGAATTTGTTAACCCGCCTCTTGCGGATTTCTCCCCTTTCTTTGATTTACACCTGCAGGCTCTCCCTTGCCATCGGAGCAGGATCTGCTGATGCAGGCCCGGCTGGATCAAATGTGCAAAGGCTTGTCCCCAGGCCTCGGGAAAAAATTGAGCAGAGATTCCCGCCTCCGCCTCCGCCTCCTCTTGCCTTCCGAACGGGCTTCCAAACGGGCAATGCCCTGACGGGTCCCCCACGCCCCATCCTGCCCATGCCCACACCCCTGTATATGAGGGTGACCCATGTCCCTCACCCTCCATGCTCGAACGGAAGACACGTGTGTCCTGAGGGGAGCGCCAGACAGGCATTTCTCCGGCCAGGCAGACCACTGCAGCACCCGTTAGGCTCCAAAGCCTGTACATTCCCAAGATGCCACTGGTCACTATGCAAATCAGACAGCCCTGGCCACACCCTCTCCGCCGCTGGGCTCTGCTGCTTTCGGTACGTGCAGCTCAGCTTTTTCTTACCCTGAACCAGACTTCCGTTTCAGCAAAAAGGTGGGTTGCAGTGGGTCCGGGATGCCATTTGGAGACAAAGCCTGCGGCCCTGTCAAAGATGACTTCCTGCCGCACACCATGTGGTCAGAAGCCTACGAAAAGAAGCGCACCTCGGAATACAGAATCTCACTTCCTCAAGAGCCTTGCACAAGAGATTTTCCTCCCGCCGAGGAAAGCAACTCAAAGGGAACCTTGCGAAAATCAAATTAGGAGCCAGATTGCGGGATGCTAGGCAAACTGTTTGTCAGAAAAGCAAATTCATTTTGAGAAGCCCTGACCTGCGGGAAGGAAAAGCATTCAAGGGCAGAAGAAGGACTGTTCCCTGACCGGGAATCGAACCCGGGCCGCGGCGGTGAGAGCGCCGAATCCTAACCACTAGACCACCAGGGAACCCACAGCCATACAGCAAAAGTTCCTACACTGCTCTCCTAGTGACAAAGCTCATGGGGGCTGAAAGCATATTTTATTCTACAGCGAATATGAATCAGAACTTGAAAAAACACTCATGATTCCACCAGACTGTTTGTCACTTCCAAGCACAGGCCATCCCCTCCCCCGTGCTACTGAACCGACGAATTCCTGTACAATCGGGATCCCCGGGAAATCACAAGAGGGACACCTAGTGGCCGCTGATAGCTCAAAGACAGCTGGTACACCTTCTCACACCTACCTCGTTATTCAGCTTGCTGGAAGAATACATTGCGAATGACCGATTCAAGAGTGCAAGGGAGAAGAGTGCTCCAAAGTAGATGTATACATCGCAGCCGGGTTTTCCAGCAATTTACCTTTCTGATGAGCTGGTACTGCACTTTACGCCCACATAGAGCACCTGACTGGGTGGGGGACTGCGTGCGCATGAAGGTGGCTGAGGGCAATGGGAGCAAAGCAACCTGGGACACAGGGGACCCAGCCCCTTTCCTCTGCTTTCGTCTATAGGTCGGGGTGCCTTTTTAAGGACCTTCGATTAAAAAAAGCTGAGCTGCGTGGACAAATTACGCACGTCTACGTCTTAGAGGGATCTTCCCTGACCGGGAATCGAACCCGGGCCGCGGCGGTGAAAGTGCCGAATCCTAGCCACTAGACCACCAGGGAGGAGATGCTCTTGTGAGCCTGCCTTGCTCACTTCCTTATTGTGACTAAGCTAACTCCACTGTATAGATTGCCCATAAAGTACGAGTGGGGAAAAGTTAGGTGTCACACAGTGTGTTTGTCATAAGCAATTACCTTTATCCTCCTGCAAAAGCCTTTTTACTCTGCAATCACCTCTTGCTGGACAGCCTGCGCTGGAGCAGCCAGCATGAAAAGGGAGCTGAGTAAGGCAGGACCTAGGGTCTCACCAGGGTGGCCGAGTGGTTAAGGCGTTGGACTTAAGATCCAATGGACAGTTGTCCGCATGGGTTCGAGCCCCATCCCTGGTATGGGTTTTCAGCGGGTGTGTAGGAACTTGCAGATGCTTTTGTAAAGCATTTTCCTCTGCCCTCCTCACCCTCCCAGTGCCCTTCCTTAACAGTCCCAATTCACGTCTCAGCTGTGGGGTCTGCTGCTACTCTGCACTTAGCATGGATGTTTGCCAAAGCAATGCAGTGCCACCTACGCAGAGCCCCTGCTTAGAGAAATACACCTCCTATGTCTTTTCCCACTGAAGGGAGCAGGAGGAAGTACTTGCTTCCTGGGGAACATGGGCCTGCCACTGGAATTTGTTAACCCGCCTCTTGCGGATTTCTCCCCTTTCTTTGATTTACACCTGCAGGCTCTCCCTTGCCATCGGAGCAGGATCTGCTGATGCAGGCCCGGCTGGATCAAATGTGCAAAGGCTTGTCCCCAGGCCTCGGGAAAAAATTGAGCAGAGATTCCCGCCTCCGCCTCCGCCTCCTCTTGCCTTCCGAACGGGCTTCCAAACGGGCAATGCCCTGACGGGTCCCCCACGCCCCATCCTGCCCATGCCCACACCCCTGTATATGAGGGTGACCCATGTCCCTCACCCTCCATGCTCGAACGGAAGACACGTGTGTCCTGAGGGGAGCGCCAGACAGGCATTTCTCCGGCCAGGCAGACCCCTGCAGCACCCGTTAGGCTCCAAAGCCTGTACATTCCCAAGATGCCACTGGTCACTATGCAAATCAGACAGCCCTGGCCACACCCTCTCCGCCGCTGGGCTCTGCTGCTTTCGGTACGTGCAGCTCAGCTTTTTCTTACCCTGAACCAGACTTCCGTTTCAGCAAAAAGGTGGGTTGCAGTGGGTCCGGGATGCCATTTGGAGACAAAGCCTGCGGCCCTGTCAAAGATGACTTCCTGCCGCACACCATGTGGTCAGAAGCCTACGAAAAGAAGCGCACCTCGGAATACAGAATCTCACTTCCTCAAGAGCCTTGCACAAGAGATTTTCCTCCCGCCGAGGAAAGCAACTCAAAGGGAACCTTGCGAAAATCAAATTAGGAGCCAGATTGCGGGATGCTAGGCAAACTGTTTGTCAGAAAAGCAAATTCATTTTGAGAAGCCCTGACCTGCGGGAAGGAAAAGCATTCAAGGGCAGAAGAAGGACTGTTCCCTGACCGGGAATCGAACCCGGGCCGCGGCGGTGAGAGCGCCGAATCCTAACCACTAGACCACCAGGGAACCCACAGCCATACAGCAAAAGTTCCTACACTGCTCTCCTAGTGACAAAGCTCATGGGGGCTGAAAGCATATTTTATTCTACAGCGAATATGAATCAGAACTTGAAAAAACACTCATGATTCCACCAGACTGTTTGTCACTTCCAAGCACAGGCCATCCCCTCCCCCGTGCTACTGAACCGACGAATTCCTGTACAATCGGGATCCCCGGGAAATCACAAGAGGGACACCTAGTGGCCGCTGATAGCTCAAAGACAGCTGGTACACCTTCTCACACCTACCTCGTTATTCAGCTTGCTGGAAGAATACATTGCGAATGACCGATTCAAGAGTGCAAGGGAGAAGAGTGCTCCAAAGTAGATGTATACATCGCAGCCGGGTTTTCCAGCAATTTACCTTTCTGATGAGCTGGTACTGCACTTTACGCCCACATAGAGCACCTGACTGGGTGGGGGACTGCGTGCGCATGAAGGTGGCTGAGGGCAATGGGAGCAAAGCAACCTGGGACACAGGGGACCCAGCCCCTTTCCTCTGCTTTCGTCTATAGGTCGGGGTGCCTTTTTAAGGACCTTCGATTAAAAAAAGCTGAGCTGCGTGGACAAATTACGCACGTCTACGTCTTAGAGGGATCTTCCCTGACCGGGAATCGAACCCGGGCCGCGGCGGTGAAAGTGCCGAATCCTAGCCACTAGACCACCAGGGAGGAGATGCTCTTGTGAGCCTGCCTTGCTCACTTCCTTATTGTGACTAAGCTAACTCCACTGTATAGATTGCCCATAAAGTACGAGTGGGGAAAAGTTAGGTGTCACACAGTGTGTTTGTCATAAGCAATTACCTTTATCCTCCTGCAAAAGCCTTTTTACTCTGCAATCACCTCTTGCTGGACAGCCTGCGCTGGAGCAGCCAGCATGAAAAGGGAGCTGAGTAAGGCAGGACCTAGGGTCTCACCAGGGTGGCCGAGTGGTTAAGGCGTTGGACTTAAGATCCAATGGACAGTTGTCCGCATGGGTTCGAGCCCCATCCCTGGTATGGGTTTTCAGCGGGTGTGTAGGAACTTGCAGATGCTTTTGTAAAGCATTTTCCTCTGCCCTCCTCACCCTCCCAGTGCCCTTCCTTAACAGTCCCAATTCACGTCTCAGCTGTGGGGTCTGCTGCTACTCTGCACTTAGCATGGATGTTTGCCAAAGCAATGCAGTGCCACCTACGCAGAGCCCCTGCTTAGAGAAATACACCTCCTATGTCTTTTCCCACTGAAGGGAGCAGGAGGAAGTACTTGCTTCCTGGGGAACATGGGCCTGCCACTGGAATTTGTTAACCCGCCTCTTGCGGATTTCTCCCCTTTCTTTGATTTACACCTGCAGGCTCTCCCTTGCCATCGGAGCAGGATCTGCTGATGCAGGCCCGGCTGGATCAAATGTGCAAAGGCTTGTCCCCAGGCCTCGGGAAAAAATTGAGCAGAGATTCCCGCCTCCGCCTCCGCCTCCTCTTGCCTTCCGAACGGGCTTCCAAACGGGCAATGCCCTGACGGGTCCCCCACGCCCCATCCTGCCCATGCCCACACCCCTGTATATGAGGGTGACCCATGTCCCTCACCCTCCATGCTCGAACGGAAGACACGTGTGTCCTGAGGGGAGCGCCAGACAGGCATTTCTCCGGCCAGGCAGACCCCTGCAGCACCCGTTAGGCTCCAAAGCCTGTACATTCCCAAGATGCCACTGGTCACTATGCAAATCAGACAGCCCTGGCCACACCCTCTCCGCCGCTGGGCTCTGCTGCTTTCGGTACGTGCAGCTCAGCTTTTTCTTACCCTGAACCAGACTTCCGTTTCAGCAAAAAGGTGGGTTGCAGTGGGTCCGGGATGCCATTTGGAGACAAAGCCTGCGGCCCTGTCAAAGATGACTTCCTGCCGCACACCATGTGGTCAGAAGCCTACGAAAAGAAGCGCACCTCGGAATACAGAATCTCACTTCCTCAAGAGCCTTGCACAAGAGATTTTCCTCCCGCCGAGGAAAGCAACTCAAAGGGAACCTTGCGAAAATCAAATTAGGAGCCAGATTGCGGGATGCTAGGCAAACTGTTTGTCAGAAAAGCAAATTCATTTTGAGAAGCCCTGACCTGCGGGAAGGAAAAGCATTCAAGGGCAGAAGAAGGACTGTTCCCTGACCGGGAATCGAACCCGGGCCGCGGCGGTGAGAGCGCCGAATCCTAACCACTAGACCACCAGGGAACCCACAGCCATACAGCAAAAGTTCCTACACTGCTCTCCTAGTGACAAAGCTCATGGGGGCTGAAAGCATATTTTATTCTACAGCGAATATGAATCAGAACTTGAAAAAACACTCATGATTCCACCAGACTGTTTGTCACTTCCAAGCACAGGCCATCCCCTCCCCCGTGCTACTGAACCGACGAATTCCTGTACAATCGGGATCCCCGGGAAATCACAAGAGGGACACCTAGTGGCCGCTGATAGCTCAAAGACAGCTGGTACACCTTCTCACACCTACCTCGTTATTCAGCTTGCTGGAAGAATACATTGCGAATGACGGATTCAAGAGTGCAAGGGAGAAGAGTGCTCCAAAGTAGATGTATACATCGCAGCCGGGTTTTCCAGCAATTTACCTTTCTGATGAGCTGGTACTGCACTTTACGCCCACATAGAGCACCTGACTGGGTGGGGGACTGCGTGCGCATGAAGGTGGCTGAGGGCAATGGGAGCAAAGCAACCTGGGACACAGGGGACCCAGCCCCTTTCCTCTGCTTTCGTCTATAGGTCTCGGGTGCCTTTTTAAGGACCTTCGATTAAAAAAAGCTGAGCTGCGTGGACAAATTACGCACGTCTACGTCTTAGAGGGATCTTCCCTGACCGGGAATCGAACCCGGGCCGCAGCGGTGAAAGCGCCGAATCCTAGCCACTAGACCACCAGGGAGGAGATGCTCTTGTGAGCCTGCCTTGCTCACTTCCTTATTGTGACTAAGCTAACTCCACTGTATAGATTGCCCATAAAGTACGAGTGGGGAAAAGTTAGGTGTCACACAGTGTGTTTGTCATAAGCAATTACCTTTATCCTCCTGCAAAAGCCTTTTTACTCTGCAATCACCTCTTGCTGGACAGCCTGCGCTGGAGCAGCCAGCATGAAAAGGGAGCTGAGTAAGGCAGGACCTAGGGTCTCACCAGGGTGGCCGAGTGGTTAAGGCGTTGGACTTAAGATCCAATGGACAGTTGTCCGCATGGGTTCGAGCCCCATGCCTGGTATGGGTTTTCAGCGGGTGTGTAGGAACTTGCAGATGCTTTTGTAAAGCATTTTCCTCTGCCCTCCTCACCCTCCCAGTGCCCTTCCTTAACAGTCCCAATTCACGTCTCAGCTGTGGGGTCTGCTGCTACTCTGCACTTAGCATGGATGTTTGCCAAAGCAATGCAGTGCCACCTACGCAGAGCCCCTGCTTAGAGAAATACACCTCCTATGTCTTTTCCCACTGAAGGGAGCAGGAGGAAGTACTTGCTTCCTGGGGAACATGGGCCTGCCACTGGAATTTGTTAACCCGCCTCTTGCGGATTTCTCCCCTTTCTTTGATTTACACCTGCAGGCTCTCCCTTGCCATCGGAGCAGGATCTGCTGATGCAGGCCCGGCTGGATCAAATGTGCAAAGGCTTGTCCCCAGGCCTCGGGAAAAAATTGAGCAGAGATTCCCGCCTCCGCCTCCGCCTCCTCTTGCCTTCCGAACGGGCTTCCAAACGGGCAATGCCCTGACGGGTCCCCCACGCCCCATCCTGCCCATGCCCACACCCCTGTATATGAGGGTGACCCATGTCCCTCACCCTCCATGCTCGAACGGAAGACACGTGTGTCCTGAGGGGAGCGCCAGACAGGCATTTCTCCGGCCAGGCAGACCCCTGCAGCACCCGTTAGGCTCCAAAGCCTGTACATTCCCAAGATGCCACTGGTCACTATGCAAATCAGACAGCCCTGGCCACACCCTCTCCGCTGCTGGGCTCTGCTGCTTTCGGTACGTGCAGCTCAGCTTTTTCTTACCCTGAACCAGACTTCCGTTTCAGCAAAAAGGTGGGTTGCAGTGGGTCCGGGATGCCATTTGGAGACAAAGCCTGCGGCCCTGTCAAAGATGACTTCCTGCCGCACACCATGTGGTCAGAAGCCTACGAAAAGAAGCGCACCTCGGAATACAGAATCTCACTTCCTCAAGAGCCTTGCACAAGAGATTTTCCTCCCGCCGAGGAAAGCAACTCAAAGGGAACCTTGCGAAAATCAAATTAGGAGCCAGATTGCGGGATGCTAGGCAAACTGTTTGTCAGAAAAGCAAATTCATTTTGAGAAGCCCTGACCTGCGGGAAGTAAAAGCATTCAAGGGCAGAAGAAGGACTGTTCCCTGACCGGGAATCGAACCCGGGCCGCGGCGGTGAGAGCGCAGAATCCTAACCACTAGACCACCAGGGAACCCAGAGCCATACAGCAAAAGTTCCTACACTGCTCTCCTAGTGACAAAGCTCATGGGGGCTGAAAGCATATTTTATTCTACAGCGAATATGAATCAGAACTTGAAAAAACACTCATGATTCCACCAGACTGTTTGTCACTTCCAAGCACAGGCCATCCCCTCCCCCGTGCTACTGAACCGACGAATTCCTGTACAATCGGGATCCCCGGGAAATCACAAGAGGGACACCTAGTGGCCGCTGATAGCTCAAAGACAGCTGGTACACCTTCTCACACCTACCTCGTTATTCAGCTTGCTGGAAGAATACATTGCGAATGACCGATTCAAGAGTGCAAGGGAGAAGAGTGCTCCAAAGTAGATGTATACATCGCAGCCGGGTTTTCCAGCAATTTACCTTTCTGATGAGCTGGTACTGCACTTTACGCCCACATAGAGCACCTGACTGGGTGGGGGACTGCGTGCGCATGAAGGTGGCTGAGGGCAATGGGAGCAAAGCAACCTGGGACACAGGGGACCCAGCCCCTTTCCTCTGCTTTCGTCTATAGGTCGGGGTGCCTTTTTAAGGACCTTCGATTAAAAAAAGCTGAGCTGCGTGGACAAATTACGCACGTCTACGTCTTAGAGGGATCTTCCCTGACCGGGAATCGAACCCGGGCCGCGGCGGTGAAAGCGCCGAATCCTAGCCACTAGACCACCAGGGAGGAGATGCTCTTGTGAGCCTGCCTTGCTCACTTCCTTATTGTGACTAAGCTAACTCCACTGTATAGATTGCCCATAAAGTACGAGTGGGGAAAAGTTAGGTGTCACACAGTGTGTTTGTCATAAGCAATTACCTTTATCCTCCTGCAAAAGCCTTTTTACTCTGCAATCACCTCTTGCTGGACAGCCTGCGCTGGAGCAGCCAGCATGAAAAGGGAGCTGAGTAAGGCAGGGCCTAGGGTCTCACCAGGGTGGCCGAGTGGTTAAGGCGTTGGACTTAAGATCCAATGGACAGTTGTCTGCATGGGTTCGAGCCCCATCCCTGGTATGGGTTTTCAGCGGGTGTGTAGGAACTTGCAGATGCTTTTTTAAAGCATTTTCCTCTGCCCTCCTCACCCTCCCAGTGCCCTTCCTTAACAGTCCCAATTCACGTCTCAGCTGTGGGGTCTGCTGCTACTCTGCACTTAGCATGGATGCTTCCCAAAGCAATGCAGTGCCACCTACGCAGAGCCCCTGCTTAGAGAAATACACCTCCTATGTCTTTTCCCACTGAAGGGAGCAGGAGGAAGTACTTGCTTCCTGGGGAACATGGGCCTGCCACTGGAATTTGTTAACCCGCCTCTTGCGGATTTCTCCCCTTTCTTTGATTTAAACCTGAAGGCTCTCCCTTGCCATCGGAGCAGGATCTGCTGATGCAGGCCCGGCTGGATCAAATGTGCAAAGGCTTGTCCCCAGGCCTCGGGAAAAAATTGAGCAGAGATTCCCGCCTCCGCCTCCGCCTCCTCTTGCCTTCCGAACGGGCTTCCAAACGGGCAATGCCCTGACGGGTCCCCCACGCCCCATCCTGCCCATGCCCACACCCCTGTATATGAGGGTGACCCATGTCCCTCACCCTCCATGCTCGAACGGAAGACACGTGTGTCCTGAGGGGAGCGCCAGACAGGCATTTCTCCGGCCAGGCAGACCCCTGCAGCACCCGTTAGGCTCCAAAGCCTGTACATTCCCAAGATGCCACTGGTCACTATGCAAATCAGACAGCCCTGGCCACACCCTCTCCGCTGCTGGGCTCTGCTGCTTTCGGTACGTGCAGCTCAGCTTTTTCTTACCCTGAACCAGACTTCCGTTTCAGCAAAAAGGTGGGTTGCAGTGGGTCCGGGATGCCATTTGGAGACAAAGCCTGCGGCCCTGTCAAAGATGACTTCCTGCCGCACACCATGTGGTCAGAAGCCTACGAAAAGAAGCGCACCTCGGAATACAGAATCTCACTTCCTCAAGAGCCTTGCACAAGAGATTTTCCTCCCGCCGAGGAAAGCAACTCAAAGGGAACCTTGCGAAAATCAAATTAGGAGCCAGATTGCGGGATGCTAGGCAAACTGTTTGTCAGAAAAGCAAATTCATTTTGAGAAGCCCTGACCTGCGGGAAGTAAAAGCATTCAAGGGCAGAAGAAGGACTGTTCCCTGACCGGGAATCGAACCCGGGCCGCGGCGGTGAGAGCGCAGAATCCTAACCACTAGACCACCAGGGAACCCAGAGCCATACAGCAAAAGTTCCTACACTGCTCTCCTAGTGACAAAGCTCATGGGGGCTGAAAGCATATTTTATTCTACAGCGAATATGAATCAGAACTTGAAAAAACACTCATGATTCCACCAGACTGTTTGTCACTTCCAAGCACAGGCCATCCCCTCCCCCGTGCTACTGAACCGACGAATTCCTGTACAATCGGGATCCCCGGGAAATCACAAGAGGGACACCTAGTGGCCGCTGATAGCTCAAAGACAGCTGGTACACCTTCTCACACCTACCTCGTTATTCAGCTTGCTGGAAGAATACATTGCGAATGACCGATTCAAGAGTGCAAGGGAGAAGAGTGCTCCAAAGTAGATGTATACATCGCAGCCGGGTTTTCCAGCAATTTACCTTTCTGATGAGCTGGTACTGCACTTTACGCCCACATAGAGCACCTGACTGGGTGGGGGACTGCGTGCGCATGAAGGTGGCTGAGGGCAATGGGAGCAAAGCAACCTGGGACACAGGGGACCCAGCCCCTTTCCTCTGCTTTCGTCTATAGGTCGGGGTGCCTTTTTAAGGACCTTCGATTAAAAAAAGCTGAGCTGCGTGGACAAATTACGCACGTCTACGTCTTAGAGGGATCTTCCCTGACCGGGAATCGAACCCGGGCCGCGGCGGTGAAAGCGCCGAATCCTAGCCACTAGACCACCAGGGAGGAGATGCTCTTGTGAGCCTGCCTTGCTCACTTCCTTATTGTGACTAAGCTAACTCCACTGTATAGATTGCCCATAAAGTACGAGTGGGGAAAAGTTAGGTGTCACACAGTGTGTTTGTCATAAGCAATTACCTTTATCCTCCTGCAAAAGCCTTTTTACTCTGCAATCACCTCTTGCTGGACAGCCTGCGCTGGAGCAGCCAGCATGAAAAGGGAGCTGAGTAAGGCAGGGCCTAGGGTCTCACCAGGGTGGCCGAGTGGTTAAGGCGTTGGACTTAAGATCCAATGGACAGTTGTCTGCATGGGTTCGAGCCCCATCCCTGGTATGGGTTTTCAGCGGGTGTGTAGGAACTTGCAGATGCTTTTTTAAAGCATTTTCCTCTGCCCTCCTCACCCTCCCAGTGCCCTTCCTTAACAGTCCCAATTCACGTCTCAGCTGTGGGGTCTGCTGCTACTCTGCACTTAGCATGGATGCTTCCCAAAGCAATGCAGTGCCACCTACGCAGAGCCCCTGCTTAGAGAAATACACCTCCTATGTCTTTTCCCACTGAAGGGAGCAGGAGGAAGTACTTGCTTCCTGGGGAACATGGGCCTGCCACTGGAATTTGTTAACCCGCCTCTTGCGGATTTCTCCCCTTTCTTTGATTTAAACCTGAAGGCTCTCCCTTGCCATCGGAGCAGGATCTGCTGATGCAGGCCCGGCTGGATCAAATGTGCAAAGGCTTGTCCCCAGGCCTCGGGAAAAAATTGAGCAGAGATTCCCGCCTCCGCCTCCGCCTCCTCTTGCCTTCCGAACGGGCTTCCAAACGGGCAATGCCCTGACGGGTCCCCCACGCCCCATCCTGCCCATGCCCACACCCCTGTATATGAGGGTGACCCATGTCCCTCACCCTCCATGCTCGAACGGAAGACACGTGTGTCCTGAGGGGAGCGCCAGACAGGCATTTCTCCGGCCAGGCAGACCCCTGCAGCACCCGTTAGGCTCCAAAGCCTGTACATTCCCAAGATGCCACTGGTCACTATGCAAATCAGACAGCCCTGGCCACACCCTCTCCGCTGCTGGGCTCTGCTGCTTTCGGTACGTGCAGCTCAGCTTTTTCTTACCCTGAACCAGACTTCCGTTTCAGCAAAAAGGTGGGTTGCAGTGGGTCCGGGATGCCATTTGGAGACAAAGCCTGCGGCCCTGTCAAAGATGACTTCCTGCCGCACACCATGTGGTCAGAAGCCTACGAAAAGAAGCGCACCTCGGAATACAGAATCTCACTTCCTCAAGAGCCTTGCACAAGAGATTTTCCTCCCGCCGAGGAAAGCAACTCAAAGGGAACCTTGCGAAAATCAAATTAGGAGCCAGATTGCGGGATGCTAGGCAAACTGTTTGTCAGAAAAGCAAATTCATTTTGAGAAGCCCTGACCTGCGGGAAGTAAAAGCATTCAAGGGCAGAAGAAGGACTGTTCCCTGACCGGGAATCGAACCCGGGCCGCGGCGGTGAGAGCGCAGAATCCTAACCACTAGACCACCAGGGAACCCAGAGCCATACAGCAAAAGTTCCTACACTGCTCTCCTAGTGACAAAGCTCATGGGGGCTGAAAGCATATTTTATTCTACAGCGAATATGAATCAGAACTTGAAAAAACACTCATGATTCCACCAGACTGTTTGTCACTTCCAAGCACAGGCCATCCCCTCCCCCGTGCTACTGAACCGACGAATTCCTGTACAATCGGGATCCCCGGGAAATCACAAGAGGGACACCTAGTGGCCGCTGATAGCTCAAAGACAGCTGGTACACCTTCTCACACCTACCTCGTTATTCAGCTTGCTGGAAGAATACATTGCGAATGACCGATTCAAGAGTGCAAGGGAGAAGAGTGCTCCAAAGTAGATGTATACATCGCAGCCGGGTTTTCCAGCAATTTACCTTTCTGATGAGCTGGTACTGCACTTTACGCCCACATAGAGCACCTGACTGGGTGGGGGACTGCGTGCGCATGAAGGTGGCTGAGGGCAATGGGAGCAAAGCAACCTGGGACACAGGGGACCCAGCCCCTTTCCTCTGCTTTCGTCTATAGGTCGGGGTGCCTTTTTAAGGACCTTCGATTAAAAAAAGCTGAGCTGCGTGGACAAATTACGCACGTCTACGTCTTAGAGGGATCTTCCCTGACCGGGAATCGAACCCGGGCCGCGGCGGTGAAAGCGCCGAATCCTAGCCACTAGACCACCAGGGAGGAGATGCTCTTGTGAGCCTGCCTTGCTCACTTCCTTATTGTGACTAAGCTAACTCCACTGTATAGATTGCCCATAAAGTACGAGTGGGGAAAAGTTAGGTGTCACACAGTGTGTTTGTCATAAGCAATTACCTTTATCCTCCTGCAAAAGCCTTTTTACTCTGCAATCACCTCTTGCTGGACAGCCTGCGCTGGAGCAGCCAGCATGAAAAGGGAGCTGAGTAAGGCAGGGCCTAGGGTCTCACCAGGGTGGCCGAGTGGTTAAGGCGTTGGACTTAAGATCCAATGGACAGTTGTCTGCATGGGTTCGAGCCCCATCCCTGGTATGGGTTTTCAGCGGGTGTGTAGGAACTTGCAGATGCTTTTTTAAAGCATTTTCCTCTGCCCTCCTCACCCTCCCAGTGCCCTTCCTTAACAGTCCCAATTCACGTCTCAGCTGTGGGGTCTGCTGCTACTCTGCACTTAGCATGGATGCTTCCCAAAGCAATGCAGTGCCACCTACGCAGAGCCCCTGCTTAGAGAAATACACCTCCTATGTCTTTTCCCACTGAAGGGAGCAGGAGGAAGTACTTGCTTCCTGGGGAACATGGGCCTGCCACTGGAATTTGTTAACCCGCCTCTTGCGGATTTCTCCCCTTTCTTTGATTTAAACCTGCAGGCTCTCCCTTGCCATCGGAGCAGGATCTGCTGATGCAGGCCCGGCTGGATCAAATGTGCAAAGGCTTGTCCCCAGGCCTCGGGAAAAAATTGAGCAGAGATTCCCGCCTCCGCCTCCGCCTCCTCTTGCCTTCCGAACGGGCTTCCAAACGGGCAATGCCCTGACGGGTCCCCCACGCCCCATCCTGCCCATGCCCACACCCCTGTATATGAGGGTGACCCATGTCCCTCACCCTCCATGCTCGAACGGAAGACACGTGTGTCCTGAGGGGAGCGCCAGACAGGCATTTCTCCGGCCAGGCAGACCCCTGCAGCACCCGTTAGGCTCCAAAGCCTGTACATTCCCAAGATGCCACTGGTCACTATGCAAATCAGACAGCCCTGGCCACACCCTCTCCGCCGCTGGGCTCTGCTGCTTTCGGTACGTGCAGCTCAGCTTTTTCTTACCCTGAACCAGACTTCCGTTTCAGCAAAAAGGTGGGTTGCAGTGGGTCCGGGATGCCATTTGGAGACAAAGCCTGCGGCCCTGTCAAAGATGACTTCCTGCCGCACACCATGTGGTCAGAAGCCTACGAAAAGAAGCGCACCTCGGAATACAGAATCTCACTTCCTCAAGAGCCTTGCACAAGAGATTTTCCTCCCGCCGAGGAAAGCAACTCAAAGGGAACCTTGCGAAAATCAAATTAGGAGCCAGATTGCGGGATGCTAGGCAAACTGTTTGTCAGAAAAGCAAATTCATTTTGAGAAGCCCTGACCTGCGGGAAGGAAAAGCATTCAAGGGCAGAAGAAGGACTGTTCCCTGACCGGGAATCGAACCCGGGCCGCGGCGGTGAGAGCGCAGAATCCTAACCACTAGACCACCAGGGAACCCAGAGCCATACAGCAAAAGTTCCTACACTGCTCTCCTAGTGACAAAGCTCATGGGGGCTGAAAGCATATTTTATTCTACAGCGAATATGAATCAGAACTTGAAAAAACACTCATGATTCCACCAGACTGTTTGTCACTTCCAAGCACAGGCCATCCCCTCCCCCGTGCTACTGAACCGACGAATTCCTGTACAATCGGGATCCCCGGGAAATCACAAGAGGGACACCTAGTGGCCGCTGATAGCTCAAAGACAGCTGGTACACCTTCTCACACCTACCTCGTTATTCAGCTTGCTGGAAGAATACATTGCGAATGACCGATTCAAGAGTGCAAGGGAGAAGAGTGCTCCAAAGTAGATGTATACATCGCAGCCGGGTTTTCCAGCAATTTACCTTTCTGATGAGCTGGTACTGCACTTTACGCCCACATAGAGCACCTGACTGGGTGGGGGACTGCGTGCGCATGAAGGTGGCTGAGGGCAATGGGAGCAAAGCAACCTGGGACACAGGGGACCCAGCCCCTTTCCTCTGCTTTCGTCTATAGGTCGGGGTGCCTTTTTAAGGACCTTCGATTAAAAAAAGCTGAGCTGCGTGGACAAATTACGCACGTCTACGTCTTAGAGGGATCTTCCCTGACCGGGAATCGAACCCGGGCCGCGGCGGTGAAAGCGCCGAATCCTAGCCACTAGACCACCAGGGAGGAGATGCTCTTGTGAGCCTGCCTTGCTCACTTCCTTATTGTGACTAAGCTAACTCCACTGTATAGATTGCCCATAAAGTACGAGTGGGGAAAAGTTAGGTGTCACACAGTGTGTTTGTCATAAGCAATTACCTTTATCCTCCTGCAAAAGCCTTTTTACTCTGCAATCACCTCTTGCTGGACAGCCTGCGCTGGAGCAGCGAGCATGAAAAGGGAGCTGAGTAAGGCAGGGCCTAGGGTCTCACCAGGGTGGCCGAGTGGTTAAGGCGTTGGACTTAAGATCCAATGGACAGTTGTCTGCATGGGTTCGAGCCCCATCCCTGGTATGGGTTTTCAGCGGGTGTGTAGGAACTTGCAGATGCTTTTTTAAAGCATTTTCCTCTGCCCTCCTCACCCTCCCAGTGCCCTTCCTTAACAGTCCCAATTCACGTCTCAGCTGTGGGGTCTGCTGCTACTCTGCACTTAGCATGGATGCTTCCCAAAGCAATGCAGTGCCACCTACGCAGAGCCCCTGCTTAGAGAAATACACCTCCTATGTCTTTTCCCACTGAAGGGAGCAGGAGGAAGTACTTGCTTCCTGGGGAACATGGGCCTGCCACTGGAATTTGTTAACCCGCCTCTTGCGGATTTCTCCCCTTTCTTTGATTTAAACCTGCAGGCTCTCCCTTGCCATCGGAGCAGGATCTGCTGATGCAGGCCCGGCTGGATCAAATGTGCAAAGGCTTGTCCCCAGGCCTCGGGAAAAAATTGAGCAGAGATTCCCGCCTCCGCCTCCGCCTCCTCTTGCCTTCCGAACGGGCTTCCAAACGGGCAATGCCCTGACGGGTCCCCCACGCCCCATCCTGCCCATGCCCACACCCCTGTATATGAGGGTGACCCATGTCCCTCACCCTCCATGCTCGAACGGAAGACACGTGTGTCCTGAGGGGAGCGCCAGACAGGCATTTCTCCGGCCAGGCAGACCCCTGCAGCACCCGTTAGGCTCCAAAGCCTGTACATTCCCAAGATGCCACTGGTCACTATGCAAATCAGACAGCCCTGGCCACACCCTCTCCGCCGCTGGGCTCTGCTGCTTTCGGTACGTGCAGCTCAGCTTTTTCTTACCCTGAACCAGACTTCCGTTTCAGCAAAAAGGTGGGTTGCAGTGGGTCCGGGATGCCATTTGGAGACAAAGCCTGCGGCCCTGTCAAAGATGACTTCCTGCCGCACACCATGTGGTCAGAAGCCTACGAAAAGAAGCGCACCTCGGAATACAGAATCTCACTTCCTCAAGAGCCTTGCACAAGAGATTTTCCTCCCGCCGAGGAAAGCAACTCAAAGGGAACCTTGCGAAAATCAAATTAGGAGCCAGATTGCGGGATGCTAGGCAAACTGTTTGTCAGAAAAGCAAATTCATTTTGAGAAGCCCTGACCTGCGGGAAGGAAAAGCATTCAAGGGCAGAAGAAGGACTGTTCCCTGACCGGGAATCGAACCCGGGCCGCAGCGGTGAGAGCGCAGAATCCTAACCACTAGACCACCAGGGAACCCAGAGCCATACAGCAAAAGTTCCTACACTGCTCTCCTAGTGACAAAGCTCATGGGGGCTGAAAGCATATTTTATTCTACAGCGAATATGAATCAGAACTTGAAAAAACACTCATGATTCCACCAGACTGTTTGTCACTTCCAAGCACAGGCCATCCCCTCCCCCGTGCTACTGAACCGACGAATTCCTGTACAATCGGGATCCCCGGGAAATCACAAGAGGGACACCTAGTGGCCGCTGATAGCTCAAAGACAGCTGGTACACCTTCTCACACCTACCTCGTTATTCAGCTTGCTGGAAGAATACATTGCGAATGACCGATTCAAGAGTGCAAGGGAGAAGAGTGCTCCAAAGTAGATGTATACATCGCAGCCGGGTTTTCCAGCAATTTACCTTTCTGATGAGCTGGTACTGCACTTTACGCCCACATAGAGCACCTGACTGGGTGGGGGACTGCGTGCGCATGAAGGTGGCTGAGGGCAATGGGAGCAAAGCAACCTGGGACACAGGGGACCCAGCCCCTTTCCTCTGCTTTCGTCTATAGGTCGGGGTGCCTTTTTAAGGACCTTCGATTAAAAAAAGCTGAGCTGCGTGGACAAATTACGCACGTCTACGTCTTAGAGGGATCTTCCCTGACCGGGAATCGAACCCGGGCCGCGGCGGTGAAAGCGCCGAATCCTAGCCACTAGACCACCAGGGAGGAGATGCTCTTGTGAGCCTGCCTTGCTCACTTCCTTATTGTGACTAAGCTAACTCCACTGTATAGATTGCCCATAAAGTACGAGTGGGGAAAAGTTAGGTGTCACACAGTGTGTTTGTCATAAGCAATTACCTTTATCCTCCTGCAAAAGCCTTTTTACTCTGCAATCACCTCTTGCTGGACAGCCTGCGCTGGAGCAGCCAGCATGAAAAGGGAGCTGAGTAAGGCAGGGCCTAGGGTCTCACCAGGGTGGCCGAGTGGTTAAGGCGTTGGACTTAAGATCCAATGGACAGTTGTCTGCATGGGTTCGAGCCCCATCCCTGGTATGGGTTTTCAGCGGGTGTGTAGGAACTTGCAGATGCTTTTTTAAAGCATTTTCCTCTGCCCTCCTCACCCTCCCAGTGCCCTTCCTTAACAGTCCCAATTCACGTCTCAGCTGTGGGGTCTGCTGCTACTCTGCACTTAGCATGGATGCTTCCCAAAGCAATGCAGTGCCACCTACGCAGAGCCCCTGCTTAGAGAAATACACCTCCTATGTCTTTTCCCACTGAAGGGAGCAGGAGGAAGTACTTGCTTCCTGGGGAACATGGGCCTGCCACTGGAATTTGTTAACCCGCCTCTTGCGGATTTCTCCCCTTTCTTTGATTTAAACCTGCAGGCTCTCCCTTGCCATCGGAGCAGGATCTGCTGATGCAGGCCCGGCTGGATCAAATGTGCAAAGGCTTGTCCCCAGGCCTCGGGAAAAAATTGAGCAGAGATTCCCGCCTCCGCCTCCGCCTCCTCTTGCCTTCCGAACGGGCTTCCAAACGGGCAATGCCCTGACGGGTCCCCCACGCCCCATCCTGCCCATGCCCACACCCCTGTATATGAGGGTGACCCATGTCCCTCACCCTCCATGCTCGAACGGAAGACACGTGTGTCCTGAGGGGAGCGCCAGACAGGCATTTCTCCGGCCAGGCAGACCCCTGCAGCACCCGTTAGGCTCCAAAGCCTGTACATTCCCAAGATGCCACTGGTCACTATGCAAATCAGACAGCCCTGGCCACACCCTCTCCGCCGCTGGGCTCTGCTGCTTTCGGTACGTGCAGCTCAGCTTTTTCTTACCCTGAACCAGACTTCCGTTTCAGCAAAAAGGTGGGTTGCAGTGGGTCCGGGATGCCATTTGGAGACAAAGCCTGCGGCCCTGTCAAAGATGACTTCCTGCCGCACACCATGTGGTCAGAAGCCTACGAAAAGAAGCGCACCTCGGAATACAGAATCTCACTTCCTCAAGAGCCTTGCACAAGAGATTTTCCTCCCGCCGAGGAAAGCAACTCAAAGGGAACCTTGCGAAAATCAAATTAGGAGCCAGATTGCGGGATGCTAGGCAAACTGTTTGTCAGAAAAGCAAATTCATTTTGAGAAGCCCTGACCTGCGGGAAGGAAAAGCATTCAAGGGCAGAAGAAGGACTGTTCCCTGACCGGGAATCGAACCCGGGCCGCGGCGGTGAGAGCGCAGAATCCTAACCACTAGACCACCAGGGAACCCAGAGCCATACAGCAAAAGTTCCTACACTGCTCTCCTAGTGACAAAGCTCATGGGGGCTGAAAGCATATTTTATTCTACAGCGAATATGAATCAGAACTTGAAAAAACACTCATGATTCCACCAGACTGTTTGTCACTTCCAAGCACAGGCCATCCCCTCCCCCGTGCTACTGAACCGACGAATTCCTGTACAATCGGGATCCCCGGGAAATCACAAGAGGGACACCTAGTGGCCGCTGATAGCTCAAAGACAGCTGGTACACCTTCTCACACCTACCTCGTTATTCAGCTTGCTGGAAGAATACATTGCGAATGACCGATTCAAGAGTGCAAGGGAGAAGAGTGCTCCAAAGTAGATGTATACATCGCAGCCGGGTTTTCCAGCAATTTACCTTTCTGATGAGCTGGTACTGCACTTTACGCCCACATAGAGCACCTGACTGGGTGGGGGACTGCGTGCGCATGAAGGTGGCTGAGGGCAATGGGAGCAAAGCAACCTGGGACACAGGGGACCCAGCCCCTTTCCTCTGCTTTCGTCTATAGGTCGGGGTGCCTTTTTAAGGACCTTCGATTAAAAAAAGCTGAGCTGCGTGGACAAATTACGCACGTCTACGTCTTAGAGGGATCTTCCCTGACCGGGAATCGAACCCGGGCCGCGGCGGTGAAAGTGCCGAATCCTAGCCACTAGACCACCAGGGAGGAGATGCTCTTGTGAGCCTGCCTTGCTCACTTCCTTATTGTGACTAAGCTAACTCCACTGTATAGATTGCCCATAAAGTACGAGTGGGGAAAAGTTAGGTGTCACACAGTGTGTTTGTCATAAGCAATTACCTTTATCCTCCTGCAAAAGCCTTTTTACTCTGCAATCACCTCTTGCTGGACAGCCTGCGCTGGAGCAGCCAGCATGAAAAGGGAGCTGAGTAAGGCAGGACCTAGGGTCTCACCAGGGTGGCCGAGTGGTTAAGGCGTTGGACTTAAGATCCAATGGACAGTTGTCCGCATGGGTTCGAGCCCCATCCCTGGTATGGGTTTTCAGCGGGTGTGTAGGAACTTGCAGATGCTTTTGTAAAGCATTTTCCTCTGCCCTCCTCACCCTCCCAGTGCCCTTCCTTAACAGTCCCAATTCACGTCTCAGCTGTGGGGTCTGCTGCTACTCTGCACTTAGCATGGATGTTTGCCAAAGCAATGCAGTGCCACCTACGCAGAGCCCCTGCTTAGAGAAATACACCTCCTATGTCTTTTCCCACTGAAGGGAGCAGGAGGAAGTACTTGCTTCCTGGGGAACATGGGCCTGCCACTGGAATTTGTTAACCCGCCTCTTGCGGATTTCTCCCCTTTCTTTGATTTACACCTGCAGGCTCTCCCTTGCCATCGGAGCAGGATCTGCTGATGCAGGCCCGGCTGGATCAAATGTGCAAAGGCTTGTCCCCAGGCCTCGGGAAAAAATTGAGCAGAGATTCCCGCCTCCGCCTCCGCCTCCTCTTGCCTTCCGAACGGGCTTCCAAACGGGCAATGCCCTGACGGGTCCCCCACGCCCCATCCTGCCCATGCCCACACCCCTGTATATGAGGGTGACCCATGTCCCTCACCCTCCATGCTCGAACGGAAGACACGTGTGTCCTGAGGGGAGCGCCAGACAGGCATTTCTCCGGCCAGGCAGACCCCTGCAGCACCCGTTAGGCTCCAAAGCCTGTACATTCCCAAGATGCCACTGGTCACTATGCAAATCAGACAGCCCTGGCCACACCCTCTCCGCCGCTGGGCTCTGCTGCTTTCGGTACGTGCAGCTCAGCTTTTTCTTACCCTGAACCAGACTTCCGTTTCAGCAAAAAGGTGGGTTGCAGTGGGTCCGGGATGCCATTTGGAGACAAAGCCTGCGGCCCTGTCAAAGATGACTTCCTGCCGCACACCATGTGGTCAGAAGCCTACGAAAAGAAGCGCACCTCGGAATACAGAATCTCACTTCCTCAAGAGCCTTGCACAAGAGATTTTCCTCCCGCCGAGGAAAGCAACTCAAAGGGAACCTTGCGAAAATCAAATTAGGAGCCAGATTGCGGGATGCTAGGCAAACTGTTTGTCAGAAAAGCAAATTCATTTTGAGAAGCCCTGACCTGCGGGAAGGAAAAGCATTCAAGGGCAGAAGAAGGACTGTTCCCTGACCGGGAATCGAACCCGGGCCGCGGCGGTGAGAGCGCCGAATCCTAACCACTAGACCACCAGGGAACCCACAGCCATACAGCAAAAGTTCCTACACTGCTCTCCTAGTGACAAAGCTCATGGGGGCTGAAAGCATATTTTATTCTACAGCGAATATGAATCAGAACTTGAAAAAACACTCATGATTCCACCAGACTGTTTGTCACTTCCAAGCACAGGCCATCCCCTCCCCCGTGCTACTGAACCGACGAATTCCTGTACAATCGGGATCCCCGGGAAATCACAAGAGGGACACCTAGTGGCCGCTGATAGCTCAAAGACAGCTGGTACACCTTCTCACACCTACCTCGTTATTCAGCTTGCTGGAAGAATACATTGCGAATGACCGATTCAAGAGTGCAAGGGAGAAGAGTGCTCCAAAGTAGATGTATACATCGCAGCCGGGTTTTCCAGCAATTTACCTTTCTGATGAGCTGGTACTGCACTTTACGCCCACATAGAGCACCTGACTGGGTGGGGGACTGCGTGCGCATGAAGGTGGCTGAGGGCAATGGGAGCAAAGCAACCTGGGACACAGGGGACCCAGCCCCTTTCCTCTGCTTTCGTCTATAGGTCTCGGGTGCCTTTTTAAGGACCTTCGATTAAAAAAAGCTGAGCTGCGTGGACAAATTACGCACGTCTACGTCTTAGAGGGATCTTCCCTGACCGGGAATCGAACCCGGGCCGCGGCGGTGAAAGCGCCGAATCCTAGCCACTAGACCACCAGGGAGGAGATGCTCTTGTGAGCCTGCCTTGCTCACTTCCTTATTGTGACTAAGCTAACTCCACTGTATAGATTGCCCATAAAGTACGAGTGGGGAAAAGTTAGGTGTCACACAGTGTGTTTGTCATAAGCAATTACCTTTATCCTCCTGCAAAAGCCTTTTTACTCTGCAATCACCTCTTGCTGGACAGCCTGCGCTGGAGCAGCCAGCATGAAAAGGGAGCTGAGTAAGGCAGGACCTAGGGTCTCACCAGGGTGGCCGAGTGGTTAAGGCGTTGGACTTAAGATCCAATGGACAGTTGTCCGCATGGGTTCGAGCCCCATCCCTGGTATGGGTTTTCAGCGGGTGTGTAGGAACTTGCAGATGCTTTTGTAAAGCATTTTCCTCTGCCCTCCTCACCCTCCCAGTGCCCTTCCTTAACAGTCCCAATTCACGTCTCAGCTGTGGGGTCTGCTGCTACTCTGCACTTAGCATGGATGTTTGCCAAAGCAATGCAGTGCCACCTACGCAGAGCCCCTGCTTAGAGAAATACACCTCCTATGTCTTTTCCCACTGAAGGGAGCAGGAGGAAGTACTTGCTTCCTGGGGAACATGGGCCTGCCACTGGAATTTGTTAACCCGCCTCTTGCGGATTTCTCCCCTTTCTTTGATTTACACCTGCAGGCTCTCCCTTGCCATCGGAGCAGGATCTGCTGATGCAGGCCCGGCTGGATCAAATGTGCAAAGGCTTGTCCCCAGGCCTCGGGAAAAAATTGAGCAGAGATTCCCGCCTCCGCCTCCGCCTCCTCTTGCCTTCCGAACGGGCTTCCAAACGGGCAATGCCCTGACGGGTCCCCCACGCCCCATCCTGCCCATGCCCACACCCCTGTATATGAGGGTGACCCATGTCCCTCACCCTCCATGCTCGAACGGAAGACACGTGTGTCCTGAGGGGAGCGCCAGACAGGCATTTCTCCGGCCAGGCAGACCCCTGCAGCACCCGTTAGGCTCCAAAGCCTGTACATTCCCAAGATGCCACTGGTCACTATGCAAATCAGACAGCCCTGGCCACACCCTCTCCGCCGCTGGGCTCTGCTGCTTTCGGTACGTGCAGCTCAGCTTTTTCTTACCCTGAACCAGACTTCCGTTTCAGCAAAAAGGTGGGTTGCAGTGGGTCCGGGATGCCATTTGGAGACAAAGCCTGCGGCCCTGTCAAAGATGACTTCCTGCCGCACACCATGTGGTCAGAAGCCTACGAAAAGAAGCGCACCTCGGAATACAGAATCTCACTTCCTCAAGAGCCTTGCACAAGAGATTTTCCTCCCGCCGAGGAAAGCAACTCAAAGGGAACCTTGCGAAAATCAAATTAGGAGCCAGATTGCGGGATGCTAGGCAAACTGTTTGTCAGAAAAGCAAATTCATTTTGAGAAGCCCTGACCTGCGGGAAGGAAAAGCATTCAAGGGCAGAAGAAGGACTGTTCCCTGACCGGGAATCGAACCCGAGCCGCGGCGGTGAGAGCGCCGAATCCTAACCACTAGACCACCAGGGAACCCACAGCCATACAGCAAAAGTTCCTACACTGCTCTCCTAGTGACAAAGCTCATGGGGGCTGAAAGCATATTTTATTCTACAGCGAATATGAATCAGAACTTGAAAAAACACTCATGATTCCACCAGACTGTTTGTCAGTTCCAAGCACAGGCCATCCCCTCCCCCGTGCTACTGAACCGACGAATTCCTGTACAATCGGGATCCCCGGGAAATCACAAGAGGGACACCTAGTGGCCGCTGATAGCTCAAAGACAGCTGGTACACCTTCTCACACCTACCTCGTTATTCAGCTTGCTGGAAGAATACATTGCGAATGACCGATTCAAGAGTGCAAGGGAGAAGAGTGCTCCAAAGTAGATGTATACATCGCAGCCGGGTTTTCCAGCAATTTACCTTTCTGATGAGCTGGTACTGCACTTTACGCCCACATAGAGCACCTGACTGGGTGGGGGACTGCGTGCGCATGAAGGTGGCTGAGGGCAATGGGAGCAAAGCAACCTGGGACACAGGGGACCCAGCCCCTTTCCTCTGCTTTCGTCTATAGGTCGGGGTGCCTTTTTAAGGACCTTCGATTAAAAAAAGCTGAGCTGCGTGGACAAATTACGCACGTCTACGTCTTAGAGGGATCTTCCCTGACCGGGAATCGAACCCGGGCCGCGGCGGTGAAAGCGCCGAATCCTAGCCACTAGACCACCAGGGAGGAGATGCTCTTGTAAGCCTGCCTTGCTCACTTCCTTATTGTGACTAAGCTAACTCCACTGTATAGATTGCCCATAAAGTACGAGTGGGGAAAAGTTAGGTGTCACACAGTGTGTTTGTCATAAGCAATTACCTTTATCCTCCTGCAAAAGCCTTTTTACTCTGCAATCACCTCTTGCTGGACAGCCTGCGCTGGAGCAGCCAGCATGAAAAGGGAGCTGAGTAAGGCAGGACCTAGGGTCTCACCAGGGTGGCCGAGTGGTTAAGGCGTTGGACTTAAGATCCAATGGACAGTTGTCCGCATGGGTTCGAGCCCCATCCCTGGTATGGGTTTTCAGCGGGTGTGTAGGAACTCGCAGATGCTTTTTTAAAGCATTTTCCTCTGCCCTCCTCACCCTCCCAGTGCCCTTCCTTAACAGTCCCAATTCACGTCTCAGCTGTGGGGTCTGCTGCTACTCTGCACTTAGCATGGATGCTTCCCAAAGCAATGCAGTGCCACCTACGCAGAGCCCCTGCTTAGAGAAATACACCTCCTATGTCTTTTCCCACTGAAGGGAGCAGGAGGAAGTACTTGCTTCCTGGGGAACATGGGCCTGCCACTGGAATTTGTTAACCCGCCTCTTGCGGATTTCTCCCCTTTCTTTGATTTACACCTGCAGGCTCTCCCTTGCCATCGGAGCAGGATCTGCTGATGCAGGCCCGGCTGGATCAAATGTGCAAAGGCTTGTCCCCAGGCCTCGGGAAAAAATTGAGCAGAGATTCCCGCCTCCGCCTCCGCCTCCTCCTCCTCTTGCCTTCCGAACGGGCTTCCAAACGGGCAATGCCCTGACGGGTCCCCCACGCCCCATCCTGCCCATGCCCACACCCCTGTATATGAGGGTGACCCATGTCCCTCACCCTCCATGCTCGAACGGAAGACACGTGTGTCCTGAGGGGAGCGCCAGACAGGCATTTCTCCGGCCAGGCAGACCCCTGCAGCACCCGTTAGGCTCCAAAGCCTGTACATTCCCAAGATGCCACTGGTCACTATGCAAATCAGACAGCCCTGGCCACACCCTCTCCGCCGCTGGGCTCTGCTGCTTTCGGTACGTGCAGCTCAGCTTTTTCTTACCCTGAACCAGACTTCCGTTTCAGCAAAAAGGTGGGTTGCAGTGGGTCCGGGATGCCATTTGGAGACAAAGCCTGCGGCCCTGTCAAAGATGACTTCCTGCCGCACACCATGTGGTCAGAAGCCTACGAAAAGAAGCGCACCTCGGAATACAGAATCTCACTTCCTCAAGAGCCTTGCACAAGAGATTTTCCTCCCGCCGAGGAAAGCAACTCAAAGGGAACCTTGCGAAAATCAAATTAGGAGCCAGATTGCGGGATGCTAGGCAAACTGTTTGTCAGAAAAGCAAATTCATTTTGAGAAGCCCTGACCTGCGGGAAGGAAAAGCATTCAAGGGCAGAAGAAGGACTGTTCCCTGACCGGGAATCGAACCCGGGCCGCGGCAGTGAGAGCGCCGAATCCTAACCACTAGACCACCAGGGAACCCACAGCCATACAGCAAAAGTTCCTACACTGCTCTCCTAGTGACAAAGCTCATGGGGGCTGAAAGCATATTTTATTCTACAGCGAATATGAATCAGAACTTGAAAAAACACTCATGATTCCACCAGACTGTTTGTCACTTCCAAGCACAGGCCATCCCCTCCCCCGTGCTACTGAACCGACGAATTCCTGTACAATCGGGATCCCCGGGAAATCACAAGAGGGACACCTAGTGGCCGCTGATAGCTCAAAGACAGCTGGTACACCTTCTCACACCTACCTCGTTATTCAGCTTGCTGGAAGAATACATTGCGAATGACCGATTCAAGAGTGCAAGGGAGAAGAGTGCTCCAAAGTAGATGTATACATCGCAGCCGGGTTTTCCAGCAATTTACCTTTCTGATGAGCTGGTACTGCACTTTACGCCCACATAGAGCACCTGACTGGGTGGGGGACTGCGTGCGCATGAAGGTCGCTGAGGGCAATGGGAGCAAAGCAACCTGGGACACAGGGGACCCAGCCCCTTTCCTCTGCTTTCGTCTATAGGTCGGGGTGCCTTTTTAAGGACCTTCGATTAAAAAAAGCTGAGCTGCGTGGACAAATTACGCACGTCTACGTCTTAGAGGGATCTTCCCTGACCGGGAATCGAACCCGGGCCGCGGCGGTGAAAGTGCCGAATCCTAGCCACTAGACCACCAGGGAGGAGATGCTCTTGTGAGCCTGCCTTGCTCACTTCCTTATTGTGACTAAGCTAACTCCACTGTATAGATTGCCCATAAAGTACGAGTGGGGAAAAGTTAGGTGTCACACAGTGTGTTTGTCATAAGCAATTACCTTTATCCTCCTGCAAAAGCCTTTTTACTCTGCAATCACCTCTTGCTGGACAGCCTGCGCTGGAGCAGCCAGCATGAAAAGGGAGCTGAGTAAGGCAGGACCTAGGGTCTCACCAGGGTGGCCGAGTGGTTAAGGCGTTGGACTTAAGATCCAATGGACAGTTGTCCGCATGGGTTCGAGCCCCATCCCTGGTATGGGTTTTCAGCGGGTGTGTAGGAACTTGCAGATGCTTTTGTAAAGCATTTTCCTCTGCCCTCCTCACCCTCCCAGTGCCCTTCCTTAACAGTCCCAATTCACGTCTCAGCTGTGGGGTCTGCTGCTACTCTGCACTTAGCATGGATGTTTGCCAAAGCAATGCAGTGCCACCTACGCAGAGCCCCTGCTTAGAGAAATACACCTCCTATGTCTTTTCCCACTGAAGGGAGCAGGAGGAAGTACTTGCTTCCTGGGGAACATGGGCCTGCCACTGGAATTTGTTAACCCGCCTCTTGCGGATTTCTCCCCTTTCTTTGATTTACACCTGCAGGCTCTCCCTTGCCATCGGAGCAGGATCTGCTGATGCAGGCCCGGCTGGATCAAATGTGCAAAGGCTTGTCCCCAGGCCTCGGGAAAAAATTGAGCAGAGATTCCCGCCTCCGCCTCCGCCTCCTCTTGCCTTCCGAACGGGCTTCCAAACGGGCAATGCCCTGACGGGTCCCCCACGCCCCATCCTGCCCATGCCCACACCCCTGTATATGAGGGTGACCCATGTCCCTCACCCTCCATGCTCGAACGGAAGACACGTGTGTCCTGAGGGGAGCGCCAGACAGGCATTTCTCCGGCCAGGCAGACCCCTGCAGCACCCGTTAGGCTCCAAAGCCTGTACATTCCCAAGATGCCACTGGTCACTATGCAAATCAGACAGCCCTGGCCACACCCTCTCCGCCGCTGGGCTCTGCTGCTTTCGGTACGTGCAGCTCAGCTTTTTCTTACCCTGAACCAGACTTCCGTTTCAGCAAAAAGGTGGGTTGCAGTGGGTCCGGGATGCCATTTGGAGACAAAGCCTGCGGCCCTGTCAAAGATGACTTCCTGCCGCACACCATGTGGTCAGAAGCCTACGAAAAGAAGCGCACCTCGGAATACAGAATCTCACTTCCTCAAGAGCCTTGCACAAGAGATTTTCCTCCCGCCGAGGAAAGCAACTCAAAGGGAACCTTGCGAAAATCAAATTAGGAGCCAGATTGCGGGATGCTAGGCAAACTGTTTGTCAGAAAAGCAAATTCATTTTGAGAAGCCCTGACCTGCGGGAAGGAAAAGCATTCAAGGGCAGAAGAAGGACTGTTCCCTGACCGGGAATCGAACCCGGGCCGCGGCGGTGAGAGCGCCGAATCCTAACCACTAGACCACCAGGGAACCCACAGCCATACAGCAAAAGTTCCTACACTGCTCTCCTAGTGACAAAGCTCATGGGGGCTGAAAGCATATTTTATTCTACAGCGAATATGAATCAGAACTTGAAAAAACACTCATGATTCCACCAGACTGTTTGTCACTTCCAAGCACAGGCCATCCCCTCCCCCGTGCTACTGAACCGACGAATTCCTGTACAATCGGGATCCCCGGGAAATCACAAGAGGGACACCTAGTGGCCGCTGATAGCTCAAAGACAGCTGGTACACCTTCTCACACCTACCTCGTTATTCAGCTTGCTGGAAGAATACATTGCGAATGACCGATTCAAGAGTGCAAGGGAGAAGAGTGCTCCAAAGTAGATGTATACATCGCAGCCGGGTTTTCCAGCAATTTACCTTTCTGATGAGCTGGTACTGCACTTTACGCCCACATAGAGCACCTGACTGGGTGGGGGACTGCGTGCGCATGAAGGTGGCTGAGGGCAATGGGAGCAAAGCAACCTGGGACACAGGGGACCCAGCCCCTTTCCTCTGCTTTCGTCTATAGGTCTCGGGTGCCTTTTTAAGGACCTTCGATTAAAAAAAGCTGAGCTGCGTGGACAAATTACGCACGTCTACGTCTTAGAGGGATCTTCCCTGACCGGGAATCGAACCCGGGCCGCGGCGGTGAAAGCGCCGAATCCTAGCCACTAGACCACCAGGGAGGAGATGCTCTTGTGAGCCTGCCTTGCTCACTTCCTTATTGTGACTAAGCTAACTCCACTGTATAGATTGCCCATAAAGTACGAGTGGGGAAAAGTTAGGTGTCACACAGTGTGTTTGTCATAAGCAATTACCTTTATCCTCCTGCAAAAGCCTTTTTACTCTGCAATCACCTCTTGCTGGACAGCCTGCGCTGGAGCAGCCAGCATGAAAAGGGAGCTGAGTAAGGCAGGACCTAGGGTCTCACCAGGGTGGCCGAGTGGTTAAGGCGTTGGACTTAAGATCCAATGGACAGTTGTCCGCATGGGTTCGAGCCCCATCCCTGGTATGGGTTTTCAGCGGGTGTGTAGGAACTTGCAGATGCTTTTGTAAAGCATTTTCCTCTGCCCTCCTCACCCTCCCAGTGCCCTTCCTTAACAGTCCCAATTCACGTCTCAGCTGTGGGGTCTGCTGCTACTCTGCACTTAGCATGGATGTTTGCCAAAGCAATGCAGTGCCACCTACGCAGAGCCCCTGCTTAGAGAAATACACCTCCTATGTCTTTTCCCACTGAAGGGAGCAGGAGGAAGTACTTGCTTCCTGGGGAACATGGGCCTGCCACTGGAATTTGTTAACCCGCCTCTTGCGGATTTCTCCCCTTTCTTTGATTTACACCTGCAGGCTCTCCCTTGCCATCGGAGCAGGATCTGCTGATGCAGGCCCGGCTGGATCAAATGTGCAAAGGCTTGTCCCCAGGCCTCGGGAAAAAATTGAGCAGAGATTCCCGCCTCCGCCTCCGCCTCCTCTTGCCTTCCGAACGGGCTTCCAAACGGGCAATGCCCTGACGGGTCCCCCACGCCCCATCCTGCCCATGCCCACACCCCTGTATATGAGGGTGACCCATGTCCCTCACCCTCCATGCTCGAACGGAAGACACGTGTGTCCTGAGGGGAGCGCCAGACAGGCATTTCTCCGGCCAGGCAGACCCCTGCAGCACCCGTTAGGCTCCAAAGCCTGTACATTCCCAAGATGCCACTGGTCACTATGCAAATCAGACAGCCCTGGCCACACCCTCTCCGCCGCTGGGCTCTGCTGCTTTCGGTACGTGCAGCTCAGCTTTTTCTTACCCTGAACCAGACTTCCGTTTCAGCAAAAAGGTGGGTTGCAGTGGGTCCGGGATGCCATTTGGAGACAAAGCCTGCGGCCCTGTCAAAGATGACTTCCTGCCGCACACCATGTGGTCAGAAGCCTACGAAAAGAAGCGCACCTCGGAATACAGAATCTCACTTCCTCAAGAGCCTTGCACAAGAGATTTTCCTCCCGCCGAGGAAAGCAACTCAAAGGGAACCTTGCGAAAATCAAATTAGGAGCCAGATTGCGGGATGCTAGGCAAACTGTTTGTCAGAAAAGCAAATTCATTTTGAGAAGCCCTGACCTGCGGGAAGGAAAAGCATTCAAGGGCAGAAGAAGGACTGTTCCCTGACCGGGAATCGAACCCGAGCCGCGGCGGTGAGAGCGCCGAATCCTAACCACTAGACCACCAGGGAACCCACAGCCATACAGCAAAAGTTCCTACACTGCTCTCCTAGTGACAAAGCTCATGGGGGCTGAAAGCATATTTTATTCTACAGCGAATATGAATCAGAACTTGAAAAAACACTCATGATTCCACCAGACTGTTTGTCAGTTCCAAGCACAGGCCATCCCCTCCCCCGTGCTACTGAACCGACGAATTCCTGTACAATCGGGATCCCCGGGAAATCACAAGAGGGACACCTAGTGGCCGCTGATAGCTCAAAGACAGCTGGTACACCTTCTCACACCTACCTCGTTATTCAGCTTGCTGGAAGAATACATTGCGAATGACCGATTCAAGAGTGCAAGGGAGAAGAGTGCTCCAAAGTAGATGTATACATCGCAGCCGGGTTTTCCAGCAATTTACCTTTCTGATGAGCTGGTACTGCACTTTACGCCCACATAGAGCACCTGACTGGGTGGGGGACTGCGTGCGCATGAAGGTGGCTGAGGGCAATGGGAGCAAAGCAACCTGGGACACAGGGGACCCAGCCCCTTTCCTCTGCTTTCGTCTATAGGTCGGGGTGCCTTTTTAAGGACCTTCGATTAAAAAAAGCTGAGCTGCGTGGACAAATTACGCACGTCTACGTCTTAGAGGGATCTTCCCTGACCGGGAATCGAACCCGGGCCGCGGCGGTGAAAGCGCCGAATCCTAGCCACTAGACCACCAGGGAGGAGATGCTCTTGTAAGCCTGCCTTGCTCACTTCCTTATTGTGACTAAGCTAACTCCACTGTATAGATTGCCCATAAAGTACGAGTGGGGAAAAGTTAGGTGTCACACAGTGTGTTTGTCATAAGCAATTACCTTTATCCTCCTGCAAAAGCCTTTTTACTCTGCAATCACCTCTTGCTGGACAGCCTGCGCTGGAGCAGCCAGCATGAAAAGGGAGCTGAGTAAGGCAGGACCTAGGGTCTCACCAGGGTGGCCGAGTGGTTAAGGCGTTGGACTTAAGATCCAATGGACAGTTGTCCGCATGGGTTCGAGCCCCATCCCTGGTATGGGTTTTCAGCGGGTGTGTAGGAACTCGCAGATGCTTTTTTAAAGCATTTTCCTCTGCCCTCCTCACCCTCCCAGTGCCCTTCCTTAACAGTCCCAATTCACGTCTCAGCTGTGGGGTCTGCTGCTACTCTGCACTTAGCATGGATGCTTCCCAAAGCAATGCAGTGCCACCTACGCAGAGCCCCTGCTTAGAGAAATACACCTCCTATGTCTTTTCCCACTGAAGGGAGCAGGAGGAAGTACTTGCTTCCTGGGGAACATGGGCCTGCCACTGGAATTTGTTAACCCGCCTCTTGCGGATTTCTCCCCTTTCTTTGATTTACACCTGCAGGCTCTCCCTTGCCATCGGAGCAGGATCTGCTGATGCAGGCCCGGCTGGATCAAATGTGCAAAGGCTTGTCCCCAGGCCTCGGGAAAAAATTGAGCAGAGATTCCCGCCTCCGCCTCCGCCTCCTCCTCCTCTTGCCTTCCGAACGGGCTTCCAAACGGGCAATGCCCTGACGGGTCCCCCACGCCCCATCCTGCCCATGCCCACACCCCTGTATATGAGGGTGACCCATGTCCCTCACCCTCCATGCTCGAACGGAAGACACGTGTGTCCTGAGGGGAGCGCCAGACAGGCATTTCTCCGGCCAGGCAGACCCCTGCAGCACCCGTTAGGCTCCAAAGCCTGTACATTCCCAAGATGCCACTGGTCACTATGCAAATCAGACAGCCCTGGCCACACCCTCTCCGCCGCTGGGCTCTGCTGCTTTCGGTACGTGCAGCTCAGCTTTTTCTTACCCTGAACCAGACTTCCGTTTCAGCAAAAAGGTGGGTTGCAGTGGGTCCGGGATGCCATTTGGAGACAAAGCCTGCGGCCCTGTCAAAGATGACTTCCTGCCGCACACCATGTGGTCAGAAGCCTACGAAAAGAAGCGCACCTCGGAATACAGAATCTCACTTCCTCAAGAGCCTTGCACAAGAGATTTTCCTCCCGCCGAGGAAAGCAACTCAAAGGGAACCTTGCGAAAATCAAATTAGGAGCCAGATTGCGGGATGCTAGGCAAACTGTTTGTCAGAAAAGCAAATTCATTTTGAGAAGCCCTGACCTGCGGGAAGGAAAAGCATTCAAGGGCAGAAGAAGGACTGTTCCCTGACCGGGAATCGAACCCGGGCCGCGGCAGTGAGAGCGCCGAATCCTAACCACTAGACCACCAGGGAACCCACAGCCATACAGCAAAAGTTCCTACACTGCTCTCCTAGTGACAAAGCTCATGGGGGCTGAAAGCATATTTTATTCTACAGCGAATATGAATCAGAACTTGAAAAAACACTCATGATTCCACCAGACTGTTTGTCACTTCCAAGCACAGGCCATCCCCTCCCCCGTGCTACTGAACCGACGAATTCCTGTACAATCGGGATCCCCGGGAAATCACAAGAGGGACACCTAGTGGCCGCTGATAGCTCAAAGACAGCTGGTACACCTTCTCACACCTACCTCGTTATTCAGCTTGCTGGAAGAATACATTGCGAATGACCGATTCAAGAGTGCAAGGGAGAAGAGTGCTCCAAAGTAGATGTATACATCGCAGCCGGGTTTTCCAGCAATTTACCTTTCTGATGAGCTGGTACTGCACTTTACGCCCACATAGAGCACCTGACTGGGTGGGGGACTGCGTGCGCATGAAGGTCGCTGAGGGCAATGGGAGCAAAGCAACCTGGGACACAGGGGACCCAGCCCCTTTCCTCTGCTTTCGTCTATAGGTCGGGGTGCCTTTTTAAGGACCTTCGATTAAAAAAAGCTGAGCTGCGTGGACAAATTACGCACGTCTACGTCTTAGAGGGATCTTCCCTGACCGGGAATCGAACCCGAGCCGCGGCGGTGAAAGCGCCGAATCCTAGCCACTAGACCACCAGGGAGGAGATGCTCTTGTGAGCCTGCCTTGCTCACTTCCTTATTGTGACTAAGCTAACTCCACTGTATAGATTGCCCATAAAGTACGAGTGGGGAAAAGTTAGGTGTCACACAGTGTGTTTGTCATAAGCAATTACCTTTATCCTCCTGCAAAAGCCTTTTTACTCTGCAATCACCTCTTGCTGGACAGCCTGCGCTGGAGCAGCCAGCATGAAAAGGGAGCTGAGTAAGGCAGGACCTAGGGTCTCACCAGGGTGGCCGAGTGGTTAAGGCGTTGGACTTAAGATCCAATGGACAGTTGTCCGCATGGGTTCGAGCCCCATCCCTGGTATGGGTTTTCAGCGGGTGTGTAGGAACTTGCAGATGCTTTTGTAAAGCATGTTCCTCTGCCCTCCTCACACTCCCAGTGCCCTTCCTTAACAGTCCCAATTCACGTCTCAGCTGTGGGGTCTGCTGCTACTCTGCACTTAGCATGGATGTTTGCCAAAGCAATGCAGTGCCACCTACGCAGAGCCCCTGCTTAGAGAAATACACCTCCTATGTCTTTTCCCACTGAAGGGAGCAGGAGGAAGTACTTGCTTCCTGGGGAACATGGGCCTGCCACTGGAATTTGTTAACCCGCCTCTTGCGGATTTCTCCCCTTTCTTTGATTTACACCTGCAGGCTCTCCCTTGCCATCGGAGCAGGATCTGCTGATGCAGGCCCGGCTGGATCAAATGTGCAAAGGCTTGTCCCCAGGCCTCGGGAAAAAATTGAGCAGAGATTCCCGCCTCCGCCTCCGCCTCCTCTTGCCTTCCGAACGGGCTTCCAAACGGGCAATGCCCTGACGGGTCACCCACGCCCCATCCTGCCCATGCCCACACCCCTGTATATTAGGGTGACCCATGTCCCTCACCCTCCATGCTCGAACGGAAGACACGTGTGTCCTGAGGGGAGCGCCAGACAGGCATTTCTCCGGCCAGGCAGACCCCTGCAGCACCCGTTAGGCTCCAAAGCCTGTACATTCCCAAGATGCCACTGGTCACTATGCAAATCAGACAGCCCTGGCCACACCCTCTCCGCCGCTGGGCTCTGCTGCTTTCGGTACGTGCAGCTCAGCTTTTTCTTACCCTGAACCAGACTTCCGTTTCAGCAAAAAGGTGGGTTGCAGTGGGTCCGGGATGCCATTTGGAGACAAAGCCTGCGGCCCTGTCAAAGATGACTTCCTGCCGCACACCATGTGGTCAGAAGCCTACGAAAAGAAGCGCACCTCGGAATACAGAATCTCACTTCCTCAAGAGCCTTGCACAAGAGATTTTCCTCCCGCCGAGGAAAGCAACTCAAAGGGAACCTTGCGAAAATCAAATTAGGAGCCAGATTGCGGGATGCTAGGCAAACTGTTTGTCAGAAAAGCAAATTCATTTTGAGAAGCCCTGACCTGCGGGAAGGAAAAGCATTCAAGGGCAGAAGAAGGACTGTTCCCTGACCGGGAATCGAACCCGGGCCGCGGCGGTGAGAGCGCCGAATCCTAACCACTAGACCACCAGGGAACCCACAGCCATACAGCAAAAGTTCCTACACTGCTCTCCTAGTGACAAAGCTCATGGGGGCTGAAAGCATATTTTATTCTACAGCGAATATGAATCAGAACTTGAAAAAACACTCATGATTCCACCAGACTGTTTGTCACTTCCAAGCACAGGCCATCCCCTCCCCCGTGCTACTGAACCGACGAATTCCTGTACAATCGGGATCCCCGGGAAATCACAAGAGGGACACCTAGTGGCCGCTGATAGCTCAAAGACAGCTGGTACACCTTCTCACACCTACCTCGTTATTCAGCTTGCTGGAAGAATACATTGCGAATGACCGATTCAAGAGTGCAAGGGAGAAGAGTGCTCCAAAGTAGATGTATACATCGCAGCCGGGTTTTCCAGCAATTTACCTTTCTGATGAGCTGGTACTGCACTTTACGCCCACATAGAGCACCTGACTGGGTGGGGGACTGCGTGCGCATGAAGGTGGCTGAGGGCAATGGGAGCAAAGCAACCTGGGACACAGGGGACCCAGCCCCTTTCCTCTGCTTTCGTCTATAGGTCTCGGGTGCCTTTTTAAGGACCTTCGATTAAAAAAAGCTGAGCTGCGTGGACAAATTACGCACGTCTACGTCTTAGAGGGATCTTCCCTGACCGGGAATCGAACCCGGGCCGCGGCGGTGAAAGCGCCGAATCCTAGCCACTAGACCACCAGGGAGGAGATGCTCTTGTGAGCCTGCCTTGCTCACTTCCTTATTGTGACTAAGCTAACTCCACTGTATAGATTGCCCATAAAGTACGAGTGGGGAAAAGTTAGGTGTCACACAGTGTGTTTGTCATAAGCAATTACCTTTATCCTCCTGCAAAAGCCTTTTTACTCTGCAATCACCTCTTGCTGGACAGCCTGCGCTGGAGCAGCCAGCATGAAAAGGGAGCTGAGTAAGGCAGGACCTAGGGTCTCACCAGGGTGGCCGAGTGGTTAAGGCGTTGGACTTAAGATCCAATGGACAGTTGTCCGCATGGGTTCGAGCCCCATCCCTGGTATGGGTTTTCAGCGGGTGTGTAGGAACTTGCAGATGCTTTTGTAAAGCATTTTCCTCTGCCCTCCTCACCCTCCCAGTGCCCTTCCTTAACAGTCCCAATTCACGTCTCAGCTGTGGGGTCTGCTGCTACTCTGCACTTAGCATGGATGTTTGCCAAAGCAATGCAGTGCCACCTACGCAGAGCCCCTGCTTAGAGAAATACACCTCCTATGTCTTTTCCCACTGAAGGGAGCAGGAGGAAGTACTTGCTTCCTGGGGAACATGGGCCTGCCACTGGAATTTGTTAACCCGCCTCTTGCGGATTTCTCCCCTTTCTTTGATTTACACCTGCAGGCTCTCCCTTGCCATCGGAGCAGGATCTGCTGATGCAGGCCCGGCTGGATCAAATGTGCAAAGGCTTGTCCCCAGGCCTCGGGAAAAAATTGAGCAGAGATTCCCGCCTCCGCCTCCGCCTCCTCTTGCCTTCCGAACGGGCTTCCAAACGGGCAATGCCCTGACGGGTCCCCCACGCCCCATCCTGCCCATGCCCACACCCCTGTATATGAGGGTGACCCATGTCCCTCACCCTCCATGCTCGAACGGAAGACACGTGTGTCCTGAGGGGAGCGCCAGACAGGCATTTCTCCGGCCAGGCAGACCCCTGCAGCACCCGTTAGGCTCCAAAGCCTGTACATTCCCAAGATGCCACTGGTCACTATGCAAATCAGACAGCCCTGGCCACACCCTCTCCGCCGCTGGGCTCTGCTGCTTTCGGTACGTGCAGCTCAGCTTTTTCTTACCCTGAACCAGACTTCCGTTTCAGCAAAAAGGTGGGTTGCAGTGGGTCCGGGATGCCATTTGGAGACAAAGCCTGCGGCCCTGTCAAAGATGACTTCCTGCCGCACACCATGTGGTCAGAAGCCTACGAAAAGAAGCGCACCTCGGAATACAGAATCTCACTTCCTCAAGAGCCTTGCACAAGAGATTTTCCTCCCGCCGAGGAAAGCAACTCAAAGGGAACCTTGCGAAAATCAAATTAGGAGCCAGATTGCGGGATGCTAGGCAAACTGTTTGTCAGAAAAGCAAATTCATTTTGAGAAGCCCTGACCTGCGGGAAGGAAAAGCATTCAAGGGCAGAAGAAGGACTGTTCCCTGACCGGGAATCGAACCCGGGCCGCGGCGGTGAGAGCGCCGAATCCTAACCACTAGACCACCAGGGAACCCACAGCCATACAGCAAAAGTTCCTACACTGCTCTCCTAGTGACAAAGCTCATGGGGGCTGAAAGCATATTTTATTCTACAGCGAATATGAATCAGAACTTGAAAAAACACTCATGATTCCACCAGACTGTTTGTCAGTTCCAAGCACAGGCCATCCCCTCCCCCGTGCTACTGAACCGACGAATTCCTGTACAATCGGGATCCCCGGGAAATCACAAGAGGGACACCTAGTGGCCGCTGATAGCTCAAAGACAGCTGGTACACCTTCTCACACCTACCTCGTTATTCAGCTTGCTGGAAGAATACATTGCGAATGACCGATTCAAGAGTGCAAGGGAGAAGAGTGCTCCAAAGTAGATGTATACATCGCAGCCGGGTTTTCCAGCAATTTACCTTTCTGATGAGCTGGTACTGCACTTTACGCCCACATAGAGCACCTGACTGGGTGGGGGACTGCGTGCGCATGAAGGTGGCTGAGGGCAATGGGAGCAAAGCAACCTGGGACACAGGGGACCCAGCCCCTTTCCTCTGCTTTCGTCTATAGGTCGGGGTGCCTTTTTAAGGACCTTCGATTAAAAAAAGCTGAGCTGCGTGGACAAATTACGCACGTCTACGTCTTAGAGGGATCTTCCCTGACCGGGAATCGAACCCGGGCCGCGGCGGTGAAAGCGCCGAATCCTAGCCACTAGACCACCAGGGAGGAGATGCTCTTGTGAGCCTGCCTTGCTCACTTCCTTATTGTGACTAAGCTAACTCCACTGTATAGATTGCCCATAAAGTACGAGTGGGGAAAAGTTAGGTGTCACACAGTGTGTTTGTCATAAGCAATTACCTTTATCCTCCTGCAAAAGCCTTTTTACTCTGCAATCACCTCTTGCTGGACAGCCTGCGCTGGAGCAGCCAGCATGAAAAGGGAGCTGAGTAAGGCAGGACCTAGGGTCTCACCAGGGTGGCCGAGTGGTTAAGGCGTTGGA
Organism: Triturus cristatus; assembly: GCF_964204655.1. Classification (NCBI taxonomy): domain Eukaryota; kingdom Metazoa; phylum Chordata; class Amphibia; order Caudata; family Salamandridae; genus Triturus; species Triturus cristatus. Next base: position 575,927,744 of record NC_140588.1, read on the forward strand.
CTTAAGATCCAATGGACAGTTGTCCGCATGGGTTCGAGCCCCATCCCTGGTATGGGTTTTCAGCGGGTGTGTAGGAACTCGCAGATGCTTTTTTAAAGCATTTTCCTCTGCCCTCCTCACCCTCCCAGTGCCCTTCCTTAACAGTCCCAATTCACGTCTCAGCTGTGGGGTCTGCTGCTACTCTGCACTTAGCATGGATGCTTCCCAAAGCAATGCAGTGCCACCTACGCAGAGCCCCTGCTTAGAGAAATACACCTCCTATGTCTTTTCCCACTGAAGGGAGCAGGAGGAAGTACTTGCTTCCTGGGGAACATGGGCCTGCCACTGGAATTTGTTAACCCGCCTCTTGCGGATTTCTCCCCTTTCTTTGATTTACACCTGCAGGCTCTCCCTTGCCATCGGAGCAGGATCTGCTGATGCAGGCCCGGCTGGATCAAATGTGCAAAGGCTTGTCCCCAGGCCTCGGGAAAAAATTGAGCAGAGATTCCCGCCTCCGCCTCCGCCTCCTCCTCCTCTTGCCTTCCGAACGGGCTTCCAAACGGGCAATGCCCTGACGGGTCCCCCACGCCCCATCCTGCCCATGCCCACACCCCTGTATATGAGGGTGACCCATGTCCCTCACCCTCCATGCTCGAACGGAAGACACGTGTGTCCTGAGGGGAGCGCCAGACAGGCATTTCTCCGGCCAGGCAGACCCCTGCAGCACCCGTTAGGCTCCAAAGCCTGTACATTCCCAAGATGCCACTGGTCACTATGCAAATCAGACAGCCCTGGCCACACCCTCTCCGCCGCTGGGCTCTGCTGCTTTCGGTACGTGCAGCTCAGCTTTTTCTTACCCTGAACCAGACTTCCGTTTCAGCAAAAAGGTGGGTTGCAGTGGGTCCGGGATGCCATTTGGAGACAAAGCCTGCGGCCCTGTCAAAGATGACTTCCTGCCGCACACCATGTGGTCAGAAGCCTACGAAAAGAAGCGCACCTCGGAATACAGAATCTCACTTCCTCAAGAGCCTTGCACAAGAGATTTTCCTCCCGCCGAGGAAAGCAACTCAAAGGGAACCTTGCGAAAATCAAATTAGGAGCCAGATTGCGGGATGCTAGGCAAACTGTTTGTCAGAAAAGCAAATTCATTTTGAGAAGCCCTGACCTGCGGGAAGGAAAAGCATTCAAGGGCAGAAGAAGGACTGTTCCCTGACCGGGAATCGAACCCGGGCCGCGGCGGTGAGAGCGCCGAATCCTAACCACTAGACCACCAGGGAACCCACAGCCATACAGCAAAAGTTCCTACACTGCTCTCCTAGTGACAAAGCTCATGGGGGCTGAAAGCATATTTTATTCTACAGCGAATATGAATCAGAACTTGAAAAAACACTCATGATTCCACCAGACTGTTTGTCACTTCCAAGCACAGGCCATCCCCTCCCCCGTGCTACTGAACCGACGAATTCCTGTACAATCGGGATCCCCGGGAAATCACAAGAGGGACACCTAGTGGCCGCTGATAGCTCAAAGACAGCTGGTACACCTTCTCACACCTACCTCGTTATTCAGCTTGCTGGAAGAATACATTGCGAATGACCGATTCAAGAGTGCAAGGGAGAAGAGTGCTCCAAAGTAGATGTATACATCGCAGCCGGGTTTTCCAGCAATTTACCTTTCTGATGAGCTGGTACTGCACTTTACGCCCACATAGAGCACCTGACTGGGTGGGGGACTGCGTGCGCATGAAGGTGGCTGAGGGCAATGGGAGCAAAGCAACCTGGGACACAGGGGACCCAGCCCCTTTCCTCTGCTTTCGTCTATAGGTCGGGGTGCCTTTTTAAGGACCTTCGATTAAAAAAAGCTGAGCTGCGTGGACAAATTACGCACGTCTACGTCTTAGAGGGATCTTCCCTGACCGGGAATCGAACCCGGGCCGCGGCGGTGAAAGCGCCGAATCCTAGCCACTAGACCACCAGGGAGGAGATGCTCTTGTGAGCCTGCCTTGCTCACTTCCTTATTGTGACTAAGCTAACTCCACTGTATAGATTGCCCATAAAGTACGAGTGGGGAAAAGTTAGGTGTCACACAGTGTGTTTGTCATAAGCAATTACCTTTATCCTCCTGCAAAAGCCTTTTTACTCTGCAATCACCTCTTGCTGGACAGCCTGCGCTGGAGCAGCCAGCATGAAAAGGGAGCTGAGTAAGGCAGGACCTAGGGTCTCACCAGGGTGGCCGAGTGGTTAAGGCGTTGGACTTAAGATCCAATGGACAGTTGTCCGCATGGGTTCGAGCCCCATCCCTGGTATGGGTTTTCAGCGGGTGTGTAGGAACTTGCAGATGCTTTTGTAAAGCATGTTCCTCTGCCCTCCTCACCCTCCCAGTGCCCTTCCTTAACAGTCCCAATTCACGTCTCAGCTGTGGGGTCTGCTGCTACTCTGCACTTAGCATGGATGTTTGCCAAAGCAATGCAGTGCCACCTACGCAGAGCCCCTGCTTAGAGAAATACACCTCCTATGTCTTTTCCCACTGAAGGGAGCAGGAGGAAGTACTTGCTTCCTGGGGAACATGGGCCTGCCACTGGAATTTGTTAACCCGCCTCTTGCGGATTTCTCCCCTTTCTTTGATTTACACCTGCAGGCTCTCCCTTGCCATCGGAGCAGGATCTGCTGATGCAGGCCCGGCTGGATCAAATGTGCAAAGGCTTGTCCCCAGGCCTCGGGAAAAAATTGAGCAGAGATTCCCGCCTCCGCCTCCTCTTGCCTTCCGAACGGGCTTCCAAACGGGCAATGCCCTGACGGGTCACCCACGCCCCATCCTGCCCATGCCCACACCCCTGTATATTAGGGTGACCCATGTCCCTCACCCTCCATGCTCGAACGGAAGACACGTGTGTCCTGAGGGGAGCGCCAGACAGGCATTTCTCCGGCCAGGCAGACCCCTGCAGCACCCGTTAGGCTCCAAAGCCTGTACATTCCCAAGATGCCACTGGTCACTATGCAAATCAGACAGCCCTGGCCACACCCTCTCCGCCGCTGGGCTCTGCTGCTTTCGGTACGTGCAGCTCAGCTTTTTCTTACCCTGAACCAGACTTCCGTTTCAGCAAAAAGGTGGGTTGCAGTGGGTCCGGGATGCCATTTGGAGACAAAGCCTGCGGCCCTGTCAAAGATGACTTCCTGCCGCACACCATGTGGTCAGAAGCCTACGAAAAGAAGCGCACCTCGGAATACAGAATCTCACTTCCTCAAGAGCCTTGCACAAGAGATTTTCCTCCCGCCGAGGAAAGCAACTCAAAGGGAACCTTGCGAAAATCAAATTAGGAGCCAGATTGCGGGATGCTAGGCAAACTGTTTGTCAGAAAAGCAAATTCATTTTGAGAAGCCCTGACCTGCGGGAAGGAAAAGCATTCAAGGGCAGAAGAAGGACTGTTCCCTGACCGGGAATCGAACCCGGGCCGCGGCGGTGAGAGCGCCGAATCCTAACCACTAGACCACCAGGGAACCCACAGCCATACAGCAAAAGTTCCTACACTGCTCTCCTAGTGACAAAGCTCATGGGGGCTGAAAGCATATTTTATTCTACAGCGAATATGAATCAGAACTTGAAAAAACACTCATGATTCCACCAGACTGTTTGTCACTTCCAAGCACAGGCCATCCCCTCCCCCGTGCTACTGAACCGACGAATTCCTGTACAATCGGGATCCCCGGGAAATCACAAGAGGGACACCTAGTGGCCGCTGATAGCTCAAAGACAGCTGGTACACCTTCTCACACCTACCTCGTTATTCAGCTTGCTGGAAGAATACATTGCGAATGACCGATTCAAGAGTGCAAGGGAGAAGAGTGCTCCAAAGTAGATGTATACATCGCAGCCGGGTTTTCCAGCAATTTACCTTTCTGATGAGCTGGTACTGCACTTTACGCCCACATAGAGCACCTGACTGGGTGGGGGACTGCGTGCGCATGAAGGTGGCTGAGGGCAATGGGAGCAAAGCAACCTGGGACACAGGGGACCCAGCCCCTTTCCTCTGCTTTCGTCTATAGGTCTCGGGTGCCTTTTTAAGGACCTTCGATTAAAAAAAGCTGAGCTGCGTGGACAAATTACGCACGTCTACGTCTTAGAGGGATCTTCCCTGACCGGGAATCGAACCCGGGCCGCGGCGGTGAAAGCGCCGAATCCTAGCCACTAGACCACCAGGGAGGAGATGCTCTTGTGAGCCTGCCTTGCTCACTTCCTTATTGTGACTAAGCTAACTCCACTGTATAGATTGCCCATAAAGTACGAGTGGGGAAAAGTTAGGTGTCACACAGTGTGTTTGTCATAAGCAATTACCTTTATCCTCCTGCAAAAGCCTTTTTACTCTGCAATCACCTCTTGCTGGACAGCCTGCGCTGGAGCAGCCAGCATGAAAAGGGAGCTGAGTAAGGCAGGACCTAGGGTCTCACCAGGGTGGCCGAGTGGTTAAGGCGTTGGACTTAAGATCCAATGGACAGTTGTCCGCATGGGTTCGAGCCCCATCCCTGGTATGGGTTTTCAGCGGGTGTGTAGGAACTTGCAGATGCTTTTGTAAAGCATTTTCCTCTGCCCTCCTCACCCTCCCAGTGCCCTTCCTTAACAGTCCCAATTCACGTCTCAGCTGTGGGGTCTGCTGCTACTCTGCACTTAGCATGGATGTTTGCCAAAGCAATGCAGTGCCACCTACGCAGAGCCCCTGCTTAGAGAAATACACCTCCTATGTCTTTTCCCACTGAAGGGAGCAGGAGGAAGTACTTGCTTCCTGGGGAACATGGGCCTGCCACTGGAATTTGTTAACCCGCCTCTTGCGGATTTCTCCCCTTTCTTTGATTTACACCTGCAGGCTCTCCCTTGCCATCGGAGCAGGATCTGCTGATGCAGGCCCGGCTGGATCAAATGTGCAAAGGCTTGTCCCCAGGCCTCGGGAAAAAATTGAGCAGAGATTCCCGCCTCCGCCTCCGCCTCCTCTTGCCTTCCGAACGGGCTTCCAAACGGGCAATGCCCTGACGGGTCACCCACGCCCCATCCTGCCCATGCCCACACCCCTGTATATGAGGGTGACCCATGTCCCTCACCCTCCATGCTCGAACGGAAGACACGTGTGTCCTGAGGGGAGCGCCAGACAGGCATTTCTCCGGCCAGGCAGACCCCTGCAGCACCCGTTAGGCTCCAAAGCCTGTACATTCCCAAGATGCCACTGGTCACTATGCAAATCAGACAGCCCTGGCCACACCCTCTCCGCCGCTGGGCTCTGCTGCTTTCGGTACGTGCAGCTCAGCTTTTTCTTACCCTGAACCAGACTTCCGTTTCAGCAAAAAGGTGGGTTGCAGTGGGTCCGGGATGCCATTTGGAGACAAAGCCTGCGGCCCTGTCAAAGATGACTTCCTGCCGCACACCATGTGGTCAGAAGCCTACGAAAAGAAGCGCACCTCGGAATACAGAATCTCACTTCCTCAAGAGCCTTGCACAAGAGATTTTCCTCCCGCCGAGGAAAGCAACTCAAAGGGAACCTTGCGAAAATCAAATTAGGAGCCAGATTGCGGGATGCTAGGCAAACTGTTTGTCAGAAAAGCAAATTCATTTTGAGAAGCCCTGACCTGCGGGAAGGAAAAGCATTCAAGGGCAGAAGAAGGACTGTTCCCTGACCGGGAATCGAACCCGGGCCGCGGCGGTGAGAGCGCCGAATCCTAACCACTAGACCACCAGGGAACCCACAGCCATACAGCAAAAGTTCCTACACTGCTCTCCTAGTGACAAAGCTCATGGGGGCTGAAAGCATATTTTATTCTACAGCGAATATGAATCAGAACTTGAAAAAACACTCATGATTCCACCAGACTGTTTGTCACTTCCAAGCACAGGCCATCCCCTCCCCCGTGCTACTGAACCGACGAATTCCTGTACAATCGGGATCCCCGGGAAATCACAAGAGGGACACCTAGTGGCCGCTGATAGCTCAAAGACAGCTGGTACACCTTCTCACACCTACCTCGTTATTCAGCTTGCTGGAAGAATACATTGCGAATGACCGATTCAAGAGTGCAAGGGAGAAGAGTGCTCCAAAGTAGATGTATACATCGCAGCCGGGTTTTCCAGCAATTTACCTTTCTGATGAGCTGGTACTGCACTTTACGCCCACATAGAGCACCTGACTGGGTGGGGGACTGCGTGCGCATGAAGGTGGCTGAGGGCAATGGGAGCAAAGCAACCTGGGACACAGGGGACCCAGCCCCTTTCCTCTGCTTTCGTCTATAGGTCGGGGTGCCTTTTTAAGGACCTTCGATTAAAAAAAGCTGAGCTGCGTGGACAAATTACGCACGTCTACGTCTTAGAGGGATCTTCCCTGAGCGGGAATCGAACCCGGGCCGCGGCGGTGAAAGCGCCGAATCCTAGCCACTAGACCACCAGGGAGGAGATGCTCTTGTGAGCCTGCCTTGCTCACTTCCTTATTGTGACTAAGCTAACTCCACTGTATAGATTGCCCATAAAGTACGAGTGGGGAAAAGTTAGGTGTCACACAGTGTGTTTGTCATAAGCAATTACCTTTATCCTACTGCAAAAGCCTTTTTACTCTGCAATCACCTCTTGCTGGACAGCCTGCGCTGGAGCAGCCAGCATGAAAAGGGAGCTGAGTAAGGCAGGACCTAGGGTCTCACCAGGGTGGCCGAGTGGTTAAGGCGTTGGACTTAAGATCCAATGGACAGTTGTCCGCATGGGTTCGAGCCCCATCCCTGGTATGGGTTTTCAGCGGGTGTGTAGGAACTTGCAGATGCTTTTGTAAAGCATTTTCCTCTGCCCTCCTCACCCTCCCAGTGCCCTTCCTTAACAGTCCCAATTCACGTCTCAGCTGTGGGGTCTGCTGCTACTCTGCACTTAGCATGGATGTTTGCCAAAGCAATGCAGTGCCACCTACGCAGAGCCCCTGCTTAGAGAAATACACCTCCTATGTCTTTTCCCACTGAAGGGAGCAGGAGGAAGTACTTGCTTCCTGGGGAACATGGGCCTGCCACTGGAATTTGTTAACCCGCCTCTTGCGGATTTCTCCCCTTTCTTTGATTTACACCTGCAGGCTCTCCCTTGCCATCGGAGCAGGATCTGCTGATGCAGGCCCGGCTGGATCAAATGTGCAAAGGCTTGTCCCCAGGCCTCGGGAAAAAATTGAGCAGAGATTCCCGCCTCCGCCTCCGCCTCCTCTTGCCTTCCGAACGGGCTTCCAAACGGGCAATGCCCTGACGGGTCACCCACGCCCCATCCTGCCCATGCCCACACCCCTGTATATGAGGGTGACCCATGTCCCTCACCCTCCATGCTCAAACGGAAGACACGTGTGTCCTGAGGGGAGCGCCAGACAGGCATTTCTCCGGCCAGGCAGACCCCTGCAGCACCCGTTAGGCTCCAAAGCCTGTACATTCCCAAGATGCCACTGGTCACTATGCAAATCAGACAGCCCTGGCCACACCCTCTCCGCCGCTGGGCTCTGCTGCTTTCGGTACGTGCAGCTCAGCTTTTTCTTACCCTGAACCAGACTTCCGTTTCAGCAAAAAGGTGGGTTGCAGTGGGTCCGGGATGCCATTTGGAGACAAAGCCTGCGGCCCTGTCAAAGATGACTTCCTGCCGCACACCATGTGGTCAGAAGCCTACGAAAAGAAGCGCACCTCGGAATACAGAATCTCACTTCCTCAAGAGCCTTGCACAAGAGATTTTCCTCCCGCCGAGGAAAGCAACTCAAAGGGAACCTTGCGAAAATCAAATTAGGAGCCAGATTGCGGGATGCTAGGCAAACTGTTTGTCAGAAAAGCAAATTCATTTTGAGAAGCCCTGACCTGCGGGAAGGAAAAGCATTCAAGGGCAGAAGAAGGACTGTTCCCTGACCGGGAATCGAACCCGGGCCGCGGCGGTGAGAGCGCCGAATCCTAACCACTAGACCACCAGGGAACCCACAGCCATACAGCAAAAGTTCCTACACTGCTCTCCTAGTGACAAAGCTCATGGGGGCTGAAAGCATATTTTATTCTACAGCGAATATGAATCAGAACTTGAAAAAACACTCATGATTCCACCAGACTGTTTGTCACTTCCAAGCACAGGCCATCCCCTCCCCCGTGCTACTGAACCGACGAATTCCTGTACAATCGGGATCCCCGGGAAATCACAAGAGGGACACCTAGTGGCCGCTGATAGCTCAAAGACAGCTGGTACACCTTCTCACACCTACCTCGTTATTCAGCTTGCTGGAAGAATACATTGCGAATGACCGATTCAAGAGTGCAAGGGAGAAGAGTGCTCCAAAGTAGATGTATACATCGCAGCCGGGTTTTCCAGCAATTTACCTTTCTGATGAGCTGGTACTGCACTTTACGCCCACATAGAGCACCTGACTGGGTGGGGGACTGCGTGCGCATGAAGGTGGCTGAGGGCAATGGGAGCAAAGCAACCTGGGACACAGGGGACCCAGCCCCTTTCCTCTGCTTTCGTCTATAGGTCGGGGTGCCTTTTTAAGGACCTTCGATTAAAAAAAGCTGAGCTGCGTGGACAAATTACGCACGTCTACGTCTTAGAGGGATCTTCCCTGACCGGGAATCGAACCCGGGCCGCGGCGGTGAAAGCGCCGAATCCTAGCCACTAGACCACCAGGGAGGAGATGCTCTTGTGAGCCTGCCTTGCTCACTTCCTTATTGTGACTAAGCTAACTCCACTGTATAGATTGCCCATAAAGTACGAGTGGGGAAAAGTTAGGTGTCACACAGTGTGTTTGTCATAAGCAATTACCTTTATCCTCCTGCAAAAGCCTTTTTACTCTGCAATCACCTCTTGCTGGACAGCCTGCGCTGGAGCAGCCAGCATGAAAAGGGAGCTGAGTAAGGCAGGACCTAGGGTCTCACCAGGGTGGCCGAGTGGTTAAGGCGTTGGACTTAAGATCCAATGGACAGTTGTCCGCATGGGTTCGAGCCCCATCCCTGGTATGGGTTTTCAGCGGGTGTGTAGGAACTCGCAGATGCTTTTTTAAAGCATTTTCCTCTGCCCTCCTCACCCTCCCAGTGCCCTTCCTTAACAGTCCCAATTCACGTCTCAGCTGTGGGGTCTGCTGCTACTCTGCACTTAGCATGGATGCTTCCCAAAGCAATGCAGTGCCACCTACGCAGAGCCCCTGCTTAGAGAAATACACCTCCTATGTCTTTTCCCACTGAAGGGAGCAGGAGGAAGTACTTGCTTCCTGGGGAACATGGGCCTGCCACTGGAATTTGTTAACCCGCCTCTTGCGGATTTCTCCCCTTTCTTTGATTTACACCTGCAGGCTCTCCCTTGCCATCGGAGCAGGATCTGCTGATGCAGGCCCGGCTGGATCAAATGTGCAAAGGCTTGTCCCCAGGCCTCGGGAAAAAATTGAGCAGAGATTCCCGCCTCCGCCTCCGCCTCCTCCTCCTCTTGCCTTCCGAACGGGCTTCCAAACGGGCAATGCCCTGACGGGTCCCCCACGCCCCATCCTGCCCATGCCCACACCCCTGTATATGAGGGTGACCCATGTCCCTCACCCTCCATGCTCGAACGGAAGACACGTGTGTCCTGAGGGGAGCGCCAGACAGGCATTTCTCCGGCCAGGCAGACCCCTGCAGCACCCGTTAGGCTCCAAAGCCTGTACATTCCCAAGATGCCACTGGTCACTATGCAAATCAGACAGCCCTGGCCACACCCTCTCCGCCGCTGGGCTCTGCTGCTTTCGGTACGTGCAGCTCAGCTTTTTCTTACCCTGAACCAGACTTCCGTTTCAGCAAAAAGGTGGGTTGCAGTGGGTCCGGGATGCCATTTGGAGACAAAGCCTGCGGCCCTGTCAAAGATGACTTCCTGCCGCACACCATGTGGTCAGAAGCCTACGAAAAGAAGCGCACCTCGGAATACAGAATCTCACTTCCTCAAGAGCCTTGCACAAGAGATTTTCCTCCCGCCGAGGAAAGCAACTCAAAGGGAACCTTGCGAAAATCAAATTAGGAGCCAGATTGCGGGATGCTAGGCAAACTGTTTGTCAGAAAAGCAAATTCATTTTGAGAAGCCCTGACCTGCGGGAAGGAAAAGCATTCAAGGGCAGAAGAAGGACTGTTCCCTGACCGGGAATCGAACCCGGGCCGCGGCGGTGAGAGCGCCGAATCCTAACCACTAGACCACCAGGGAACCCACAGCCATACAGCAAAAGTTCCTACACTGCTCTCCTAGTGACAAAGCTCATGGGGGCTGAAAGCATATTTTATTCTACAGCGAATATGAATCAGAACTTGAAAAAACACTCATGATTCCACCAGACTGTTTGTCACTTCCAAGCACAGGCCATCCCCTCCCCCGTGCTACTGAACCGACGAATTCCTGTACAATCGGGATCCCCGGGAAATCACAAGAGGGACACCTAGTGGCCGCTGATAGCTCAAAGACAGCTGGTACACCTTCTCACACCTACCTTGTTATTCAGCTTGCTGGAAGAATACATTGCGAATGACCGATTCAAGAGTGCAAGGGAGAAGAGTGCTCCAAAGTAGATGTATACATCGCAGCCGGGTTTTCCAGCAATTTACCTTTCTGATGAGCTGGTACTGCACTTTACGCCCACATAGAGCACCTGACTGGGTGGGGGACTGCGTGCGCATGAAGGTGGCTGAGGGCAATGGGAGCAAAGCAACCTGGGACACAGGGGACCCAGCCCCTTTCCTCTGCTTTCGTCTATAGGTCGGGGTGCCTTTTTAAGGACCTTCGATTAAAAAAAGCTGAGCTGCGTGGACAAATTACGCACGTCTACGTCTTAGAGGGATCTTCCCTGAGCGGGAATCGAACCCGGGCCGCGGCGGTGAAAGCGCCGAATCCTAGCCACTAGACCACCAGGGAGGAGATGCTCTTGTGAGCCTGCCTTGCTCACTTCCTTATTGTGACTAAGCTAACTCCACTGTATAGATTGCCCATAAAGTACGAGTGGGGAAAAGTTAGGTGTCACACAGTGTGTTTGTCATAAGCAATTACCTTTATCCTCCTGCAAAAGCCTTTTTACTCTGCAATCACCTCTTGCTGGACAGCCTGCGCTGGAGCAGCCAGCATGAAAAGGGAGCTGAGTAAGGCAGGACCTAGGGTCTCACCAGGGTGGCCGAGTGGTTAAGGCGTTGGACTTAAGATCCAATGGACAGTTGTCCGCATGGGTTCGAGCCCCATCCCTGGTATGGGTTTTCAGCGGGTGTGTAGGAACTTGCAGATGCTTTTGTAAAGCATTTTCCTCTGCCCTCCTCACCCTCCCAGTGCCCTTCCTTAACAGTCCCAATTCACGTCTCAGCTGTGGGGTCTGCTGCTACTCTGCACTTAGCATGGATGTTTGCCAAAGCAATGCAGTGCCACCTACGCAGAGCCCCTGCTTAGAGAAATACACCTCCTATGTCTTTTCCCACTGAAGGGAGCAGGAGGAAGTAGTTGCTTCCTGGGGAACATGGGCCTGCCACTGGAATTTGTTAACCCGCCTCTTGCGGATTTCTCCCCTTTCTTTGATTTACACCTGCAGGCTCTCCCTTGCCATCGGAGCAGGATCTGCTGATGCAGGCCCGGCTGGATCAAATGTGCAAAGGCTTGTCCCCAGGCCTCGGGAAAAAATTGAGCAGAGATTCCCGCCTCCGCCTCCGCCTCCTCTTGCCTTCCGAACGGGCTTCCAAACGGGCAATGCCCTGACGGGTCACCCACGCCCCATCCTGCCCATGCCCACACCCCTGTATATGAGGGTGACCCATGTCCCTCACCCTCCATGCTCAAACGGAAGACACGTGTGTCCTGAGGGGAGCGCCAGACAGGCATTTCTCCGGCCAGGCAGACCCCTGCAGCACCCGTTAGGCTCCAAAGCCTGTACATTCCCAAGATGCCACTGGTCACTATGCAAATCAGACAGCCCTGGCCACACCCTCTCCGCCGCTGGGCTCTGCTGCTTTCGGTACGTGCAGCTCAGCTTTTTCTTACCCTGAACCAGACTTCCGTTTCAGCAAAAAGGTGGGTTGCAGTGGGTCCGGGATGCCATTTGGAGACAAAGCCTGCGGCCCTGTCAAAGATGACTTCCTGCCGCACACCATGTGGTCAGAAGCCTACGAAAAGAAGCGCACCTCGGAATACAGAATCTCACTTCCTCAAGAGCCTTGCACAAGAGATTTTCCTCCCGCCGAGGAAAGCAACTCAAAGGGAACCTTGCGAAAATCAAATTAGGAGCCAGATTGCGGGATGCTAGGCAAACTGTTTGTCAGAAAAGCAAATTCATTTTGAGAAGCCCTGACCTGCGGGAAGGAAAAGCATTCAAGGGCAGAAGAAGGACTGTTCCCTGACCGGGAATCGAACCCGGGCCGCGGCGGTGAGAGCGCCGAATCCTAACCACTAGACCACCAGGGAACCCACAGCCATACAGCAAAAGTTCCTACACTGCTCTCCTAGTGACAAAGCTCATGGGGGCTGAAAGCATATTTTATTCTACAGCGAATATGAATCAGAACTTGAAAAAACACTCATGATTCCACCAGACTGTTTGTCACTTCCAAGCACAGGCCATCCCCTCCCCCGTGCTACTGAACCGACGAATTCCTGTACAATCGGGATCCCCGGGAAATCACAAGAGGGACACCTAGTGGCCGCTGATAGCTCAAAGACAGCTGGTACACCTTCTCACACCTACCTCGTTATTCAGCTTGCTGGAAGAATACATTGCGAATGACCGATTCAAGAGTGCAAGGGAGAAGAGTGCTCCAAAGTAGATGTATACATCGCAGCCGGGTTTTCCAGCAATTTACCTTTCTGATGAGCTGGTACTGCACTTTACGCCCACATAGAGCACCTGACTGGGTGGGGGACTGCGTGCGCATGAAGGTGGCTGAGGGCAATGGGAGCAAAGCAACCTGGGACACAGGGGACCCAGCCCCTTTCCTCTGCTTTCGTCTATAGGTCTCGGGTGCCTTTTTAAGGACCTTCGATTAAAAAAAGCTGAGCTGCGTGGACAAATTACGCACGTCTACGTCTTAGAGGGATCTTCCCTGAGCGGGAATCGAACCCGGGCCGCGGCGGTGAAAGCGCCGAATCCTAGCCACTAGACCACCAGGGAGGAGATGCTCTTGTGAGCCTGCCTTGCTCACTTCCTTATTGTGACTAAGCTAACTCCACTGTATAGATTGCCCATAAAGTACGAGTGGGGAAAAGTTAGGTGTCACACAGTGTGTTTGTCATAAGCAATTACCTTTATCCTCCTGCAAAAGCCTTTTTACTCTGCAATCACCTCTTGCTGGACAGCCTGCGCTGGAGCAGCCAGCATGAAAAGGGAGCTGAGTAAGGCAGGACCTAGGGTCTCACCAGGGTGGCCGAGTGGTTAAGGCGTTGGACTTAAGATCCAATGGACAGTTGTCCGCATGGGTTCGAGCCCCATCCCTGGTATGGGTTTTCAGCGGGTGTGTAGGAACTTGCAGATGCTTTTGTAAAGCATTTTCCTCTGCCCTCCTCACCCTCCCAGTGCCCTTCCTTAACAGTCCCAATTCACGTCTCAGCTGTGGGGTCTGCTGCTACTCTGCACTTAGCATGGATGTTTGCCAAAGCAATGCAGTGCCACCTACGCAGAGCCCCTGCTTAGAGAAATACACCTCCTATGTCTTTTCCCACTGAAGGGAGCAGGAGGAAGTACTTGCTTCCTGGGGAACATGGGCCTGCCACTGGAATTTGTTAACCCGCCTCTTGCGGATTTCTCCCCTTTCTTTGATTTACACCTGCAGGCTCTCCCTTGCCATCGGAGCAGGATCTGCTGATGCAGGCCCGGCTGGATCAAATGTGCAAAGGCTTGTCCCCAGGCCTCGGGAAAAAATTGAGCAGAGATTCCCGCCTCCGCCTCCGCCTCCTCTTGCCTTCCGAACGGGCTTCCAAACGGGCAATGCCCTGACGGGTCACCCACGCCCCATCCTGCCCATGCCCACACCCCTGTATATGAGGGTGACCCATGTCCCTCACCCTCCATGCTCAAACGGAAGACACGTGTGTCCTGAGGGGAGCGCCAGACAGGCATTTCTCCGGCCAGGCAGACCCCTGCAGCACCCGTTAGGCTCCAAAGCCTGTACATTCCCAAGATGCCACTGGTCACTATGCAAATCAGACAGCCCTGGCCACACCCTCTCCGCCGCTGGGCTCTGCTGCTTTCGGTACGTGCAGCTCAGCTTTTTCTTACCCTGAACCAGACTTCCGTTTCAGCAAAAAGGTGGGTTGCAGTGGGTCCGGGATGCCATTTGGAGACAAAGCCTGCGGCCCTGTCAAAGATGACTTCCTGCCGCACACCATGTGGTCAGAAGCCTACGAAAAGAAGCGCACCTCGGAATACAGAATCTCACTTCCTCAAGAGCCTTGCACAAGAGATTTTCCTCCCGCCGAGGAAAGCAACTCAAAGGGAACCTTGCGAAAATCAAATTAGGAGCCAGATTGCGGGATGCTAGGCAAACTGTTTGTCAGAAAAGCAAATTCATTTTGAGAAGCCCTGACCTGCGGGAAGGAAAAGCATTCAAGGGCAGAAGAAGGACTGTTCCCTGACCGGGAATCGAACCCGGGCCGCGGCGGTGAGAGCGCCGAATCCTAACCACTAGACCACCAGGGAACCCACAGCCATACAGCAAAAGTTCCTACACTGCTCTCCTAGTGACAAAGCTCATGGGGGCTGAAAGCATATTTTATTCTACAGCGAATATGAATCAGAACTTGAAAAAACACTCATGATTCCACCAGACTGTTTGTCACTTCCAAGCACAGGCCATCCCCTCCCCCGTGCTACTGAACCGACGAATTCCTGTACAATCGGGATCCCCGGGAAATCACAAGAGGGACACCTAGTGGCCGCTGATAGCTCAAAGACAGCTGGTACACCTTCTCACACCTACCTCGTTATTCAGCTTGCTGGAAGAATACATTGCGAATGACCGATTCAAGAGTGCAAGGGAGAAGAGTGCTCCAAAGTAGATGTATACATCGCAGCCGGGTTTTCCAGCAATTTACCTTTCTGATGAGCTGGTACTGCACTTTACGCCCACATAGAGCACCTGACTGGGTGGGGGACTGCGTGCGCATGAAGGTGGCTGAGGGCAATGGGAGCAAAGCAACCTGGGACACAGGGGACCCAGCCCCTTTCCTCTGCTTTCGTCTATAGGTCGGGGTGCCTTTTTAAGGACCTTCGATTAAAAAAAGCTGAGCTGCGTGGACAAATTACGCACGTCTACGTCTTAGAGGGATCTTCCCTGACCGGGAATCGAACCCGGGCCGCGGCGGTGAAAGCGCCGAATCCTAGCCACTAGACCACCAGGGAGGAGATGCTCTTGTGAGCCTGCCTTGCTCACTTCCTTATTGTGACTAAGCTAACTCCACTGTATAGATTGCCCATAAAGTACGAGTGGGGAAAAGTTAGGTGTCACACAGTGTGTTTGTCATAAGCAATTACCTTTATCCTCCTGCAAAAGCCTTTTTACTCTGCAATCACCTCTTGCTGGACAGCCTGCGCTGGAGCAGCCAGCATGAAAAGGGAGCTGAGTAAGGCAGGACCTAGGGTCTCACCAGGGTGGCCGAGTGGTTAAGGCGTTGGACTTAAGATCCAATGGACAGTTGTCCGCATGGGTTCGAGCCCCATCCCTGGTATGGGTTTTCAGCGGGTGTGTAGGAACTCGCAGATGCTTTTTTAAAGCATTTTCCTCTGCCCTCCTCACCCTCCCAGTGCCCTTCCTTAACAGTCCCAATTCACGTCTCAGCTGTGGGGTCTGCTGCTACTCTGCACTTAGCATGGATGCTTCCCAAAGCAATGCAGTGCCACCTACGCAGAGCCCCTGCTTAGAGAAATACACCTCCTATGTCTTTTCCCACTGAAGGGAGCAGGAGGAAGTACTTGCTTCCTGGGGAACATGGGCCTGCCACTGGAATTTGTTAACCCGCCTCTTGCGGATTTCTCCCCTTTCTTTGATTTACACCTGCAGGCTCTCCCTTGCCATCGGAGCAGGATCTGCTGATGCAGGCCCGGCTGGATCAAATGTGCAAAGGCTTGTCCCCAGGCCTCGGGAAAAAATTGAGCAGAGATTCCCGCCTCCGCCTCCGCCTCCTCCTCCTCTTGCCTTCCGAACGGGCTTCCAAACGGGCAATGCCCTGACGGGTCCCCCACGCCCCATCCTGCCCATGCCCACACCCCTGTATATGAGGGTGACCCATGTCCCTCACCCTCCATGCTCGAACGGAAGACACGTGTGTCCTGAGGGGAGCGCCAGACAGGCATTTCTCCGGCCAGGCAGACCCCTGCAGCACCCGTTAGGCTCCAAAGCCTGTACATTCCCAAGATGCCACTGGTCACTATGCAAATCAGACAGCCCTGGCCACACCCTCTCCGCCGCTGGGCTCTGCTGCTTTCGGTACGTGCAGCTCAGCTTTTTCTTACCCTGAACCAGACTTCCGTTTCAGCAAAAAGGTGGGTTGCAGTGGGTCCGGGATGCCATTTGGAGACAAAGCCTGCGGCCCTGTCAAAGATGACTTCCTGCCGCACACCATGTGGTCAGAAGCCTACGAAAAGAAGCGCACCTCGGAATACAGAATCTCACTTCCTCAAGAGCCTTGCACAAGAGATTTTCCTCCCGCCGAGGAAAGCAACTCAAAGGGAACCTTGCGAAAATCAAATTAGGAGCCAGATTGCGGGATGCTAGGCAAACTGTTTGTCAGAAAAGCAAATTCATTTTGAGAAGCCCTGACCTGCGGGAAGGAAAAGCATTCAAGGGCAGAAGAAGGACTGTTCCCTGACCGGGAATCGAACCCGGGCCGCGGCGGTGAGAGCGCCGAATCCTAACCACTAGACCACCAGGGAACCCACAGCCATACAGCAAAAGTTCCTACACTGCTCTCCTAGTGACAAAGCTCATGGGGGCTGAAAGCATATTTTATTCTACAGCGAATATGAATCAGAACTTGAAAAAACACTCATGATTCCACCAGACTGTTTGTCACTTCCAAGCACAGGCCATCCCCTCCCCCGTGCTACTGAACCGACGAATTCCTGTACAATCGGGATCCCCGGGAAATCACAAGAGGGACACCTAGTGGCCGCTGATAGCTCAAAGACAGCTGGTACACCTTCTCACACCTACCTTGTTATTCAGCTTGCTGGAAGAATACATTGCGAATGACCGATTCAAGAGTGCAAGGGAGAAGAGTGCTCCAAAGTAGATGTATACATCGCAGCCGGGTTTTCCAGCAATTTACCTTTCTGATGAGCTGGTACTGCACTTTACGCCCACATAGAGCACCTGACTGGGTGGGGGACTGCGTGCGCATGAAGGTGGCTGAGGGCAATGGGAGCAAAGCAACCTGGGACACAGGGGACCCAGCCCCTTTCCTCTGCTTTCGTCTATAGGTCGGGGTGCCTTTTTAAGGACCTTCGATTAAAAAAAGCTGAGCTGCGTGGACAAATTACGCACGTCTACGTCTTAGAGGGATCTTCCCTGAGCGGGAATCGAACCCGGGCCGCGGCGGTGAAAGCGCCGAATCCTAGCCACTAGACCACCAGGGAGGAGATGCTCTTGTGAGCCTGCCTTGCTCACTTCCTTATTGTGACTAAGCTAACTCCACTGTATAGATTGCCCATAAAGTACGAGTGGGGAAAAGTTAGGTGTCACACAGTGTGTTTGTCATAAGCAATTACCTTTATCCTCCTGCAAAAGCCTTTTTACTCTGCAATCACCTCTTGCTGGACAGCCTGCGCTGGAGCAGCCAGCATGAAAAGGGAGCTGAGTAAGGCAGGACCTAGGGTCTCACCAGGGTGGCCGAGTGGTTAAGGCGTTGGACTTAAGATCCAATGGACAGTTGTCCGCATGGGTTCGAGCCCCATCCCTGGTATGGGTTTTCAGCGGGTGTGTAGGAACTTGCAGATGCTTTTGTAAAGCATTTTCCTCTGCCCTCCTCACCCTCCCAGTGCCCTTCCTTAACAGTCCCAATTCACGTCTCAGCTGTGGGGTCTGCTGCTACTCTGCACTTAGCATGGATGTTTGCCAAAGCAATGCAGTGCCACCTACGCAGAGCCCCTGCTTAGAGAAATACACCTCCTATGTCTTTTCCCACTGAAGGGAGCAGGAGGAAGTACTTGCTTCCTGGGGAACATGGGCCTGCCACTGGAATTTGTTAACCCGCCTCTTGCGGATTTCTCCCCTTTCTTTGATTTACACCTGCAGGCTCTCCCTTGCCATCGGAGCAGGATCTGCTGATGCAGGCCCGGCTGGATCAAATGTGCAAAGGCTTGTCCCCAGGCCTCGGGAAAAAATTGAGCAGAGATTCCCGCCTCCGCCTCCGCCTCCTCTTGCCTTCCGAACGGGCTTCCAAACGGGCAATGCCCTGACGGGTCACCCACGCCCCATCCTGCCCATGCCCACACCCCTGTATATGAGGGTGACCCATGTCCCTCACCCTCCATGCTCAAACGGAAGACACGTGTGTCCTGAGGGGAGCGCCAGACAGGCATTTCTCCGGCCAGGCAGACCCCTGCAGCACCCGTTAGGCTCCAAAGCCTGTACATTCCCAAGATGCCACTGGTCACTATGCAAATCAGACAGCCCTGGCCACACCCTCTCCGCCGCTGGGCTCTGCTGCTTTCGGTACGTGCAGCTCAGCTTTTTCTTACCCTGAACCAGACTTCCGTTTCAGCAAAAAGGTGGGTTGCAGTGGGTCCGGGATGCCATTTGGAGACAAAGCCTGCGGCCCTGTCAAAGATGACTTCCTGCCGCACACCATGTGGTCAGAAGCCTACGAAAAGAAGCGCACCTCGGAATACAGAATGTCACTTCCTCAAGAGCCTTGCACAAGAGATTTTCCTCCCGCCGAGGAAAGCAACTCAAAGGGAACCTTGCGAAAATCAAATTAGGAGCCAGATTGCGGGATGCTAGGCAAACTGTTTGTCAGAAAAGCAAATTCATTTTGAGAAGCCCTGACCTGCGGGAAGGAAAAGCATTCAAGGGCAGAAGAAGGACTGTTCCCTGACCGGGAATCGAACCCGGGCCGCGGCGGTGAGAGCGCCGAATCCTAACCACTAGACCACCAGGGAACCCACAGCCATACAGCAAAAGTTCCTACACTGCTCTCCTAGTGACAAAGCTCATGGGGGCTGAAAGCATATTTTATTCTACAGCGAATATGAATCAGAACTTGAAAAAACACTCATGATTCCACCAGACTGTTTGTCACTTCCAAGCACAGGCCATCCCCTCCCCCGTGCTACTGAACCGACGAATTCCTGTACAATCGGGATCCCCGGGAAATCACAAGAGGGACACCTAGTGGCCGCTGATAGCTCAAAGACAGCTGGTACACCTTCTCACACCTACCTCGTTATTCAGCTTGCTGGAAGAATACATTGCGAATGACCGATTCAAGAGTGCAAGGGAGAAGAGTGCTCCAAAGTAGATGTATACATCGCAGCCGGGTTTTCCAGCAATTTACCTTTCTGATGAGCTGGTACTGCACTTTACGCCCACATAGAGCACCTGACTGGGTGGGGGACTGCGTGCGCATGAAGGTGGCTGAGGGCAATGGGAGCAAAGCAACCTGGGACACAGGGGACCCAGCCCCTTTCCTCTGCTTTCGTCTATAGGTCTCGGGTGCCTTTTTAAGGACCTTCGATTAAAAAAAGCTGAGCTGCGTGGACAAATTACGCACGTCTACGTCTTAGAGGGATCTTCCCTGACCGGGAATCGAACCCGGGCCGCGGCGGTGAAAGCGCCGAATCCTAGCCACTAGACCACCAGGGAGGAGATGCTCTTGTGAGCCTGCCTTGCTCACTTCCTTATTGTGACTAAGCTAACTCCACTGTATAGATTGCCCATAAAGTACGAGTGGGGAAAAGTTAGGTGTCACACAGTGTGTTTGTCATAAGCAATTACCTTTATCCTCCTGCAAAAGCCTTTTTACTCTGCAATCACCTCTTGCTGGACAGCCTGCGCTGGAGCAGCCAGCATGAAAAGGGAGCTGAGTAAGGCAGGACCTAGGGTCTCACCAGGGTGGCCGAGTGGTTAAGGCGTTGGACTTAAGATCCAATGGACAGTTGTCCGCATGGGTTCGAGCCCCATCCCTGGTATGGGTTTTCAGCGGGTGTGTAGGAACTTGCAGATGCTTTTGTAAAGCATTTTCCTCTGCCCTCCTCACCCTCCCAGTGCCCTTCCTTAACAGTCCCAATTCACGTCTCAGCTGTGGGGTCTGCTGCTACTCTGCACTTAGCATGGATGTTTGCCAAAGCAATGCAGTGCCACCTACGCAGAGCCCCTGCTTAGAGAAATACACCTCCTATGTCTTTTCCCACTGAAGGGAGCAGGAGGAAGTACTTGCTTCCTGGGGAACATGGGCCTGCCACTGGAATTTGTTAACCCGCCTCTTGCGGATTTCTCCCCTTTCTTTGATTTACACCTGCAGGCTCTCCCTTGCCATCGGAGCAGGATCTGCTGATGCAGGCCCGGCTGGATCAAATGTGCAAAGGCTTGTCCCCAGGCCTCGGGAAAAAATTGAGCAGAGATTCCCGCCTCCGCCTCCTCTTGCCTTCCGAACGGGCTTCCAAACGGGCAATGCCCTGACGGGTCCCCCACGCCCCATCCTGCCCATGCCCACACCCCTGTATATGAGGGTGACCCATGTCCCTCACCCTCCATGCTCGAACGGAAGACACGTGTGTCCTGAGGGGAGCGCCAGACAGGCATTTCTCCGGCCAGGCAGACCCCTGCAGCACCCGTTAGGCTCCAAAGCCTGTACATTCCCAAGATGCCACTGGTCACTATGCAAATCAGACAGCCCTGGCCACACCCTCTCCGCCGCTGGGCTCTGCTGCTTTCGGTACGTGCAGCTCAGCTTTTTCTTACCCTGAACCAGACTTCCGTTTCAGCAAAAAGGTGGGTTGCAGTGGGTCCGGGATGCCATTTGGAGACAAAGCCTGCGGCCCTGTCAAAGATGACTTCCTGCCGCACACCATGTGGTCAGAAGCCTACGAAAAGAAGCGCACCTCGGAATACAGAATCTCACTTCCTCAAGAGCCTTGCACAAGAGATTTTCCTCCCGCCGAGGAAAGCAACTCAAAGGGAACCTTGCGAAAATCAAATTAGGAGCCAGATTGCGGGATGCTAGGCAAACTGTTTGTCAGAAAAGCAAATTCATTTTGAGAAGCCCTGACCTGCGGGAAGGAAAAGCATTCAAGGGCAGAAGAACGACTGTTCCCTGACCGGGAATCGAACCCGGGCCGCGGCAGTGAGAGCGCCGAATCCTAACCACTAGACCACCAGGGAACCCACAGCCATACAGCAAAAGTTCCTACACTGCTCTCCTAGTGACAAAGCTCATGGGGGCTGAAAGCATATTTTATTCTACAGCGAATATGAATCAGAACTTGAAAAAACACTCATGATTCCACCAGACTGTTTGTCACTTCCAAGCACAGGCCATCCCCTCCCCCGTGCTACTGAACCGACGAATTCCTGTACAATCGGGATCCCCGGGAAATCACAAGAGGGACACCTAGTGGCCGCTGATAGCTCAAAGACAGCTGGTACACCTTCTCACACCTACCTCGTTATTCAGCTTGCTGGAAGAATACATTGCGAATGACCGATTCAAGAGTGCAAGGGAGAAGAGTGCTCCAAAGTAGATGTATACATCGCAGCCGGGTTTTCCAGCAATTTACCTTTCTGATGAGCTGGTACTGCACTTTACGCCCACATAGAGCACCTGACTGGGTGGGGGACTGCGTGCGCATGAAGGTGGCTGAGGGCAATGGGAGCAAAGCAACCTGGGACACAGGGGACCCAGCCCCTTTCCTCTGCTTTCGTCTATAGGTCGGGGTGCCTTTTTAAGGACCTTCGATTAAAAAAAGCTGAGCTGCGTGGACAAATTACGCACGTCTACGTCTTAGAGGGATCTTCCCTGACCGGGAATCGAACCCGGGCCGCGGCGGTGAAAGCGCCGAATCCTAGCCACTAGACCACCAGGGAGGAGATGCTCTTGTGAGCCTGCCTTGCTCACTTCCTTATTGTGACTAAGCTAACTCCACTGTATAGATTGCCCATAAAGTACGAGTGGGGAAAAGTTAGGTGTCACACAGTGTGTTTGTCATAAGCAATTACCTTTATCCTCCTGCAAAAGCCTTTTTACTCTGCAATCACCTCTTGCTGGACAGCCTGCGCTGGAGCAGCCAGCATGAAAAGGGAGCTGAGTAAGGCAGGGCCTAGGGTCTCACCAGGGTGGCCGAGTGGTTAAGGCGTTGGACTTAAGATCCAATGGACAGTTGTCCGCATGGGTTCGAGCCCCATCCCTGGTATGGGTTTTCAGCGGGTGTGTAGGAACTTGCAGATGCTTTTTTAAAGCATTTTCCTCTGCCCTCCTCACCCTCCCAGTGCCCTTCCTTAACAGTCCCAATTCACGTCTCAGCTGTGGGGTCTGCTGCTACTCTGCACTTAGCATGGATGCTTCCCAAAGCAATGCAGTGCCACCTACGCAGAGCCCCTGCTTAGAGAAATACACCTCCTATGTCTTTTCCCACTGAAGGGAGCAGGAGGAAGTACTTGCTTCCTGGGGAACATGGGCCTGCCACTGGAATTTGTTAACCCGCCTCTTGCGGATTTCTCCCCTTTCTTTGATTTACACCTGCAGGCTCTCCCTTGCCATCGGAGCAGGATCTGCTGATGCAGGCCCGGCTGGATCAAATGTGCAAAGGCTTGTCCCCAGGCCTCGGGAAAAAATTGAGCAGAGATTCCCGCCTCCGCCTCCGCCTCCTCTTGCCTTCCGAACGGGCTTCCAAACGGGCAATGCCCTGACGGGTCCCCCACGCCCCATCCTGCCCATGCCCACACCCCTGTATATGAGGGTGACCCATGTCCCTCACCCTCCATGCTCGAACGGAAGACACGTGTGTCCTGAGGGGAGCGCCAGACAGGCATTTCTCCGGCCAGGCAGACCCCTGCAGCACCCGTTAGGCTCCAAAGCCTGTACATTCCCAAGATGCCACTGGTCACTATGCAAATCAGACAGCCCTGGCCACACCCTCTCCGCCGCTGGGCTCTGCTGCTTTCGGTACGTGCAGCTCAGCTTTTTCTTACCCTGAACCAGACTTCCGTTTCAGCAAAAAGGTGGGTTGCAGTGGGTCCGGGATGCCATTTGGAGACAAAGCCTGCGGCCCTGTCAAAGATGACTTCCTGCCGCACACCATGTGGTCAGAAGCCTACGAAAAGAAGCGCACCTCGGAATACAGAATCTCACTTCCTCAAGAGCCTTGCACAAGAGATTTTCCTCCCGCCGAGGAAAGCAACTCAAAGGGAACCTTGCGAAAATCAAATTAGGAGCCAGATTGCGGGATGCTAGGCAAACTGTTTGTCAGAAAAGCAAATTCATTTTGAGAAGCCCTGACCTGCGGGAAGGAAAAGCATTCAAGGGCAGAAGAAGGACTGTTCCCTGACCGGGAATCGAACCCGGGCCGCGGCGGTGAGAGCGCCGAATCCTAACCACTAGACCACCAGGGAACCCACAGCCATACAGCAAAAGTTCCTACACTGCTCTCCTAGTGACAAAGCTCATGGGGGCTGAAAGCATATTTTATTCTACAGCGAATATGAATCAGAACTTGAAAAAACACTCATGATTCCACCAGACTGTTTGTCACTTCCAAGCACAGGCCATCCCCTCCCCCGTGCTACTGAACCGACGAATTCCTGTACAATCGGGATCCCCGGGAAATCACAAGAGGGACACCTAGTGGCCGCTGATAGCTCAAAGACAGCTGGTACACCTTCTCACACCTACCTCGTTATTCAGCTTGCTGGAAGAATACATTGCGAATGACCGATTCAAGAGTGCAAGGGAGAAGAGTGCTCCAAAGTAGATGTATACATCGCAGCCGGGTTTTCCAGCAATTTACCTTTCTGATGAGCTGGTACTGCACTTTACGCCCACATAGAGCACCTGACTGGGTGGGGGACTGCGTGCGCATGAAGGTGGCTGAGGGCAATGGGAGCAAAGCAACCTGGGACACAGGGGACCCAGCCCCTTTCCTCTGCTTTCGTCTATAGGTCGGGGTGCCTTTTTAAGGACCTTCGATTAAAAAAAGCTGAGCTGCGTGGACAAATTACGCACGTCTACGTCTTAGAGGGATCTTCCCTGACCGGGAATCGAACCCGGGCCGCGGCGGTGAAAGCGCCGAATCCTAGCCACTAGACCACCAGGGAGGAGATGCTCTTGTGAGCCTGCCTTGCTCACTTCCTTATTGTGACTAAGCTAACTCCACTGTATAGATTGCCCATAAAGTACGAGTGGGGAAAAGTTAGGTGTCACACAGTGTGTTTGTCATAAGCAATTACCTTTATCCTCCTGCAAAAGCCTTTTTACTCTGCAATCACCTCTTGCTGGACAGCCTGCGCTGGAGCAGCCAGCATGAAAAGGGAGCTGAGTAAGGCAGGACCTAGGGTCTCACCAGGGTGGCCGAGTGGTTAAGGCGTTGGACTTAAGATCCAATGGACAGTTGTCCGCATGGGTTCGAGCCCCATCCCTGGTATGGGTTTTCAGCGGGTGTGTAGGAACTTGCAGATGCTTTTGTAAAGCATTTTCCTCTGCCCTCCTCACCCTCCCAGTGCCCTTCCTTAACAGTCCCAATTCACGTCTCAGCTGTGGGGTCTGCTGCTACTCTGCACTTAGCATGGATGTTTGCCAAAGCAATGCAGTGCCACCTACGCAGAGCCCCTGCTTAGAGAAATACACCTCCTATGTCTTTTCCCACTGAAGGGAGCAGGAGGAAGTACTTGCTTCCTGGGGAACATGGGCCTGCCACTGGAATTTGTTAACCCGCCTCTTGCGGATTTCTCCCCTTTCTTTGATTTACACCTGCAGGCTCTCCCTTGCCATCGGAGCAGGATCTGCTGATGCAGGCCCGGCTGGATCAAATGTGCAAAGGCTTGTCCCCAGGCCTCGGGAAAAAATTGAGCAGAGATTCCCGCCTCCGCCTCCTCTTGCCTTCCGAACGGGCTTCCAAACGGGCAATGCCCTGACGGGTCCCCCACGCCCCATCCTGCCCATGCCCACACCCCTGTATATGAGGGTGACCCATGTCCCTCACCCTCCATGCTCGAACGGAAGACACGTGTGTCCTGAGGGGAGCGCCAGACAGGCATTTCTCCGGCCAGGCAGACCCCTGCAGCACCCGTTAGGCTCCAAAGCCTGTACATTCCCAAGATGCCACTGGTCACTATGCAAATCAGACAGCCCTGGCCACACCCTCTCCGCCGCTGGGCTCTGCTGCTTTCGGTACGTGCAGCTCAGCTTTTTCTTACCCTGAACCAGACTTCCGTTTCAGCAAAAAGGTGGGTTGCAGTGGGTCCGGGATGCCATTTGGAGACAAAGCCTGCGGCCCTGTCAAAGATGACTTCCTGCCGCACACCATGTGGTCAGAAGCCTACGAAAAGAAGCGCACCTCGGAATACAGAATCTCACTTCCTCAAGAGCCTTGCACAAGAGATTTTCCTCCCGCCGAGGAAAGCAACTCAAAGGGAACCTTGCGAAAATCAAATTAGGAGCCAGATTGCGGGATGCTAGGCAAACTGTTTGTCAGAAAAGCAAATTCATTTTGAGAAGCCCTGACCTGCGGGAAGGAAAAGCATTCAAGGGCAGAAGAACGACTGTTCCCTGACCGGGAATCGAACCCGGGCCGCGGCAGTGAGAGCGCCGAATCCTAACCACTAGACCACCAGGGAACCCACAGCCATACAGCAAAAGTTCCTACACTGCTCTCCTAGTGACAAAGCTCATGGGGGCTGAAAGCATATTTTATTCTACAGCGAATATGAATCAGAACTTGAAAAAACACTCATGATTCCACCAGACTGTTTGTCACTTCCAAGCACAGGCCATCCCCTCCCCCGTGCTACTGAACCGACGAATTCCTGTACAATCGGGATCCCCGGGAAATCACAAGAGGGACACCTAGTGGCCGCTGATAGCTCAAAGACAGCTGGTACACCTTCTCACACCTACCTCGTTATTCAGCTTGCTGGAAGAATACATTGCGAATGACCGATTCAAGAGTGCAAGGGAGAAGAGTGCTCCAAAGTAGATGTATACATCGCAGCCGGGTTTTCCAGCAATTTACCTTTCTGATGAGCTGGTACTGCACTTTACGCCCACATAGAGCACCTGACTGGGTGGGGGACTGCGTGCGCATGAAGGTGGCTGAGGGCAATGGGAGCAAAGCAACCTGGGACACAGGGGACCCAGCCCCTTTCCTCTGCTTTCGTCTATAGGTCGGGGTGCCTTTTTAAGGACCTTCGATTAAAAAAAGCTGAGCTGCGTGGACAAATTACGCACGTCTACGTCTTAGAGGGATCTTCCCTGACCGGGAATCGAACCCGGGCCGCGGCGGTGAAAGCGCCGAATCCTAGCCACTAGACCACCAGGGAGGAGATGCTCTTGTGAGCCTGCCTTGCTCACTTCCTTATTGTGACTAAGCTAACTCCACTGTATAGATTGCCCATAAAGTACGAGTGGGGAAAAGTTAGGTGTCACACAGTGTGTTTGTCATAAGCAATTACCTTTATCCTCCTGCAAAAGCCTTTTTACTCTGCAATCACCTCTTGCTGGACAGCCTGCGCTGGAGCAGCCAGCATGAAAAGGGAGCTGAGTAAGGCAGGGCCTAGGGTCTCACCAGGGTGGCCGAGTGGTTAAGGCGTTGGACTTAAGATCCAATGGACAGTTGTCCGCATGGGTTCGAGCCCCATCCCTGGTATGGGTTTTCAGCGGGTGTGTAGGAACTTGCAGATGCTTTTTTAAAGCATTTTCCTCTGCCCTCCTCACCCTCCCAGTGCCCTTCCTTAACAGTCCCAATTCACGTCTCAGCTGTGGGGTCTGCTGCTACTCTGCACTTAGCATGGATGCTTCCCAAAGCAATGCAGTGCCACCTACGCAGAGCCCCTGCTTAGAGAAATACACCTCCTATGTCTTTTCCCACTGAAGGGAGCAGGAGGAAGTACTTGCTTCCTGGGGAACATGGGCCTGCCACTGGAATTTGTTAACCCGCCTCTTGCGGATTTCTCCCCTTTCTTTGATTTACACCTGCAGGCTCTCCCTTGCCATCGGAGCAGGATCTGCTGATGCAGGCCCGGCTGGATCAAATGTGCAAAGGCTTGTCCCCAGGCCTCGGGAAAAAATTGAGCAGAGATTCCCGCCTCCGCCTCCGCCTCCTCTTGCCTTCCGAACGGGCTTCCAAACGGGCAATGCCCTGACGGGTCCCCCACGCCCCATCCTGCCCATGCCCACACCCCTGTATATGAGGGTGACCCATGTCCCTCACCCTCCATGCTCGAACGGAAGACACGTGTGTCCTGAGGGGAGCGCCAGACAGGCATTTCTCCGGCCAGGCAGACCCCTGCAGCACCCGTTAGGCTCCAAAGCCTGTACATTCCCAAGATGCCACTGGTCACTATGCAAATCAGACAGCCCTGGCCACACCCTCTCCGCCGCTGGGCTCTGCTGCTTTCGGTACGTGCAGCTCAGCTTTTTCTTACCCTGAACCAGACTTCCGTTTCAGCAAAAAGGTGGGTTGCAGTGGGTCCGGGATGCCATTTGGAGACAAAGCCTGCGGCCCTGTCAAAGATGACTTCCTGCCGCACACCATGTGGTCAGAAGCCTACGAAAAGAAGCGCACCTCGGAATACAGAATCTCACTTCCTCAAGAGCCTTGCACAAGAGATTTTCCTCCCGCCGAGGAAAGCAACTCAAAGGGAACCTTGCGAAAATCAAATTAGGAGCCAGATTGCGGGATGCTAGGCAAACTGTTTGTCAGAAAAGCAAATTCATTTTGAGAAGCCCTGACCTGCGGGAAGGAAAAGCATTCAAGGGCAGAAGAAGGACTGTTCCCTGACCGGGAATCGAACCCGGGCCGCGGCGGTGAGAGCGCCGAATCCTAACCACTAGACCACCAGGGAACCCACAGCCATACAGCAAAAGTTCCTACACTGCTCTCCTAGTGACAAAGCTCATGGGGGCTGAAAGCATATTTTATTCTACAGCGAATATGAATCAGAACTTGAAAAAACACTCATGATTCCACCAGACTGTTTGTCACTTCCAAGCACAGGCCATCCCCTCCCCCGTGCTACTGAACCGACGAATTCCTGTACAATCGGGATCCCCGGGAAATCACAAGAGGGACACCTAGTGGCCGCTGATAGCTCAAAGACAGCTGGTACACCTTCTCACACCTACCTCGTTATCCAGCTTGCTGGAAGAATACATTGCGAATGACCGATTCAAGAGTGCAAGGGAGAAGAGTGCTCCAAAGTAGATGTATACATCGCAGCCGGGTTTTCCAGCAATTTACCTTTCTGATGAGCTGGTACTGCACTTTACGCCCACATAGAGCACCTGACTGGGTGGGGGACTGCGTGCGCATGAAGGTGGCTGAGGGCAATGGGAGCAAAGCAACCTGGGACACAGGGGACCCAGCCCCTTTCCTCTGCTTTCGTCTATAGGTCGGGGTGCCTTTTTAAGGACCTTCGATTAAAAAAAGCTGAGCTGCGTGGACAAATTACGCACGTCTACGTCTTAGAGGGATCTTCCCTGACCGGGAATCGAACCCGGGCCGCGGCGGTGAAAGCGCCGAATCCTAGCCACTAGACCACCAGGGAGGAGATGCTCTTGTGAGCCTGCCTTGCTCACTTCCTTATTGTGACTAAGCTAACTCCACTGTATAGATTGCCCATAAAGTACGAGTGGGGAAAAGTTAGGTGTCACACAGTGTGTTTGTCATAAGCAATTACCTTTATCCTCCTGCAAAAGCCTTTTTACTCTGCAATCACCTCTTGCTGGACAGCCTGCGCTGGAGCAGCCAGCATGAAAAGGGAGCTGAGTAAGGCAGGACCTAGGGTCTCACCAGGGTGGCCGAGTGGTTAAGGCGTTGGACTTAAGATCCAATGGACAGTTGTCCGCATGGGTTCGAGCCCCATCCCTGGTATGGGTTTTCAGCGGGTGTGTAGGAACTTGCAGATGCTTTTGTAAAGCATTTTCCTCTGCCCTCCTCACCCTCCCAGTGCCCTTCCTTAACAGTCCCAATTCACGTCTCAGCTGTGGGGTCTGCTGCTACTCTGCACTTAGCATGGATGTTTGCCAAAGCAATGCAGTGCCACCTACGCAGAGCCCCTGCTTAGAGAAATACACCTCCTATGTCTTTTCCCACTGAAGGGAGCAGGAGGAAGTACTTGCTTCCTGGGGAACATGGGCCTGCCACTGGAATTTGTTAACCCGCCTCTTGCGGATTTCTCCCCTTTCTTTGATTTACACCTGCAGGCTCTCCCTTGCCATCGGAGCAGGATCTGCTGATGCAGGCCCGGCTGGATCAAATGTGCAAAGGCTTGTCCCCAGGCCTCGGGAAAAAATTGAGCAGAGATTCCCGCCTCCGCCTCCGCCTCCTCTTGCCTTCCGAACGGGCTTCCAAACGGGCAATGCCCTGACGGGTCACCCACGCCCCATCCTGCCCATGCCCACACCCCTGTATATGAGGGTGACCCATGTCCCTCACCCTCCATGCTCGAACGGAAGACACGTGTGTCCTGAGGGGAGCGCCAGACAGGCATTTCTCCGGCCAGGCAGACCCCTGCAGCACCCGTTAGGCTCCAAAGCCTGTACATTCCCAAGATGCCACTGGTCACTATGCAAATCAGACAGCCCTGGCCACACCCTCTCCGCCGCTGGGCTCTGCTGCTTTCGGTACGTGCAGCTCAGCTTTTTCTTACCCTGAACCAGACTTCCGTTTCAGCAAAAAGGTGGGTTGCAGTGGGTCCGGGATGCCATTTGGAGACAAAGCCTGCGGCCCTGTCAAAGATGACTTCCTGCCGCACACCATGTGGTCAGAAGCCTACGAAAAGAAGCGCACCTCGGAATACAGAATCTCACTTCCTCAAGAGCCTTGCACAAGAGATTTTCCTCCCGCCGAGGAAAGCAACTCAAAGGGAACCTTGCGAAAATCAAATTAGGAGCCAGATTGCGGGATGCTAGGCAAACTGTTTGTCAGAAAAGCAAATTCATTTTGAGAAGCCCTGACCTGCGGGAAGGAAAAGCATTCAAGGGCAGAAGAAGGACTGTTCCCTGACCGGGAATCGAACCCGGGCCGCGGCGGTGAGAGCACCGAATCCTAACCACTAGACCACCAGGGAACCCACAGCCATACAGCAAAAGTTCCTACACTGCTCTCCTAGTGACAAAGCTCATGGGGGCTGAAAGCATATTTTATTCTACAGCGAATATGAATCAGAACTTGAAAAAACACTCATGATTCCACCAGACTGTTTGTCACTTCCAAGCACAGGCCATCCCCTCCCCCGTGCTACTGAACCGACGAATTCCTGTACAATCGGGATCCCCGGGAAATCACAAGAGGGACACCTAGTGGCCGCTGATAGCTCAAAGACAGCTGGTACACCTTCTCACACCTACCTCGTTATCCAGCTTGCTGGAAGAATACATTGCGAATGACCGATTCAAGAGTGCAAGGGAGAAGAGTGCTCCAAAGTAGATGTATACATCGCAGCCGGGTTTTCCAGCAATTTACCTTTCTGATGAGCTGGTACTGCACTTTACGCCCACATAGAGCACCTGACTGGGTGGGGGACTGCGTGCGCATGAAGGTGGCTGAGGGCAATGGGAGCAAAGCAACCTGGGACACAGGGGACCCAGCCCCTTTCCTCTGCTTTCGTCTATAGGTCGGGGTGCCTTTTTAAGGACCTTCGATTAAAAAAAGCTGAGCTGCGTGGACAAATTACGCACGTCTACGTCTTAGAGGGATCTTCCCTGACCGGGAATCGAACCCGGGCCGCGGCGGTGAAAGCGCCGAATCCTAGCCACTAGACCACCAGGGAGGAGATGCTCTTGTGAGCCTGCCTTGCTCACTTCCTTATTGTGACTAAGCTAACTCCACTGTATAGATTGCCCATAAAGTACGAGTGGGGAAAAGTTAGGTGTCACACAGTGTGTTTGTCATAAGCAATTACCTTTATCCTCCTGCAAAAGCCTTTTTACTCTGCAATCACCTCTTGCTGGACAGCCTGCGCTGGAGCAGCCAGCATGAAAAGGGAGCTGAGTAAGGCAGGACCTAGGGTCTCACCAGGGTGGCCGAGTGGTTAAGGCGTTGGACTTAAGATCCAATGGACAGTTGTCCGCATGGGTTCGAGCCCCATCCCTGGTATGGGTTTTCAGCGGGTGTGTAGGAACTTGCAGATGCTTTTGTAAAGCATTTTCCTCTGCCCTCCTCACCCTCCCAGTGCCCTTCCTTAACAGTCCCAATTCACGTCTCAGCTGTGGGGTCTGCTGCTACTCTGCACTTAGCATGGATGTTTGCCAAAGCAATGCAGTGCCACCTACGCAGAGCCCCTGCTTAGAGAAATACACCTCCTATGTCTTTTCCCACTGAAGGGAGCAGGAGGAAGTACTTGCTTCCTGGGGAACATGGGCCTGCCACTGGAATTTGTTAACCCGCCTCTTGCGGATTTCTCCCCTTTCTTTGATTTACACCTGCAGGCTCTCCCTTGCCATCGGAGCAGGATCTGCTGATGCAGGCCCGGCTGGATCAAATGTGCAAAGGCTTGTCCCCAGGCCTCGGGAAAAAATTGAGCAGAGATTCCCGCCTCCGCCTCCGCCTCCTCTTGCCTTCCGAACGGGCTTCCAAACGGGCAATGCCCTGACGGGTCCCCCACGCCCCATCCTGCCCATGCCCACACCCCTGTATATGAGGGTGACCCATGTCCCTCACCCTCCATGCTCGAACGGAAGACACGTGTGTCCTGAGGGGAGCGCCAGACAGGCATTTCTCCGGCCAGGCAGACCCCTGCAGCACCCGTTAGGCTCCAAAGCCTGTACATTCCCAAGATGCCACTGGTCACTATGCAAATCAGACAGCCCTGGCCACACCCTCTCCGCCGCTGGGCTCTGCTGCTTTCGGTACGTGCAGCTCAGCTTTTTCTTACCCTGAACCAGACTTCCGTTTCAGCAAAAAGGTGGGTTGCAGTGGGTCCGGGATGCCATTTGGAGACAAAGCCTGCGGCCCTGTCAAAGATGACTTCCTGCCGCACACCATGTGGTCAGAAGCCTACGAAAAGAAGCGCACCTCGGAATACAGAATCTCACTTCCTCAAGAGCCTTGCACAAGAGATTTTCCTCCCGCCGAGGAAAGCAACTCAAAGGGAACCTTGCGAAAATCAAATTAGGAGCCAGATTGCGGGATGCTAGGCAAACTGTTTGTCAGAAAAGCAAATTCATTTTGAGAAGCCCTGACCTGCGGGAAGGAAAAGCATTCAAGGGCAGAAGAAGGACTGTTCCCTGACCGGGAATCGAACCCGGGCCGCGGCGGTGAGAGCGCCGAATCCTAACCACTAGACCACCAGGGAACCCACAGCCATACAGCAAAAGTTCCTACACTGCTCTCCTAGTGACAAAGCTCATGGGGGCTGAAAGCATATTTTATTCTACAGCGAATATGAATCAGAACTTGAAAAAACACTCATGATTCCACCAGACTGTTTGTCACTTCCAAGCACAGGCCATCCCCTCCCCCGTGCTACTGAACCGACGAATTCCTGTACAATCGGGATCCCCGGGAAATCACAAGAGGGACACCTAGTGGCCGCTGATAGCTCAAAGACAGCTGGTACACCTTCTCACACCTACCTCGTTATCCAGCTTGCTGGAAGAATACATTGCGAATGACCGATTCAAGAGTGCAAGGGAGAAGAGTGCTCCAAAGTAGATGTATACATCGCAGCCGGGTTTTCCAGCAATTTACCTTTCTGATGAGCTGGTACTGCACTTTACGCCCACATAGAGCACCTGACTGGGTGGGGGACTGCGTGCGCATGAAGGTGGCTGAGGGCAATGGGAGCAAAGCAACCTGGGACACAGGGGACCCAGCCCCTTTCCTCTGCTTTCGTCTATAGGTCGGGGTGCCTTTTTAAGGACCTTCGATTAAAAAAAGCTGAGCTGCGTGGACAAATTACGCACGTCTACGTCTTAGAGGGATCTTCCCTGACCGGGAATCGAACCCGGGCCGCGGCGGTGAAAGCGCCGAATCCTAGCCACTAGACCACCAGGGAGGAGATGCTCTTGTGAGCCTGCCTTGCTCACTTCCTTATTGTGACTAAGCTAACTCCACTGTATAGATTGCCCATAAAGTACGAGTGGGGAAAAGTTAGGTGTCACACAGTGTGTTTGTCATAAGCAATTACCTTTATCCTCCTGCAAAAGCCTTTTTACTCTGCAATCACCTCTTGCTGGACAGCCTGCGCTGGAGCAGCCAGCATGAAAAGGGAGCTGAGTAAGGCAGGACCTAGGGTCTCACCAGGGTGGCCGAGTGGTTAAGGCGTTGGACTTAAGATCCAATGGACAGTTGTCCGCATGGGTTCGAGCCCCATCCCTGGTATGGGTTTTCAGCGGGTGTGTAGGAACTTGCAGATGCTTTTGTAAAGCATTTTCCTCTGCCCTCCTCACCCTCCCAGTGCCCTTCCTTAACAGTCCCAATTCACGTCTCAGCTGTGGGGTCTGCTGCTACTCTGCACTTAGCATGGATGTTTGCCAAAGCAATGCAGTGCCACCTACGCAGAGCCCCTGCTTAGAGAAATACACCTCCTATGTCTTTTCCCACTGAAGGGAGCAGGAGGAAGTACTTGCTTCCTGGGGAACATGGGCCTGCCACTGGAATTTGTTAACCCGCCTCTTGCGGATTTCTCCCCTTTCTTTGATTTACACCTGCAGGCTCTCCCTTGCCATCGGAGCAGGATCTGCTGATGCAGGCCCGGCTGGATCAAATGTGCAAAGGCTTGTCCCCAGGCCTCGGGAAAAAATTGAGCAGAGATTCCCGCCTCCGCCTCCGCCTCCTCTTGCCTTCCGAACGGGCTTCCAAACGGGCAATGCCCTGACGGGTCACCCACGCCCCATCCTGCCCATGCCCACACCCCTGTATATGAGGGTGACCCATGTCCCTCACCCTCCATGCTCGAACGGAAGACACGTGTGTCCTGAGGGGAGCGCCAGACAGGCATTTCTCCGGCCAGGCAGACCCCTGCAGCACCCGTTAGGCTCCAAAGCCTGTACATTCCCAAGATGCCACTGGTCACTATGCAAATCAGACAGCCCTGGCCACACCCTCTCCGCCGCTGGGCTCTGCTGCTTTCGGTACGTGCAGCTCAGCTTTTTCTTACCCTGAACCAGACTTCCGTTTCAGCAAAAAGGTGGGTTGCAGTGGGTCCGGGATGCCATTTGGAGACAAAGCCTGCGGCCCTGTCAAAGATGACTTCCTGCCGCACACCATGTGGTCAGAAGCCTACGAAAAGAAGCGCACCTCGGAATACAGAATCTCACTTCCTCAAGAGCCTTGCACAAGAGATTTTCCTCCCGCCGAGGAAAGCAACTCAAAGGGAACCTTGCGAAAATCAAATTAGGAGCCAGATTGCGGGATGCTAGGCAAACTGTTTGTCAGAAAAGCAAATTCATTTTGAGAAGCCCTGACCTGCGGGAAGGAAAAGCATTCAAGGGCAGAAGAAGGACTGTTCCCTGACCGGGAATCGAACCCGGGCCGCGGCGGTGAGAGCACCGAATCCTAACCACTAGACCACCAGGGAACCCACAGCCATACAGCAAAAGTTCCTACACTGCTCTCCTAGTGACAAAGCTCATGGGGGCTGAAAGCATATTTTATTCTACAGCGAATATGAATCAGAACTTGAAAAAACACTCATGATTCCACCAGACTGTTTGTCACTTCCAAGCACAGGCCATCCCCTCCCCCGTGCTACTGAACCGACGAATTCCTGTACAATCGGGATCCCCGGGAAATCACAAGAGGGACACCTAGTGGCCGCTGATAGCTCAAAGACAGCTGGTACACCTTCTCACACCTACCTCGTTATCCAGCTTGCTGGAAGAATACATTGCGAATGACCGATTCAAGAGTGCAAGGGAGAAGAGTGCTCCAAAGTAGATGTATACATCGCAGCCGGGTTTTCCAGCAATTTACCTTTCTGATGAGCTGGTACTGCACTTTACGCCCACATAGAGCACCTGACTGGGTGGGGGACTGCGTGCGCATGAAGGTGGCTGAGGGCAATGGGAGCAAAGCAACCTGGGACACAGGGGACCCAGCCCCTTTCCTCTGCTTTCGTCTATAGGTCGGGGTGCCTTTTTAAGGACCTTCGATTAAAAAAAGCTGAGCTGCGTGGACAAATTACGCACGTCTACGTCTTAGAGGGATCTTCCCTGACCGGGAATCGAACCCGGGCCGCGGCGGTGAAAGCGCCGAATCCTAGCCACTAGACCACCAGGGAGGAGATGCTCTTGTGAGCCTGCCTTGCTCACTTCCTTATTGTGACTAAGCTAACTCCACTGTATAGATTGCCCATAAAGTACGAGTGGGGAAAAGTTAGGTGTCACACAGTGTGTTTGTCATAAGCAATTACCTTTATCCTCCTGCAAAAGCCTTTTTACTCTGCAATCACCTCTTGCTGGACAGCCTGCGCTGGAGCAGCCAGCATGAAAAGGGAGCTGAGTAAGGCAGGACCTAGGGTCTCACCAGGGTGGCCGAGTGGTTAAGGCGTTGGACTTAAGATCCAATGGACAGTTGTCCGCATGGGTTCGAGCCCCATCCCTGGTATGGGTTTTCAGCGGGTGTGTAGGAACTTGCAGATGCTTTTGTAAAGCATTTTCCTCTGCCCTCCTCACCCTCCCAGTGCCCTTCCTTAACAGTCCCAATTCACGTCTCAGCTGTGGGGTCTGCTGCTACTCTGCACTTAGCATGGATGTTTGCCAAAGCAATGCAGTGCCACCTACGCAGAGCCCCTGCTTAGAGAAATACACCTCCTATGTCTTTTCCCACTGAAGGGAGCAGGAGGAAGTACTTGCTTCCTGGGGAACATGGGCCTGCCACTGGAATTTGTTAACCCGCCTCTTGCGGATTTCTCCCCTTTCTTTGATTTACACCTGCAGGCTCTCCCTTGCCATCGGAGCAGGATCTGCTGATGCAGGCCCGGCTGGATCAAATGTGCAAAGGCTTGTCCCCAGGCCTCGGGAAAAAATTGAGCAGAGATTCCCGCCTCCGCCTCCGCCTCCTCTTGCCTTCCGAACGGGCTTCCAAACGGGCAATGCCCTGACGGGTCACCCACGCCCCATCCTGCCCATGCCCACACCCCTGTATATGAGGGTGACCCATGTCCCTCACCCTCCATGCTCGAACGGAAGACACGTGTGTCCTGAGGGGAGCGCCAGACAGGCATTTCTCCGGCCAGGCAGACCCCTGCAGCACCCGTTAGGCTCCAAAGCCTGTACATTCCCAAGATGCCACTGGTCACTATGCAAATCAGACAGCCCTGGCCACACCCTCTCCGCCGCTGGGCTCTGCTGCTTTCGGTACGTGCAGCTCAGCTTTTTCTTACCCTGAACCAGACTTCCGTTTCAGCAAAAAGGTGGGTTGCAGTGGGTCCGGGATGCCATTTGGAGACAAAGCCTGCGGCCCTGTCAAAGATGACTTCCTGCCGCACACCATGTGGTCAGAAGCCTACGAAAAGAAGCGCACCTCGGAATACAGAATCTCACTTCCTCAAGAGCCTTGCACAAGAGATTTTCCTCCCGCCGAGGAAAGCAACTCAAAGGGAACCTTGCGAAAATCAAATTAGGAGCCAGATTGCGGGATGCTAGGCAAACTGTTTGTCAGAAAAGCAAATTCATTTTGAGAAGCCCTGACCTGCGGGAAGGAAAAGCATTCAAGGGCAGAAGAAGGACTGTTCCCTGACCGGGAATCGAACCCGGGCCGCGGCGGTGAGAGCACCGAATCCTAACCACTAGACCACCAGGGAACCCACAGCCATACAGCAAAAGTTCCTACACTGCTCTCCTAGTGACAAAGCTCATGGGGGCTGAAAGCATATTTTATTCTACAGCGAATATGAATCAGAACTTGAAAAAACACTCATGATTCCACCAGACTGTTTGTCACTTCCAAGCACAGGCCATCCCCTCCCCCGTGCTACTGAACCGACGAATTCCTGTACAATCGGGATCCCCGGGAAATCACAAGAGGGACACCTAGTGGCCGCTGATAGCTCAAAGACAGCTGGTACACCTTCTCACACCTACCTCGTTATTCAGCTTGCTGGAAGAATACATTGCGAATGACCGATTCAAGAGTGCAAGGGAGAAGAGTGCTCCAAAGTAGATGTATACATCGCAGCCGGGTTTTCCAGCAATTTACCTTTCTGATGAGCTGGTACTGCACTTTACGCCCACATAGAGCACCTGACTGGGTGGGGGACTGCGTGCGCATGAAGGTGGCTGAGGGCAATGGGAGCAAAGCAACCTGGGACACAGGGGACCCAGCCCCTTTCCTCTGCTTTCGTCTATAGGTCTCGGGTGCCTTTTTAAGGACCTTCGATTAAAAAAAGCTGAGCTGCGTGGACAAATTACGCACGTATACGTCTTAGAGGGATCTTCCCTGACCGGGAATCGAACCCGGGCCGCGGCGGTGAAAGCGCCGAATCCTAGCCACTAGACCACCAGGGAGGAGATGCTCTTGTGAGCCTGCCTTGCTCACTTCCTTATTGTGACTAAGCTAACTCCACTGTATAGATTGCCCATAAAGTACGAGTGGGGAAAAGTTAGGTGTCACACAGTGTGTTTGTCATAAGCAATTACCTTTATCCTCCTGCAAAAGCCTTTTTACTCTGCAATCACCTCTTGCTGGACAGCCTGCGCTGGAGCAGCCAGCATGAAAAGGGAGCTGAGTAAGGCAGGACCTAGGGTCTCACCAGGGTGGCCGAGTGGTTAAGGCGTTGGACTTAAGATCCAATGGACAGTTGTCCGCATGGGTTCGAGCCCCATCCCTGGTATGGGTTTTCAGCGGGTGTGTAGGAACTTGCAGATGCTTTTGTAAAGCATTTTCCTCTGCCCTCCTCACCCTCCCAGTGCCCTTCCTTAACAGTCCCAATTCACGTCTCAGCTGTGGGGTCTGCTGCTACTCTGCACTTAGCATGGATGTTTGCCAAAGCAATGCAGTGCCACCTACGCAGAGCCCCTGCTTAGAGAAATACACCTCCTATGTCTTTTCCCACTGAAGGGAGCAGGAGGAAGTACTTGCTTCCTGGGGAACATGGGCCTGCCACTGGAATTTGTTAACCCGCCTCTTGCGGATTTCTCCCCTTTCTTTGATTTACACCTGCAGGCTCTCCCTTGCCATCGGAGCAGGATCTGCTGATGCAGGCCCGGCTGGATCAAATGTGCAAAGGCTTGTCCCCAGGCCTCGGGAAAAAATTGAGCAGAGATTCCCGCCTCCGCCTCCGCCTCCTCTTGCCTTCCGAACGGGCTTCCAAACGGGCAATGCCCTGACGGGTCCCCCACGCCCCATCCTGCCCATGCCCACACCCCTGTATATGAGGGTGACCCATGTCCCTCACCCTCCATGCTCGAACGGAAGACACGTGTGTCCTGAGGGGAGCGCCAGACAGGCATTTCTCCGGCCAGGCAGACCCCTGCAGCACCCGTTAGGCTCCAAAGCCTGTACATTCCCAAGATGCCACTGGTCACTATGCAAATCAGACAGCCCTGGCCACACCCTCTCCGCCGCTGGGCTCTGCTGCTTTCGGTACGTGCAGCTCAGCTTTTTCTTACCCTGAACCAGACTTCCGTTTCAGCAAAAAGGTGGGTTGCAGTGGGTCCGGGATGCCATTTGGAGACAAAGCCTGCGGCCCTGTCAAAGATGACTTCCTGCCGCACACCATGTGGTCAGAAGCCTACGAAAAGAAGCGCACCTCGGAATACAGAATCTCACTTCCTCAAGAGCCTTGCACAAGAGATTTTCCTCCCGCCGAGGAAAGCAACTCAAAGGGAACCTTGCGAAAATCAAATTAGGAGCCAGATTGCGGGATGCTAGGCAAACTGTTTGTCAGAAAAGCAAATTCATTTTGAGAAGCCCTGACCTGCGGGAAGGAAAAGCATTCAAGGGCAGAAGAACGACTGTTCCCTGACCGGGAATCGAACCCGGGCCGCGGCAGTGAGAGCGCCGAATCCTAACCACTAGACCACCAGGGAACCCACAGCCATACAGCAAAAGTTCCTACACTGCTCTCCTAGTGACAAAGCTCATGGGGGCTGAAAGCATATTTTATTCTACAGCGAATATGAATCAGAACTTGAAAAAACACTCATGATTCCACCAGACTGTTTGTCACTTCCAAGCACAGGCCATCCCCTCCCCCGTGCTACTGAACCGACGAATTCCTGTACAATCGGGATCCCCGGGAAATCACAAGAGGGACACCTAGTGGCCGCTGATAGCTCAAAGACAGCTGGTACACCTTCTCACACCTACCTCGTTATTCAGCTTGCTGGAAGAATACATTGCGAATGACCGATTCAAGAGTGCAAGGGAGAAGAGTGCTCCAAAGTAGATGTATACATCGCAGCCGGGTTTTCCAGCAATTTACCTTTCTGATGAGCTGGTACTGCACTTTACGCCCACATAGAGCACCTGACTGGGTGGGGGACTGCGTGCGCATGAAGGTGGCTGTGGGCAATGGGAGCAAAGCAACCTGGGACACAGGGGACCCAGCCCCTTTCCTCTGCTTTCGTCTATAGGTCGGGGTGCCTTTTTAAGGACCTTCGATTAAAAAAAGCTGAGCTGCGTGGACAAATTACGCACGTCTACGTCTTAGAGGGATCTTCCCTGACCGGGAATCGAACCCGGGCCGCGGCGGTGAAAGCGCCGAATCCTAGCCACTAGACCACCAGGGAGGAGATGCTCTTGTGAGCCTGCCTTGCTCACTTCCTTATTGTGACTAAGCTAACTCCACTGTATAGATTGCCCATAAAGTACGAGTGGGGAAAAGTTAGGTGTCACACAGTGTGTTTGTCATAAGCAATTACCTTTATCCTCCTGCAAAAGCCTTTTTACTCTGCAATCACCTCTTGCTGGACAGCCTGCGCTGGAGCAGCCAGCATGAAAAGGGAGCTGAGTAAGGCAGGGCCTAGGGTCTCACCAGGGTGGCCGAGTGGTTAAGGCGTTGGACTTAAGATCCAATGGACAGTTGTCCGCATGGGTTCGAGCCCCATCCCTGGTATGGGTTTTCAGCGGGTGTGTAGGAACTTGCAGATGCTTTTTTAAAGCATTTTCCTCTGCCCTCCTCACCCTCCCAGTGCCCTTCCTTAACAGTCCCAATTCACGTCTCAGCTGTGGGGTCTGCTGCTACTCTGCACTTAGCATGGATGCTTCCCAAAGCAATGCAGTGCCACCTACGCAGAGCCCCTGCTTAGAGAAATACACCTCCTATGTCTTTTCCCACTGAAGGGAGCAGGAGGAAGTACTTGCTTCCTGGGGAACATGGGCCTGCCACTGGAATTTGTTAACCCGCCTCTTGCGGATTTCTCCCCTTTCTTTGATTTACACCTGCAGGCTCTCCCTTGCCATCGGAGCAGGATCTGCTGATGCAGGCCCGGCTGGATCAAATGTGCAAAGGCTTGTCCCCAGGCCTCGGGAAAAAATTGAGCAGAGATTCCCGCCTCCGCCTCCGCCTCCTCTTGCCTTCCGAACGGGCTTCCAAACGGGCAATGCCCTGACGGGTCCCCCACGCCCCATCCTGCCCATGCCCACACCCCTGTATATGAGGGTGACCCATGTCCCTCACCCTCCATGCTCGAACGGAAGACACGTGTGTCCTGAGGGGAGCGCCAGACAGGCATTTCTCCGGCCAGGCAGACCCCTGCAGCACCCGTTAGGCTCCAAAGCCTGTACATTCCCAAGATGCCACTGGTCACTATGCAAATCAGACAGCCCTGGCCACACCCTCTCCGCCGCTGGGCTCTGCTGCTTTCGGTACGTGCAGCTCAGCTTTTTCTTACCCTGAACCAGACTTCCGTTTCAGCAAAAAGGTGGGTTGCAGTGGGTCCGGGATGCCATTTGGAGACAAAGCCTGCGGCCCTGTCAAAGATGACTTCCTGCCGCACACCATGTGGTCAGAAGCCTACGAAAAGAAGCGCACCTCGGAATACAGAATCTCACTTCCTCAAGAGCCTTGCACAAGAGATTTTCCTCCCGCCGAGGAAAGCAACTCAAAGGGAACCTTGCGAAAATCAAATTAGGAGCCAGATTGCGGGATGCTAGGCAAACTGTTTGTCAGAAAAGCAAATTCATTTTGAGAAGCCCTGACCTGCGGGAAGGAAAAGCATTCAAGGGCAGAAGAAGGACTGTTCCCTGACCGGGAATCGAACCCGGGCCGCGGCGGTGAGAGCGCCGAATCCTAACCACTAGACCACCAGGGAACCCACAGCCATACAGCAAAAGTTCCTACACTGCTCTCCTAGTGACAAAGCTCATGGGGGCTGAAAGCATATTTTATTCTACAGCGAATATGAATCAGAACTTGAAAAAACACTCATGATTCCACCAGACTGTTTGTCACTTCCAAGCACAGGCCATCCCCTCCCCCGTGCTACT
Organism: Triturus cristatus; assembly: GCF_964204655.1. NCBI lineage: Eukaryota > Metazoa > Chordata > Amphibia > Caudata > Salamandridae > Triturus > Triturus cristatus. The sequence goes on from NC_140588.1 coordinate 575,969,241, forward strand.
GAACCGACGAATTCCTGTACAATCGGGATCCCCGGGAAATCACAAGAGGGACACCTAGTGGCCGCTGATAGCTCAAAGACAGCTGGTACACCTTCTCACACCTACCTCGTTATTCAGCTTGCTGGAAGAATACATTGCGAATGACCGATTCAAGAGTGCAAGGGAGAAGAGTGCTCCAAAGTAGATGTATACATCGCAGCCGGGTTTTCCAGCAATTTACCTTTCTGATGAGCTGGTACTGCACTTTACGCCCACATAGAGCACCTGACTGGGTGGGGGACTGCGTGCGCATGAAGGTGGCTGAGGGCAATGGGAGCAAAGCAACCTGGGACACAGGGGACCCAGCCCCTTTCCTCTGCTTTCGTCTATAGGTCGGGGTGCCTTTTTAAGGACCTTCGATTAAAAAAAGCTGAGCTGCGTGGACAAATTACGCACGTCTACGTCTTAGAGGGATCTTCCCTGACCGGGAATCGAACCCGGGCCGCGGCGGTGAAAGCGCCGAATCCTAGCCACTAGACCACCAGGGAGGAGATGCTCTTGTGAGCCTGCCTTGCTCACTTCCTTATTGTGACTAAGCTAACTCCACTGTATAGATTGCCCATAAAGTACGAGTGGGGAAAAGTTAGGTGTCACACAGTGTGTTTGTCATAAGCAATTACCTTTATCCTCCTGCAAAAGCCTTTTTACTCTGCAATCACCTCTTGCTGGACAGCCTGCGCTGGAGCAGCCAGCATGAAAAGGGAGCTGAGTAAGGCAGGACCTAGGGTCTCACCAGGGTGGCCGAGTGGTTAAGGCGTTGGACTTAAGATCCAATGGACAGTTGTCCGCATGGGTTCGAGCCCCATCCCTGGTATGGGTTTTCAGCGGGTGTGTAGGAACTTGCAGATGCTTTTGTAAAGCATTTTCCTCTGCCCTCCTCACCCTCCCAGTGCCCTTCCTTAACAGTCCCAATTCACGTCTCAGCTGTGGGGTCTGCTGCTACTCTGCACTTAGCATGGATGTTTGCCAAAGCAATGCAGTGCCACCTACGCAGAGCCCCTGCTTAGAGAAATACACCTCCTATGTCTTTTCCCACTGAAGGGAGCAGGAGGAAGTACTTGCTTCCTGGGGAACATGGGCCTGCCACTGGAATTTGTTAACCCGCCTCTTGCGGATTTCTCCCCTTTCTTTGATTTACACCTGCAGGCTCTCCCTTGCCATCGGAGCAGGATCTGCTGATGCAGGCCCGGCTGGATCAAATGTGCAAAGGCTTGTCCCCAGGCCTCGGGAAAAAATTGAGCAGAGATTCCCGCCTCCGCCTCCTCTTGCCTTCCGAACGGGCTTCCAAACGGGCAATGCCCTGACGGGTCCCCCACGCCCCATCCTGCCCATGCCCACACCCCTGTATATGAGGGTGACCCATGTCCCTCACCCTCCATGCTCGAACGGAAGACACGTGTGTCCTGAGGGGAGCGCCAGACAGGCATTTCTCCGGCCAGGCAGACCCCTGCAGCACCCGTTAGGCTCCAAAGCCTGTACATTCCCAAGATGCCACTGGTCACTATGCAAATCAGACAGCCCTGGCCACACCCTCTCCGCCGCTGGGCTCTGCTGCTTTCGGTACGTGCAGCTCAGCTTTTTCTTACCCTGAACCAGACTTCCGTTTCAGCAAAAAGGTGGGTTGCAGTGGGTCCGGGATGCCATTTGGAGACAAAGCCTGCGGCCCTGTCAAAGATGACTTCCTGCCGCACACCATGTGGTCAGAAGCCTACGAAAAGAAGCGCACCTCGGAATACAGAATCTCACTTCCTCAAGAGCCTTGCACAAGAGATTTTCCTCCCGCCGAGGAAAGCAACTCAAAGGGAACCTTGCGAAAATCAAATTAGGAGCCAGATTGCGGGATGCTAGGCAAACTGTTTGTCAGAAAAGCAAATTCATTTTGAGAAGCCCTGACCTGCGGGAAGGAAAAGCATTCAAGGGCAGAAGAAGGACTGTTCCCTGACCGGGAATCGAACCCGGGCCGCGGCGGTGAGAGCGCCGAATCCTAACCACTAGACCACCAGGGAACCCACAGCCATACAGCAAAAGTTCCTACACTGCTCTCCTAGTGACAAAGCTCATGGGGGCTGAAAGCATATTTTATTCTACAGCGAATATGAATCAGAACTTGAAAAAACACTCATGATTCCACCAGACTGTTTGTCACTTCCAAGCACAGGCCATCCCCTCCCCCGTGCTACTGAACCGACGAATTCCTGTACAATCGGGATCCCCGGGAAATCACAAGAGGGACACCTAGTGGCCGCTGATAGCTCAAAGACAGCTGGTACACCTTCTCACACCTACCTCGTTATTCAGCTTGCTGGAAGAATACATTGCGAATGACCGATTCAAGAGTGCAAGGGAGAAGAGTGCTCCAAAGTAGATGTATACATCGCAGCCGGGTTTTCCAGCAATTTACCTTTCTGATGAGCTGGTACTGCACTTTACGCCCACATAGAGCACCTGACTGGGTGGGGGACTGCGTGCGCATGAAGGTGGCTGAGGGCAATGGGAGCAAAGCAACCTGGGACACAGGGGACCCAGCCCCTTTCCTCTGCTTTCGTCTATAGGTCGGGGTGCCTTTTTAAGGACCTTCGATTAAAAAAAGCTGAGCTGCGTGGACAAATTACGCACGTCTACGTCTTAGAGGGATCTTCCCTGACCGGGAATCGAACCCGGGCCGCGGCGGTGAAAGCGCCGAATCCTAGCCACTAGACCACCAGGGAGGAGATGCTCTTGTGAGCCTGCCTTGCTCACTTCCTTATTGTGACTAAGCTAACTCCACTGTATAGATTGCCCATAAAGTACGAGTGGGGAAAAGTTAGGTGTCACACAGTGTGTTTGTCATAAGCAATTACCTTTATCCTCCTGCAAAAGCCTTTTTACTCTGCAATCACCTCTTGCTGGACAGCCTGCGCTGGAGCAGCCAGCATGAAAAGGGAGCTGAGTAAGGCAGGACCTAGGGTCTCACCAGGGTGGCCGAGTGGTTAAGGCGTTGGACTTAAGATCCAATGGACAGTTGTCCGCATGGGTTCGAGCCCCATCCCTGGTATGGGTTTTCAGCGGGTGTGTAGGAACTTGCAGATGCTTTTGTAAAGCATTTTCCTCTGCCCTCCTCACCCTCCCAGTGCCCTTCCTTAACAGTCCCAATTCACGTCTCAGCTGTGGGGTCTGCTGCTACTCTGCACTTAGCATGGATGTTTGCCAAAGCAATGCAGTGCCACCTACGCAGAGCCCCTGCTTAGAGAAATACACCTCCTATGTCTTTTCCCACTGAAGGGAGCAGGAGGAAGTACTTGCTTCCTGGGGAACATGGGCCTGCCACTGGAATTTGTTAACCCGCCTCTTGCGGATTTCTCCCCTTTCTTTGATTTACACCTGCAGGCTCTCCCTTGCCATCGGAGCAGGATCTGCTGATGCAGGCCCGGCTGGATCAAATGTGCAAAGGCTTGTCCCCAGGCCTCGGGAAAAAATTGAGCAGAGATTCCCGCCTCCGCCTCCGCCTCCTCTTGCCTTCCGAACGGGCTTCCAAACGGGCAATGCCCTGACGGGTCACCCACGCCCCATCCTGCCCATGCCCACACCCCTGTATATGAGGGTGACCCATGTCCCTCACCCTCCATGCTCGAACGGAAGACACGTGTGTCCTGAGGGGAGCGCCAGACAGGCATTTCTCCGGCCAGGCAGACCCCTGCAGCACCCGTTAGGCTCCAAAGCCTGTACATTCCCAAGATGCCACTGGTCACTATGCAAATCAGACAGCCCTGGCCACACCCTCTCCGCCGCTGGGCTCTGCTGCTTTCGGTACGTGCAGCTCAGCTTTTTCTTACCCTGAACCAGACTTCCGTTTCAGCAAAAAGGTGGGTTGCAGTGGGTCCGGGATGCCATTTGGAGACAAAGCCTGCGGCCCTGTCAAAGATGACTTCCTGCCGCACACCATGTGGTCAGAAGCCTACGAAAAGAAGCGCACCTCGGAATACAGAATCTCACTTCCTCAAGAGCCTTGCACAAGAGATTTTCCTCCCGCCGAGGAAAGCAACTCAAAGGGAACCTTGCGAAAATCAAATTAGGAGCCAGATTGCGGGATGCTAGGCAAACTGTTTGTCAGAAAAGCAAATTCATTTTGAGAAGCCCTGACCTGCGGGAAGGAAAAGCATTCAAGGGCAGAAGAAGGACTGTTCCCTGACCGGGAATCGAACCCGGGCCGCGGCGGTGAGAGCACCGAATCCTAACCACTAGACCACCAGGGAACCCACAGCCATACAGCAAAAGTTCCTACACTGCTCTCCTAGTGACAAAGCTCATGGGGGCTGAAAGCATATTTTATTCTACAGCGAATATGAATCAGAACTTGAAAAAACACTCATGATTCCACCAGACTGTTTGTCACTTCCAAGCACAGGCCATCCCCTCCCCCGTGCTACTGAACCGACGAATTCCTGTACAATCGGGATCCCCGGGAAATCACAAGAGGGACACCTAGTGGCCGCTGATAGCTCAAAGACAGCTGGTACACCTTCTCACACCTACCTCGTTATTCAGCTTGCTGGAAGAATACATTGCGAATGACCGATTCAAGAGTGCAAGGGAGAAGAGTGCTCCAAAGTAGATGTATACATCGCAGCCGGGTTTTCCAGCAATTTACCTTTCTGATGAGCTGGTACTGCACTTTACGCCCACATAGAGCACCTGACTGGGTGGGGGACTGCGTGCGCATGAAGGTGGCTGAGGGCAATGGGAGCAAAGCAACCTGGGACACAGGGGACCCAGCCCCTTTCCTCTGCTTTCGTCTATAGGTCTCGGGTGCCTTTTTAAGGACCTTCGATTAAAAAAAGCTGAGCTGCGTGGACAAATTACGCACGTCTACGTCTTAGAGGGATCTTCCCTGACCGGGAATCGAACCCGGGCCGCGGCGGTGAAAGCGCCGAATCCTAGCCACTAGACCACCAGGGAGGAGATGCTCTTGTGAGCCTGCCTTGCTCACTTCCTTATTGTGACTAAGCTAACTCCACTGTATAGATTGCCCATAAAGTACGAGTGGGGAAAAGTTAGGTGTCACACAGTGTGTTTGTCATAAGCAATTACCTTTATCCTCCTGCAAAAGCCTTTTTACTCTGCAATCACCTCTTGCTGGACAGCCTGCGCTGGAGCAGCCAGCATGAAAAGGGAGCTGAGTAAGGCAGGACCTAGGGTCTCACCAGGGTGGCCGAGTGGTTAAGGCGTTGGACTTAAGATCCAATGGACAGTTGTCCGCATGGGTTCGAGCCCCATCCCTGGTATGGGTTTTCAGCGGGTGTGTAGGAACTTGCAGATGCTTTTGTAAAGCATTTTCCTCTGCCCTCCTCACCCTCCCAGTGCCCTTCCTTAACAGTCCCAATTCACGTCTCAGCTGTGGGGTCTGCTGCTACTCTGCACTTAGCATGGATGTTTGCCAAAGCAATGCAGTGCCACCTACGCAGAGCCCCTGCTTAGAGAAATACACCTCCTATGTCTTTTCCCACTGAAGGGAGCAGGAGGAAGTACTTGCTTCCTGGGGAACATGGGCCTGCCACTGGAATTTGTTAACCCGCCTCTTGCGGATTTCTCCCCTTTCTTTGATTTACACCTGCAGGCTCTCCCTTGCCATCGGAGCAGGATCTGCTGATGCAGGCCCGGCTGGATCAAATGTGCAAAGGCTTGTCCCCAGGCCTCGGGAAAAAATTGAGCAGAGATTCCCGCCTCCGCCTCCTCTTGCCTTCCGAACGGGCTTCCAAACGGGCAATGCCCTGACGGGTCCCCCACGCCCCATCCTGCCCATGCCCACACCCCTGTATATGAGGGTGACCCATGTCCCTCACCCTCCATGCTCGAACGGAAGACACGTGTGTCCTGAGGGGAGCGCCAGACAGGCATTTCTCCGGCCAGGCAGACCCCTGCAGCACCCGTTAGGCTCCAAAGCCTGTACATTCCCAAGATGCCACTGGTCACTATGCAAATCAGACAGCCCTGGCCACACCCTCTCCGCCGCTGGGCTCTGCTGCTTTCGGTACGTGCAGCTCAGCTTTTTCTTACCCTGAATCAGACTTCCGTTTCAGCAAAAAGGTGGGTTGCAGTGGGTCCGGGATGCCATTTGGAGACAAAGCCTGCGGCCCTGTCAAAGATGACTTCCTGCCGCACACCATGTGGTCAGAAGCCTACGAAAAGAAGCGCACCTCGGAATACAGAATCTCACTTCCTCAAGAGCCTTGCACAAGAGATTTTCCTCCCGCCGAGGAAAGCAACTCAAAGGGAACCTTGCGAAAATCAAATTAGGAGCCAGATTGCGGGATGCTAGGCAAACTGTTTGTCAGAAAAGCAAATTCATTTTGAGAAGCCCTGACCTGCGGGAAGGAAAAGCATTCAAGGGCAGAAGAAGGACTGTTCCCTGACCGGGAATCGAACCCGGGCCGCGGCGGTGAGAGCGCCGAATCCTAACCACTAGACCACCAGGGAACCCACAGCCATACAGCAAAAGTTCCTACACTGCTCTCCTAGTGACAAAGCTCATGGGGGCTGAAAGCATATTTTATTCTACAGCGAATATGAATCAGAACTTGAAAAAACACTCATGATTCCACCAGACTGTTTGTCACTTCCAAGCACAGGCCATCCCCTCCCCCGTGCTACTGAACCGACGAATTCCTGTACAATCGGGATCCCCGGGAAATCACAAGAGGGACACCTAGTGGCCGCTGATAGCTCAAAGACAGCTGGTACACCTTCTCACACCTACCTCGTTATTCAGCTTGCTGGAAGAATACATTGCGAATGACCGATTCAAGAGTGCAAGGGAGAAGAGTGCTCCAAAGTAGATGTATACATCGCAGCCGGGTTTTCCAGCAATTTACCTTTCTGATGAGCTGGTACTGCACTTTACGCCCACATAGAGCACCTGACTGGGTGGGGGACTGCGTGCGCATGAAGGTGGCTGAGGGCAATGGGAGCAAAGCAACCTGGGACACAGGGGACCCAGCCCCTTTCCTCTGCTTTCGTCTATAGGTCGGGGTGCCTTTTTAAGGACCTTCGATTAAAAAAAGCTGAGCTGCGTGGACAAATTACGCACGTCTACGAGGGATCTTCCCTGACCGGGAATCGAACCCGGGCCGCGGCGGTGAAAGCGCCGAATCCTAGCCACTAGACCACCAGGGAGGAGATGCTCTTGTGAGCCTGCCTTGCTCACTTCCTTATTGTGACTAAGCTAACTCCACTGTATAGATTGCCCATAAAGTACGAGTGGGGAAAAGTTAGGTGTCACACAGTGTGTTTGTCATAAGCAATTACCTTTATCCTCCTGCAAAAGCCTTTTTACTCTGCAATCACCTCTTGCTGGACAGCCTGCGCTGGAGCAGCCAGCATGAAAAGGGAGCTGAGTAAGGCAGGGCCTAGGGTCTCACCAGGGTGGCCGAGTGGTTAAGGCGTTGGACTTAAGATCCAATGGACAGTTGTCCGCATGGGTTCGAGCCCCATCCCTGGTATGGGTTTTCAGCGGGTGTGTAGGAACTTGCAGATGCTTTTTTAAAGCATTTTCCTCTGCCCTCCTCACCCTCCCAGTGCCCTTCCTTAACAGTCCCAATTCACGTCTCAGCTGTGGGGTCTGCTGCTACTCTGCACTTAGCATGGATGCTTCCCAAAGCAATGCAGTGCCACCTACGCAGAGCCCCTGCTTAGAGAAATACACCTCCTATGTCTTTTCCCACTGAAGGGAGCAGGAGGAAGTACTTGCTTCCTGGGGAACATGGGCCTGCCACTGGAATTTGTTAACCCGCCTCTTGCGGATTTCTCCCCTTTCTTTGATTTACACCTGCAGGCTCTCCCTTGCCATCGGAGCAGGATCTGCTGATGCAGGCCCGGCTGGATCAAATGTGCAAAGGCTTGTCCCCAGGCCTCGGGAAAAAATTGAGCAGAGATTCCCGCCTCCGCCTCCGCCTCCTCTTGCCTTCCGAACGGGCTTCCAAACGGGCAATGCCCTGACGGGTCCCCCACGCCCCATCCTGCCCATGCCCACACCCCTGTATATGAGGGTGACCCATGTCCCTCACCCTCCATGCTCGAACGGAAGACACGTGTGTCCTGAGGGGAGCGCCAGACAGGCATTTCTCCGGCCAGGCAGACCCCTGCAGCACCCGTTAGGCTCCAAAGCCTGTACATTCCCAAGATGCCACTGGTCACTATGCAAATCAGACAGCCCTGGCCACACCCTCTCCGCCGCTGGGCTCTGCTGCTTTCGGTACGTGCAGCTCAGCTTTTTCTTACCCTGAACCAGACTTCCGTTTCAGCAAAAAGGTGGGTTGCAGTGGGTCCGGGATGCCATTTGGAGACAAAGCCTGCGGCCCTGTCAAAGATGACTTCCTGCCGCACACCATGTGGTCAGAAGCCTACGAAAAGAAGCGCACCTCGGAATACAGAATCTCACTTCCTCAAGAGCCTTGCACAAGAGATTTTCCTCCCGCCGAGGAAAGCAACTCAAAGGGAACCTTGCGAAAATCAAATTAGGAGCCAGATTGCGGGATGCTAGGCAAACTGTTTGTCAGAAAAGCAAATTCATTTTGAGAAGCCCTGACCTGCGGGAAGGAAAAGCATTCAAGGGCAGAAGAAGGACTGTTCCCTGACCGGGAATCGAACCCGGGCCGCGGCGGTGAGAGCGCCGAATCCTAACCACTAGACCACCAGGGAACCCACAGCCATACAGCAAAAGTTCCTACACTGCTCTCCTAGTGACAAAGCTCATGGGGGCTGAAAGCATATTTTATTCTACAGCGAATATGAATCAGAACTTGAAAAAACACTCATGATTCCACCAGACTGTTTGTCACTTCCAAGCACAGGCCATCCCCTCCCCCGTGCTACTGAACCGACGAATTCCTGTACAATCGGGATCCCCGGGAAATCACAAGAGGGACACCTAGTGGCCGCTGATAGCTCAAAGACAGCTGGTACACCTTCTCACACCTACCTCGTTATTCAGCTTGCTGGAAGAATACATTGCGAATGACCGATTCAAGAGTGCAAGGGAGAAGAGTGCTCCAAAGTAGATGTATACATCGCAGCCGGGTTTTCCAGCAATTTACCTTTCTGATGAGCTGGTACTGCACTTTACGCCCACATAGAGCACCTGACTGGGTGGGGGACTGCGTGCGCATGAAGGTGGCTGAGGGCAATGGGAGCAAAGCAACCTGGGACACAGGGGACCCAGCCCCTTTCCTCTGCTTTCGTCTATAGGTCGGGGTGCCTTTTTAAGGACCTTCGATTAAAAAAAGCTGAGCTGCGTGGACAAATTACGCACGTCTACGTCTTAGAGGGATCTTCCCTGACCGGGAATCGAACCCGGGCCGCGGCGGTGAAAGCGCCGAATCCTAGCCACTAGACCACCAGGGAGGAGATGCTCTTGTGAGCCTGCCTTGCTCACTTCCTTATTGTGACTAAGCTAACTCCACTGTATAGATTGCCCATAAAGTACGAGTGGGGAAAAGTTAGGTGTCACACAGTGTGTTTGTCATAAGCAATTACCTTTATCCTCCTGCAAAAGCCTTTTTACTCTGCAATCACCTCTTGCTGGACAGCCTGCGCTGGAGCAGCCAGCATGAAAAGGGAGCTGAGTAAGGCAGGACCTAGGGTCTCACCAGGGTGGCCGAGTGGTTAAGGCGTTGGACTTAAGATCCAATGGACAGTTGTCCGCATGGGTTCGAGCCCCATCCCTGGTATGGGTTTTCAGCGGGTGTGTAGGAACTTGCAGATGCTTTTGTAAAGCATTTTCCTCTGCCCTCCTCACCCTCCCAGTGCCCTTCCTTAACAGTCCCAATTCACGTCTCAGCTGTGGGGTCTGCTGCTACTCTGCACTTAGCATGGATGTTTGCCAAAGCAATGCAGTGCCACCTACGCAGAGCCCCTGCTTAGAGAAATACACCTCCTATGTCTTTTCCCACTGAAGGGAGCAGGAGGAAGTACTTGCTTCCTGGGGAACATGGGCCTGCCACTGGAATTTGTTAACCCGCCTCTTGCGGATTTCTCCCCTTTCTTTGATTTACACCTGCAGGCTCTCCCTTGCCATCGGAGCAGGATCTGCTGATGCAGGCCCGGCTGGATCAAATGTGCAAAGGCTTGTCCCCAGGCCTCGGGAAAAAATTGAGCAGAGATTCCCGCCTCCGCCTCCGCCTCCTCTTGCCTTCCGAACGGGCTTCCAAACGGGCAATGCCCTGACGGGTCACCCACGCCCCATCCTGCCCATGCCCACACCCCTGTATATGAGGGTGACCCATGTCCCTCACCCTCCATGCTCGAACGGAAGACACGTGTGTCCTGAGGGGAGCGCCAGACAGGCATTTCTCCGGCCAGGCAGACCCCTGCAGCACCCGTTAGGCTCCAAAGCCTGTACATTCCCAAGATGCCACTGGTCACTATGCAAATCAGACAGCCCTGGCCACACCCTCTCCGCCGCTGGGCTCTGCTGCTTTCGGTACGTGCAGCTCAGCTTTTTCTTACCCTGAACCAGACTTCCGTTTCAGCAAAAAGGTGGGTTGCAGTGGGTCCGGGATGCCATTTGGAGACAAAGCCTGCGGCCCTGTCAAAGATGACTTCCTGCCGCACACCATGTGGTCAGAAGCCTACGAAAAGAAGCGCACCTCGGAATACAGAATCTCACTTCCTCAAGAGCCTTGCACAAGAGATTTTCCTCCCGCCGAGGAAAGCAACTCAAAGGGAACCTTGCGAAAATCAAATTAGGAGCCAGATTGCGGGATGCTAGGCAAACTGTTTGTCAGAAAAGCAAATTCATTTTGAGAAGCCCTGACCTGCGGGAAGGAAAAGCATTCAAGGGCAGAAGAAGGACTGTTCCCTGACCGGGAATCGAACCCGGGCCGCGGCGGTGAGAGCACCGAATCCTAACCACTAGACCACCAGGGAACCCACAGCCATACAGCAAAAGTTCCTACACTGCTCTCCTAGTGACAAAGCTCATGGGGGCTGAAAGCATATTTTATTCTACAGCGAATATGAATCAGAACTTGAAAAAACACTCATGATTCCACCAGACTGTTTGTCACTTCCAAGCACAGGCCATCCCCTCCCCCGTGCTACTGAACCGACGAATTCCTGTACAATCGGGATCCCCGGGAAATCACAAGAGGGACACCTAGTGGCCGCTGATAGCTCAAAGACAGCTGGTACACCTTCTCACACCTACCTCGTTATTCAGCTTGCTGGAAGAATACATTGCGAATGACCGATTCAAGAGTGCAAGGGAGAAGAGTGCTCCAAAGTAGATGTATACATCGCAGCCGGGTTTTCCAGCAATTTACCTTTCTGATGAGCTGGTACTGCACTTTACGCCCACATAGAGCACCTGACTGGGTGGGGGACTGCGTGCGCATGAAGGTGGCTGAGGGCAATGGGAGCAAAGCAACCTGGGACACAGGGGACCCAGCCCCTTTCCTCTGCTTTCGTCTATAGGTCTCGGGTGCCTTTTTAAGGACCTTCGATTAAAAAAAGCTGAGCTGCGTGGACAAATTACGCACGTCTACGTCTTAGAGGGATCTTCCCTGACCGGGAATCGAACCCGGGCCGCGGCGGTGAAAGCGCCGAATCCTAGCCACTAGACCACCAGGGAGGAGATGCTCTTGTGAGCCTGCCTTGCTCACTTCCTTATTGTGACTAAGCTAACTCCACTGTATAGATTGCCCATAAAGTACGAGTGGGGAAAAGTTAGGTGTCACACAGTGTGTTTGTCATAAGCAATTACCTTTATCCTCCTGCAAAAGCCTTTTTACTCTGCAATCACCTCTTGCTGGACAGCCTGCGCTGGAGCAGCCAGCATGAAAAGGGAGCTGAGTAAGGCAGGACCTAGGGTCTCACCAGGGTGGCCGAGTGGTTAAGGCGTTGGACTTAAGATCCAATGGACAGTTGTCCGCATGGGTTCGAGCCCCATCCCTGGTATGGGTTTTCAGCGGGTGTGTAGGAACTTGCAGATGCTTTTGTAAAGCATTTTCCTCTGCCCTCCTCACCCTCCCAGTGCCCTTCCTTAACAGTCCCAATTCACGTCTCAGCTGTGGGGTCTGCTGCTACTCTGCACTTAGCATGGATGTTTGCCAAAGCAATGCAGTGCCACCTACGCAGAGCCCCTGCTTAGAGAAATACACCTCCTATGTCTTTTCCCACTGAAGGGAGCAGGAGGAAGTACTTGCTTCCTGGGGAACATGGGCCTGCCACTGGAATTTGTTAACCCGCCTCTTGCGGATTTCTCCCCTTTCTTTGATTTACACCTGCAGGCTCTCCCTTGCCATCGGAGCAGGATCTGCTGATGCAGGCCCGGCTGGATCAAATGTGCAAAGGCTTGTCCCCAGGCCTCGGGAAAAAATTGAGCAGAGATTCCCGCCTCCGCCTCCTCTTGCCTTCCGAACGGGCTTCCAAACGGGCAATGCCCTGACGGGTCCCCCACGCCCCATCCTGCCCATGCCCACACCCCTGTATATGAGGGTGACCCATGTCCCTCACCCTCCATGCTCGAACGGAAGACACGTGTGTCCTGAGGGGAGCGCCAGACAGGCATTTCTCCGGCCAGGCAGACCCCTGCAGCACCCGTTAGGCTCCAAAGCCTGTACATTCCCAAGATGCCACTGGTCACTATGCAAATCAGACAGCCCTGGCCACACCCTCTCCGCCGCTGGGCTCTGCTGCTTTCGGTACGTGCAGCTCAGCTTTTTCTTACCCTGAATCAGACTTCCGTTTCAGCAAAAAGGTGGGTTGCAGTGGGTCCGGGATGCCATTTGGAGACAAAGCCTGCGGCCCTGTCAAAGATGACTTCCTGCCGCACACCATGTGGTCAGAAGCCTACGAAAAGAAGCGCACCTCGGAATACAGAATCTCACTTCCTCAAGAGCCTTGCACAAGAGATTTTCCTCCCGCCGAGGAAAGCAACTCAAAGGGAACCTTGCGAAAATCAAATTAGGAGCCAGATTGCGGGATGCTAGGCAAACTGTTTGTCAGAAAAGCAAATTCATTTTGAGAAGCCCTGACCTGCGGGAAGGAAAAGCATTCAAGGGCAGAAGAAGGACTGTTCCCTGACCGGGAATCGAACCCGGGCCGCGGCGGTGAGAGCGCCGAATCCTAACCACTAGACCACCAGGGAACCCACAGCCATACAGCAAAAGTTCCTACACTGCTCTCCTAGTGACAAAGCTCATGGGGGCTGAAAGCATATTTTATTCTACAGCGAATATGAATCAGAACTTGAAAAAACACTCATGATTCCACCAGACTGTTTGTCACTTCCAAGCACAGGCCATCCCCTCCCCCGTGCTACTGAACCGACGAATTCCTGTACAATCGGGATCCCCGGGAAATCACAAGAGGGACACCTAGTGGCCGCTGATAGCTCAAAGACAGCTGGTACACCTTCTCACACCTACCTCGTTATTCAGCTTGCTGGAAGAATACATTGCGAATGACCGATTCAAGAGTGCAAGGGAGAAGAGTGCTCCAAAGTAGATGTATACATCGCAGCCGGGTTTTCCAGCAATTTACCTTTCTGATGAGCTGGTACTGCACTTTACGCCCACATAGAGCACCTGACTGGGTGGGGGACTGCGTGCGCATGAAGGTGGCTGAGGGCAATGGGAGCAAAGCAACCTGGGACACAGGGGACCCAGCCCCTTTCCTCTGCTTTCGTCTATAGGTCGGGGTGCCTTTTTAAGGACCTTCGATTAAAAAAAGCTGAGCTGCGTGGACAAATTACGCACGTCTACGAGGGATCTTCCCTGACCGGGAATCGAACCCGGGCCGCGGCGGTGAAAGCGCCGAATCCTAGCCACTAGACCACCAGGGAGGAGATGCTCTTGTGAGCCTGCCTTGCTCACTTCCTTATTGTGACTAAGCTAACTCCACTGTATAGATTGCCCATAAAGTACGAGTGGGGAAAAGTTAGGTGTCACACAGTGTGTTTGTCATAAGCAATTACCTTTATCCTCCTGCAAAAGCCTTTTTACTCTGCAATCACCTCTTGCTGGACAGCCTGCGCTGGAGCAGCCAGCATGAAAAGGGAGCTGAGTAAGGCAGGGCCTAGGGTCTCACCAGGGTGGCCGAGTGGTTAAGGCGTTGGACTTAAGATCCAATGGACAGTTGTCCGCATGGGTTCGAGCCCCATCCCTGGTATGGGTTTTCAGCGGGTGTGTAGGAACTTGCAGATGCTTTTTTAAAGCATTTTCCTCTGCCCTCCTCACCCTCCCAGTGCCCTTCCTTAACAGTCCCAATTCACGTCTCAGCTGTGGGGTCTGCTGCTACTCTGCACTTAGCATGGATGCTTCCCAAAGCAATGCAGTGCCACCTACGCAGAGCCCCTGCTTAGAGAAATACACCTCCTATGTCTTTTCCCACTAAAGGGAGCAGGAGGAAGTACTTGCTTCCTGGGGAACATGGGCCTGCCACTGGAATTTGTTAACCCGCCTCTTGCGGATTTCTCCCCTTTCTTTGATTTACACCTGCAGGCTCTCCCTTGCCATCGGAGCAGGATCTGCTGATGCAGGCCCGGCTGGATCAAATGTGCAAAGGCTTGTCCCCAGGCCTCGGGAAAAAATTGAGCAGAGATTCCCGCCTCCGCCTCCGCCTCCTCTTGCCTTCCGAACGGGCTTCCAAACGGGCAATGCCCTGACGGGTCCCCCACGCCCCATCCTGCCCATGCCCACACCCCTGTATATGAGGGTGACCCATGTCCCTCACCCTCCATGCTCGAACGGAAGACACGTGTGTCCTGAGGGGAGCGCCAGACAGGCATTTCTCCGGCCAGGCAGACCCCTGCAGCACCCGTTAGGCTCCAAAGCCTGTACATTCCCAAGATGCCACTGGTCACTATGCAAATCAGACAGCCCTGGCCACACCCTCTCCGCCGCTGGGCTCTGCTGCTTTCGGTACGTGCAGCTCAGCTTTTTCTTACCCTGAACCAGACTTCCGTTTCAGCAAAAAGGTGGGTTGCAGTGGGTCCGGGATGCCATTTGGAGACAAAGCCTGCGGCCCTGTCAAAGATGACTTCCTGCCGCACACCATGTGGTCAGAAGCCTACGAAAAGAAGCGCACCTCGGAATACAGAATCTCACTTCCTCAAGAGCCTTGCACAAGAGATTTTCCTCCCGCCGAGGAAAGCAACTCAAAGGGAACCTTGCGAAAATCAAATTAGGAGCCAGATTGCGGGATGCTAGGCAAACTGTTTGTCAGAAAAGCAAATTCATTTTGAGAAGCCCTGACCTGCGGGAAGGAAAAGCATTCAAGGGCAGAAGAAGGACTGTTCCCTGACCGGGAATCGAACCCGGGCCGCGGCGGTGAGAGCGCCGAATCCTAACCACTAGACCACCAGGGAACCCACAGCCATACAGCAAAAGTTCCTACACTGCTCTCCTAGTGACAAAGCTCATGGGGGCTGAAAGCATATTTTATTCTACAGCGAATATGAATCAGAACTTGAAAAAACACTCATGATTCCACCAGACTGTTTGTCACTTCCAAGCACAGGCCATCCCCTCCCCCGTGCTACTGAACCGACGAATTCCTGTACAATCGGGATCCCCGGGAAATCACAAGAGGGACACCTAGTGGCCGCTGATAGCTCAAAGACAGCTGGTACACCTTCTCACACCTACCTCGTTATTCAGCTTGCTGGAAGAATACATTGCGAATGACCGATTCAAGAGTGCAAGGGAGAAGAGTGCTCCAAAGTAGATGTATACATCGCAGCCGGGTTTTCCAGCAATTTACCTTTCTGATGAGCTGGTACTGCACTTTACGCCCACATAGAGCACCTGACTGGGTGGGGGACTGCGTGCGCATGAAGGTGGCTGAGGGCAATGGGAGCAAAGCAACCTGGGACACAGGGGACCCAGCCCCTTTCCTCTGCTTTCGTCTATAGGTCGGGGTGCCTTTTTAAGGACCTTCGATTAAAAAAAGCTGAGCTGCGTGGACAAATTACGCACGTCTACGTCTTAGAGGGATCTTCCCTGACCGGGAATCGAACCCGGGCCGCGGCGGTGAAAGCGCCGAATCCTAGCCACTAGACCACCAGGGAGGAGATGCTCTTGTGAGCCTGCCTTGCTCACTTCCTTATTGTGACTAAGCTAACTCCACTGTATAGATTGCCCATAAAGTACGAGTGGGGAAAAGTTAGGTGTCACACAGTGTGTTTGTCATAAGCAATTACCTTTATCCTCCTGCAAAAGCCTTTTTACTCTGCAATCACCTCTTGCTGGACAGCCTGCGCTGGAGCAGCCAGCATGAAAAGGGAGCTGAGTAAGGCAGGACCTAGGGTCTCACCAGGGTGGCCGAGTGGTTAAGGCGTTGGACTTAAGATCCAATGGACAGTTGTCCGCATGGGTTCGAGCCCCATCCCTGGTATGGGTTTTCAGCGGGTGTGTAGGAACTTGCAGATGCTTTTGTAAAGCATTTTCCTCTGCCCTCCTCACCCTCCCAGTGCCCTTCCTTAACAGTCCCAATTCACGTCTCAGCTGTGGGGTCTGCTGCTACTCTGCACTTAGCATGGATGTTTGCCAAAGCAATGCAGTGCCACCTACGCAGAGCCCCTGCTTAGAGAAATACACCTCCTATGTCTTTTCCCACTGAAGGGAGCAGGAGGAAGTACTTGCTTCCTGGGGAACATGGGCCTGCCACTGGAATTTGTTAACCCGCCTCTTGCGGATTTCTCCCCTTTCTTTGATTTACACCTGCAGGCTCTCCCTTGCCATCGGAGCAGGATCTGCTGATGCAGGCCCGGCTGGATCAAATGTGCAAAGGCTTGTCCCCAGGCCTCGGGAAAAAATTGAGCAGAGATTCCCGCCTCCGCCTCCGCCTCCTCTTGCCTTCCGAACGGGCTTCCAAACGGGCAATGCCCTGACGGGTCACCCACGCCCCATCCTGCCCATGCCCACACCCCTGTATATGAGGGTGACCCATGTCCCTCACCCTCCATGCTCGAACGGAAGACACGTGTGTCCTGAGGGGAGCGCCAGACAGGCATTTCTCCGGCCAGGCAGACCCCTGCAGCACCCGTTAGGCTCCAAAGCCTGTACATTCCCAAGATGCCACTGGTCACTATGCAAATCAGACAGCCCTGGCCACACCCTCTCCGCCGCTGGGCTCTGCTGCTTTCGGTACGTGCAGCTCAGCTTTTTCTTACCCTGAACCAGACTTCCGTTTCAGCAAAAAGGTGGGTTGCAGTGGGTCCGGGATGCCATTTGGAGACAAAGCCTGCGGCCCTGTCAAAGATGACTTCCTGCCGCACACCATGTGGTCAGAAGCCTACGAAAAGAAGCGCACCTCGGAATACAGAATCTCACTTCCTCAAGAGCCTTGCACAAGAGATTTTCCTCCCGCCGAGGAAAGCAACTCAAAGGGAACCTTGCGAAAATCAAATTAGGAGCCAGATTGCGGGATGCTAGGCAAACTGTTTGTCAGAAAAGCAAATTCATTTTGAGAAGCCCTGACCTGCGGGAAGGAAAAGCATTCAAGGGCAGAAGAAGGACTGTTCCCTGACCGGGAATCGAACCCGGGCCGCGGCGGTGAGAGCACCGAATCCTAACCACTAGACCACCAGGGAACCCACAGCCATACAGCAAAAGTTCCTACACTGCTCTCCTAGTGACAAAGCTCATGGGGGCTGAAAGCATATTTTATTCTACAGCGAATATGAATCAGAACTTGAAAAAACACTCATGATTCCACCAGACTGTTTGTCACTTCCAAGCACAGGCCATCCCCTCCCCCGTGCTACTGAACCGACGAATTCCTGTACAATCGGGATCCCCGGGAAATCACAAGAGGGACACCTAGTGGCCGCTGATAGCTCAAAGACAGCTGGTACACCTTCTCACACCTACCTCGTTATTCAGCTTGCTGGAAGAATACATTGCGAATGACCGATTCAAGAGTGCAAGGGAGAAGAGTGCTCCAAAGTAGATGTATACATCGCAGCCGGGTTTTCCAGCAATTTACCTTTCTGATGAGCTGGTACTGCACTTTACGCCCACATAGAGCACCTGACTGGGTGGGGGACTGCGTGCGCATGAAGGTGGCTGAGGGCAATGGGAGCAAAGCAACCTGGGACACAGGGGACCCAGCCCCTTTCCTCTGCTTTCGTCTATAGGTCTCGGGTGCCTTTTTAAGGACCTTCGATTAAAAAAAGCTGAGCTGCGTGGACAAATTACGCACGTCTACGTCTTAGAGGGATCTTCCCTGACCGGGAATCGAACCCGGGCCGCGGCGGTGAAAGCGCCGAATCCTAGCCACTAGACCACCAGGGAGGAGATGCTCTTGTGAGCCTGCCTTGCTCACTTCCTTATTGTGACTAAGCTAACTCCACTGTATAGATTGCCCATAAAGTACGAGTGGGGAAAAGTTAGGTGTCACACAGTGTGTTTGTCATAAGCAATTACCTTTATCCTCCTGCAAAAGCCTTTTTACTCTGCAATCACCTCTTGCTGGACAGCCTGCGCTGGAGCAGCCAGCATGAAAAGGGAGCTGAGTAAGGCAGGACCTAGGGTCTCACCAGGGTGGCCGAGTGGTTAAGGCGTTGGACTTAAGATCCAATGGACAGTTGTCCGCATGGGTTCGAGCCCCATCCCTGGTATGGGTTTTCAGCGGGTGTGTAGGAACTTGCAGATGCTTTTGTAAAGCATTTTCCTCTGCCCTCCTCACCCTCCCAGTGCCCTTCCTTAACAGTCCCAATTCACGTCTCAGCTGTGGGGTCTGCTGCTACTCTGCACTTAGCATGGATGTTTGCCAAAGCAATGCAGTGCCACCTACGCAGAGCCCCTGCTTAGAGAAATACACCTCCTATGTCTTTTCCCACTGAAGGGAGCAGGAGGAAGTACTTGCTTCCTGGGGAACATGGGCCTGCCACTGGAATTTGTTAACCCGCCTCTTGCGGATTTCTCCCCTTTCTTTGATTTACACCTGCAGGCTCTCCCTTGCCATCGGAGCAGGATCTGCTGATGCAGGCCCGGCTGGATCAAATGTGCAAAGGCTTGTCCCCAGGCCTCGGGAAAAAATTGAGCAGAGATTCCCGCCTCCGCCTCCTCTTGCCTTCCGAACGGGCTTCCAAACGGGCAATGCCCTGACGGGTCCCCCACGCCCCATCCTGCCCATGCCCACACCCCTGTATATGAGGGTGACCCATGTCCCTCACCCTCCATGCTCGAACGGAAGACACGTGTGTCCTGAGGGGAGCGCCAGACAGGCATTTCTCCGGCCAGGCAGACCCCTGCAGCACCCGTTAGGCTCCAAAGCCTGTACATTCCCAAGATGCCACTGGTCACTATGCAAATCAGACAGCCCTGGCCACACCCTCTCCGCCGCTGGGCTCTGCTGCTTTCGGTACGTGCAGCTCAGCTTTTTCTTACCCTGAATCAGACTTCCGTTTCAGCAAAAAGGTGGGTTGCAGTGGGTCCGGGATGCCATTTGGAGACAAAGCCTGCGGCCCTGTCAAAGATGACTTCCTGCCGCACACCATGTGGTCAGAAGCCTACGAAAAGAAGCGCACCTCGGAATACAGAATCTCACTTCCTCAAGAGCCTTGCACAAGAGATTTTCCTCCCGCCGAGGAAAGCAACTCAAAGGGAACCTTGCGAAAATCAAATTAGGAGCCAGATTGCGGGATGCTAGGCAAACTGTTTGTCAGAAAAGCAAATTCATTTTGAGAAGCCCTGACCTGCGGGAAGGAAAAGCATTCAAGGGCAGAAGAAGGACTGTTCCCTGACCGGGAATCGAACCCGGGCCGCGGCGGTGAGAGCGCCGAATCCTAACCACTAGACCACCAGGGAACCCACAGCCATACAGCAAAAGTTCCTACACTGCTCTCCTAGTGACAAAGCTCATGGGGGCTGAAAGCATATTTTATTCTACAGCGAATATGAATCAGAACTTGAAAAAACACTCATGATTCCACCAGACTGTTTGTCACTTCCAAGCACAGGCCATCCCCTCCCCCGTGCTACTGAACCGACGAATTCCTGTACAATCGGGATCCCCGGGAAATCACAAGAGGGACACCTAGTGGCCGCTGATAGCTCAAAGACAGCTGGTACACCTTCTCACACCTACCTCGTTATTCAGCTTGCTGGAAGAATACATTGCGAATGACCGATTCAAGAGTGCAAGGGAGAAGAGTGCTCCAAAGTAGATGTATACATCGCAGCCGGGTTTTCCAGCAATTTACCTTTCTGATGAGCTGGTACTGCACTTTACGCCCACATAGAGCACCTGACTGGGTGGGGGACTGCGTGCGCATGAAGGTGGCTGAGGGCAATGGGAGCAAAGCAACCTGGGACACAGGGGACCCAGCCCCTTTCCTCTGCTTTCGTCTATAGGTCGGGGTGCCTTTTTAAGGACCTTCGATTAAAAAAAGCTGAGCTGCGTGGACAAATTACGCACGTCTACGAGGGATCTTCCCTGACCGGGAATCGAACCCGGGCCGCGGCGGTGAAAGCGCCGAATCCTAGCCACTAGACCACCAGGGAGGAGATGCTCTTGTGAGCCTGCCTTGCTCACTTCCTTATTGTGACTAAGCTAACTCCACTGTATAGATTGCCCATAAAGTACGAGTGGGGAAAAGTTAGGTGTCACACAGTGTGTTTGTCATAAGCAATTACCTTTATCCTCCTGCAAAAGCCTTTTTACTCTGCAATCACCTCTTGCTGGACAGCCTGCGCTGGAGCAGCCAGCATGAAAAGGGAGCTGAGTAAGGCAGGGCCTAGGGTCTCACCAGGGTGGCCGAGTGGTTAAGGCGTTGGACTTAAGATCCAATGGACAGTTGTCCGCATGGGTTCGAGCCCCATCCCTGGTATGGGTTTTCAGCGGGTGTGTAGGAACTTGCAGATGCTTTTTTAAAGCATTTTCCTCTGCCCTCCTCACCCTCCCAGTGCCCTTCCTTAACAGTCCCAATTCACGTCTCAGCTGTGGGGTCTGCTGCTACTCTGCACTTAGCATGGATGCTTCCCAAAGCAATGCAGTGCCACCTACGCAGAGCCCCTGCTTAGAGAAATACACCTCCTATGTCTTTTCCCACTGAAGGGAGCAGGAGGAAGTACTTGCTTCCTGGGGAACATGGGCCTGCCACTGGAATTTGTTAACCCGCCTCTTGCGGATTTCTCCCCTTTCTTTGATTTACACCTGCAGGCTCTCCCTTGCCATCGGAGCAGGATCTGCTGATGCAGGCCCGGCTGGATCAAATGTGCAAAGGCTTGTCCCCAGGCCTCGGGAAAAAATTGAGCAGAGATTCCCGCCTCCGCCTCCGCCTCCTCTTGCCTTCCGAACGGGCTTCCAAACGGGCAATGCCCTGACGGGTCCCCCACGCCCCATCCTGCCCATGCCCACACCCCTGTATATGAGGGTGACCCATGTCCCTCACCCTCCATGCTCGAACGGAAGACACGTGTGTCCTGAGGGGAGCGCCAGACAGGCATTTCTCCGGCCAGGCAGACCCCTGCAGCACCCGTTAGGCTCCAAAGCCTGTACATTCCCAAGATGCCACTGGTCACTATGCAAATCAGACAGCCCTGGCCACACCCTCTCCGCCGCTGGGCTCTGCTGCTTTCGGTACGTGCAGCTCAGCTTTTTCTTACCCTGAACCAGACTTCCGTTTCAGCAAAAAGGTGGGTTGCAGTGGGTCCGGGATGCCATTTGGAGACAAAGCCTGCGGCCCTGTCAAAGATGACTTCCTGCCGCACACCATGTGGTCAGAAGCCTACGAAAAGAAGCGCACCTCGGAATACAGAATCTCACTTCCTCAAGAGCCTTGCACAAGAGATTTTCCTCCCGCCGAGGAAAGCAACTCAAAGGGAACCTTGCGAAAATCAAATTAGGAGCCAGATTGCGGGATGCTAGGCAAACTGTTTGTCAGAAAAGCAAATTCATTTTGAGAAGCCCTGACCTGCGGGAAGGAAAAGCATTCAAGGGCAGAAGAAGGACTGTTCCCTGACCGGGAATCGAACCCGGGCCGCGGCGGTGAGAGCGCCGAATCCTAACCACTAGACCACCAGGGAACCCACAGCCATACAGCAAAAGTTCCTACACTGCTCTCCTAGTGACAAAGCTCATGGGGGCTGAAAGCATATTTTATTCTACAGCGAATATGAATCAGAACTTGAAAAAACACTCATGATTCCACCAGACTGTTTGTCACTTCCAAGCACAGGCCATCCCCTCCCCCGTGCTACTGAACCGACGAATTCCTGTACAATCGGGATCCCCGGGAAATCACAAGAGGGACACCTAGTGGCCGCTGATAGCTCAAAGACAGCTGGTACACCTTCTCACACCTACCTCGTTATTCAGCTTGCTGGAAGAATACATTGCGAATGACCGATTCAAGAGTGCAAGGGAGAAGAGTGCTCCAAAGTAGATGTATACATCGCAGCCGGGTTTTCCAGCAATTTACCTTTCTGATGAGCTGGTACTGCACTTTACGCCCACATAGAGCACCTGACTGGGTGGGGGACTGCGTGCGCATGAAGGTGGCTGAGGGCAATGGGAGCAAAGCAACCTGGGACACAGGGGACCCAGCCCCTTTCCTCTGCTTTCGTCTATAGGTCGGGGTGCCTTTTTAAGGACCTTCGATTAAAAAAAGCTGAGCTGCGTGGACAAATTACGCACGTCTACGTCTTAGAGGGATCTTCCCTGACCGGGAATCGAACCCGGGCCGCGGCGGTGAAAGCGCCGAATCCTAGCCACTAGACCACCAGGGAGGAGATGCTCTTGTGAGCCTGCCTTGCTCACTTCCTTATTGTGACTAAGCTAACTCCACTGTATAGATTGCCCATAAAGTACGAGTGGGGAAAAGTTAGGTGTCACACAGTGTGTTTGTCATAAGCAATTACCTTTATCCTCCTGCAAAAGCCTTTTTACTCTGCAATCACCTCTTGCTGGACAGCCTGCGCTGGAGCAGCCAGCATGAAAAGGGAGCTGAGTAAGGCAGGACCTAGGGTCTCACCAGGGTGGCCGAGTGGTTAAGGCGTTGGACTTAAGATCCAATGGACAGTTGTCCGCATGGGTTCGAGCCCCATCCCTGGTATGGGTTTTCAGCGGGTGTGTAGGAACTTGCAGATGCTTTTGTAAAGCATTTTCCTCTGCCCTCCTCACCCTCCCAGTGCCCTTCCTTAACAGTCCCAATTCACGTCTCAGCTGTGGGGTCTGCTGCTACTCTGCACTTAGCATGGATGTTTGCCAAAGCAATGCAGTGCCACCTACGCAGAGCCCCTGCTTAGAGAAATACACCTCCTATGTCTTTTCCCACTGAAGGGAGCAGGAGGAAGTACTTGCTTCCTGGGGAACATGGGCCTGCCACTGGAATTTGTTAACCCGCCTCTTGCGGATTTCTCCCCTTTCTTTGATTTACACCTGCAGGCTCTCCCTTGCCATCGGAGCAGGATCTGCTGATGCAGGCCCGGCTGGATCAAATGTGCAAAGGCTTGTCCCCAGGCCTCGGGAAAAAATTGAGCAGAGATTCCCGCCTCCGCCTCCTCTTGCCTTCCGAACGGGCTTCCAAACGGGCAATGCCCTGACGGGTCCCCCACGCCCCATCCTGCCCATGCCCACACCCCTGTATATGAGGGTGACCCATGTCCCTCACCCTCCATGCTCGAACGGAAGACACGTGTGTCCTGAGGGGAGCGCCAGACAGGCATTTCTCCGGCCAGGCAGACCCCTGCAGCACCCGTTAGGCTCCAAAGCCTGTACATTCCCAAGATGCCACTGGTCACTATGCAAATCAGACAGCCCTGGCCACACCCTCTCCGCCGCTGGGCTCTGCTGCTTTCGGTACGTGCAGCTCAGCTTTTTCTTACCCTGAACCAGACTTCCGTTTCAGCAAAAAGGTGGGTTGCAGTGGGTCCGGGATGCCATTTGGAGACAAAGCCTGCGGCCCTGTCAAAGATGACTTCCTGCCGCACACCATGTGGTCAGAAGCCTACGAAAAGAAGCGCACCTCGGAATACAGAATCTCACTTCCTCAAGAGCCTTGCACAAGAGATTTTCCTCCCGCCGAGGAAAGCAACTCAAAGGGAACCTTGCGAAAATCAAATTAGGAGCCAGATTGCGGGATGCTAGGCAAACTGTTTGTCAGAAAAGCAAATTCATTTTGAGAAGCCCTGACCTGCGGGAAGGAAAAGCATTCAAGGGCAGAAGAAGGACTGTTCCCTGACCGGGAATCGAACCCGGGCCGCGGCGGTGAGAGCGCCGAATCCTAACCACTAGACCACCAGGGAACCCAGAGCCATACAGCAAAAGTTCCTACACTGCTCTCCTAGTGACAAAGCTCATGGGGGCTGAAAGCATATTTTATTCTACAGCGAATATGAATCAGAACTTGAAAAAACACTCATGATTCCACCAGACTGTTTGTCACTTCCAAGCACAGGCCATCCCCTCCCCCGTGCTACTGAACCGACGAATTCCTGTACAATCGGGATCCCCGGGAAATCACAAGAGGGACACCTAGTGGCCGCTGATAGCTCAAAGACAGCTGGTACACCTTCTCACACCTACCTCGTTATTCAGCTTGCTGGAAGAATACATTGCGAATGACCGATTCAAGAGTGCAAGGGAGAAGAGTGCTCCAAAGTAGATGTATACATCGCAGCCGGGTTTTCCAGCAATTTACCTTTCTGATGAGCTGGTACTGCACTTTACGCCCACATAGAGCACCTGACTGGGTGGGGGACTGCGTGCGCATGAAGGTGGCTGAGGGCAATGGGAGCAAAGCAACCTGGGACACAGGGGACCCAGCCCCTTTCCTCTGCTTTCGTCTATAGGTCGGGGTGCCTTTTTAAGGACCTTCGATTAAAAAAAGCTGAGCTGCGTGGACAAATTACGCACGTCTACGTCTTAGAGGGATCTTCCCTGACCGGGAATCGAACCCGGGCCGCGGCGGTGAAAGCGCCGAATCCTAGCCACTAGACCACCAGGGAGGAGATGCTCTTGTGAGCCTGCCTTGCTCACTTCCTTATTGTGACTAAGCTAACTCCACTGTATAGATTGCCCATAAAGTACGAGTGAGGAAAAGTTAGGTGTCACACAGTGTGTTTGTCATAAGCAATTACCTTTATCCTCCTGCAAAAGCCTTTTTACTCTGCAATCACCTCTTGCTGGACAGCCTGCGCTGGAGCAGCCAGCATGAAAAGGGAGCTGAGTAAGGCAGGGCCTAGGGTCTCACCAGGGTGGCCGAGTGGTTAAGGCGTTGGACTTAAGATCCAATGGACAGTTGTCCGCATGGGTTCGAGCCCCATCCCTGGTATGGGTTTTCAGCGGGTGTGTAGGAACTTGCAGATGCTTTTTTAAAGCATTTTCCTCTGCCCTCCTCACCCTCCCAGTGCCCTTCCTTAACAGTCCCAATTCACGTCTCAGCTGTGGGGTCTGCTGCTACTCTGCACTTAGCATGGATGCTTCCCAAAGCAATGCAGTGCCACCTACGCAGAGCCCCTGCTTAGAGAAATACACCTCCTATGTCTTTTCCCACTGAAGGGAGCAGGAGGAAGTACTTGCTTCCTGGGGAACATGGGCCTGCCACTGGAATTTGTTAACCCGCCTCTTGCGGATTTCTCCCCTTTCTTTGATTTACACCTGCAGGCTCTCCCTTGCCATCGGAGCAGGATCTGCTGATGCAGGCCCGGCTGGATCAAATGTGCAAAGGCTTGTCCCCAGGCCTCGGGAAAAAATTGAGCAGAGATTCCCGCCTCCGCCTCCGCTTGCCTTCCGAACGGGCTTCCAAACGGGCTTCCAAACGGGCAATGCCCTGACGGGTCCCCCACGCCCCATCCTGCCCATGCCCACACCCCTGTATATGAGGGTGACCCATGTCCCTCACCCTACATGCTCGAACAGAAGACACGTGTGTCCTGAGGGGAGCGCCAGACAGGCATTTCTCCGGCCAGGCAGACCCCTGCAGCACCCGTTAGGCTCCAAAGCCTGTACATTCCCAAGATGCCACTGGTCACTATGCAAATCAGACAGCCCTGGCCACACCCTCTCCGCCGCTGGGCTCTGCTGCTTTCGGTACGTGCAGCTCAGCTTTTTCTTACCCTGAACCAGACTTCCGTTTCAGCAAAAAGGTGGGTTGCAGTGGGTCCGGGATGCCATTTGGAGACAAAGCCTGCGGCCCTGTCAAAGATGACTTCCTGCCGCACACCATGTGGTCAGAAGCCTACGAAAAGAAGCGCACCTCGGAATACAGAATCTCACTTCCTCAAGAGCCTTGCACAAGAGATTTTCCTCCCGCCGAGGAAAGCAACTCAAAGGGAACCTTGCGAAAATCAAATTAGGAGCCAGATTGCGGGATGCTAGGCAAACTGTTTGTCAGAAAAGCAAATTCATTTTGAGAAGCCCTGACCTGCGGGAAGGAAAAGCATTCAAGGGCAGAAGAAGGACTGTTCCCTGACCGGGAATCGAACCCAGGCCGCAGCGGTGAGAGCGCCGAATCCTAACCACTAGACCACCAGGGAACCCACAGCCATACAGCAAAAGTTCCTACACTGCTCTCCTAGTGACAAAGCTCATGGGGGCTGAAAGCATATTTTATTCTACAGCGAATATGAATCAGAACTTGAAAAAACACTCATGATTCCACCAGACTGTTTGTCACTTCCAAGCACAGGCCATCCCCTCCCCCGTGCTACTGAACCGACGAATTCCTGTACAATCGGGATCCCCGGGAAATCACAAGAGGGACACCTAGTGGCCGCTGATAGCTCAAAGACAGCTGGTACACCTTCTCACACCTACCTCGTTATTCAGCTTGCTGGAAGAATACATTGCGAATGACCGATTCAAGAGTGCAAGGGAGAAGAGTGCTCCAAAGTAGATGTATACATCGCAGCCGGGTTTTCCAGCAATTTACCTTTCTGATGAGCTGGTACTGCACTTTACGCCCACATAGAGCACCTGACTGGGTGGGGGACTGCGTGCGCATGAAGGTGGCTGAGGGCAATGGGAGCAAAGCAACCTGGGACACAGGGGACCCAGCCCCTTTCCTCTGCTTTCGTCTATAGGTCGGGGTGCCTTTTTAAGGACCTTCGATTAAAAAAAGCTGAGCTGCGTGGACAAATTACGCACGTCTACGTCTTAGAGGGATCTTCCCTGACCGGGAATCGAACCCAGGCCGCGGCGGTGAAAGCGCCGAATCCTAGCCACTAGACCACCAGGGAGGAGATGCTCTTGTGAGCCTGCCTTGCTCACTTCCTTATTGTGACTAAGCTAACTCCACTGTATAGATTGCCCATAAAGTACGAGTGGGGAAAAGTTAGGTGTCACACAGTGTGTTTGTCATAAGCAATTACCTTTATCCTCCTGCAAAAGCCTTTTTACTCTGCAATCACCTCTTGCTGGACAGCCTGCGCTGGAGCAGCCAGCATGAAAAGGGAGCTGAGTAAGGCAGGACCTAGGGTCTCACCAGGGTGGCCGAGTGGTTAAGGCGTTGGACTTAAGATCCAATGGACAGTTGTCCGCATGGGTTCGAGCCCCATCCCTGGTATGGGTTTTCAGCGGGTGTGTAGGAACTTGCAGATGCTTTTGTAAAGCATTTTCCTCTGCCCTCCTCACCCTCCCAGTGCCCTTCCTTAACAGTCCCAATTCACGTCTCAGCTGTGGGGTCTGCTGCTACTCTGCACTTAGCATGGATGTTTGCCAAAGCAATGCAGTGCCACCTACGCAGAGCCCCTGCTTAGAGAAATACACCTCCTATGTCTTTTCCCACTGAAGGGAGCAGGAGGAAGTACTTGCTTCCTGGGGAACATGGGCCTGCCACTGGAATTTGTTAACCCGCCTCTTGCGGATTTCTCCCCTTTCTTTGATTTACACCTGCAGGCTCTCCCTTGCCATCGGAGCAGGATCTGCTGATGCAGGCCCGGCTGGATCAAATGTGCAAAGGCTTGTCCCCAGGCCTCGGGAAAAAATTGAGCAGAGATTCCCGCCTCCGCCTCCGCCTCCTCTTGCCTTCCGAACGGGCTTCCAAACGGGCAATGCCCTGACGGGTCCCCCACGCCCCATCCTGCCCATGCCCACACCCCTGTATATGAGGGTGACCCATGTCCCTCACCCTCCATGCTCGAACGGAAGACACGTGTGTCCTGAGGGGAGCGCCAGACAGGCATTTCTCCGGCCAGGCAGACCCCTGCAGCACCCGTTAGGCTCCAAAGCCTGTACATTCCCAAGATGCCACTGGTCACTATGCAAATCAGACAGCCCTGGCCACACCCTCTCCGCCGCTGGGCTCTGCTGCTTTCGGTACGTGCAGCTCAGCTTTTTCTTACCCTGAACCAGACTTCCGTTTCAGCAAAAAGGTGGGTTGCAGTGGGTCCGGGATGCCATTTGGAGACAAAGCCTGCGGCCCTGTCAAAGATGACTTCCTGCCGCACACCATGTGGTCAGAAGCCTACGAAAAGAAGCGCACCTCGGAATACAGAATCTCACTTCCTCAAGAGCCTTGCACAAGAGATTTTCCTCCCGCCGAGGAAAGCAACTCAAAGGGAACCTTGCGAAAATCAAATTAGGAGCCAGATTGCGGGATGCTAGGCAAACTGTTTGTCAGAAAAGCAAATTCATTTTGAGAAGCCCTGACCTGCGGGAAGGAAAAGCATTCAAGGGCAGAAGAAGGACTGTTCCCTGACCGGGAATCGAACCCGGGCCGCGGCGGTGAGAGCGCCGAATCCTAACCACTAGACCACCAGGGAACCCACAGCCATACAGCAAAAGTTCCTACACTGCTCTCCTAGTGACAAAGCTCATGGGGGCTGAAAGCATATTTTATTCTACAGCGAATATGAATCAGAACTTGAAAAAACACTCATGATTCCACCAGACTGTTTGTCACTTCCAAGCACAGGCCATCCCCTCCCCCGTGCTACTGAACCGACGAATTCCTGTACAATCGGGATCCCCGGGAAATCACAAGAGGGACACCTAGTGGCCGCTGATAGCTCAAAGACAGCTGGTACACCTTCTCACACCTACCTCGTTATTCAGCTTGCTGGAAGAATACATTGCGAATGACCGATTCAAGAGTGCAAGGGAGAAGAGTGCTCCAAAGTAGATGTATACATCGCAGCCGGGTTTTCCAGCAATTTACCTTTCTGATGAGCTGGTACTGCACTTTACGCCCACATAGAGCACCTGACTGGGTGGGGGACTGCGTGCGCATGAAGGTGGCTGAGGGCAATGGGAGCAAAGCAACCTGGGACACAGGGGACCCAGCCCCTTTCCTCTGCTTTCGTCTATAGGTCGGGGTGCCTTTTTAAGGACCTTCGATTAAAAAAAGCTGAGCTGCGTGGACAAATTACGCACGTCTACGTCTTAGAGGGATCTTCCCTGACCGGGAATCGAACCCGGGCCGCGGCGGTGAAAGCGCCGAATCCTAGCCACTAGACCACCAGGGAGGAGATGCTCTTGTGAGCCTGCCTTGCTCACTTCCTTATTGTGACTAAGCTAACTCCACTGTATAGATTGCCCATAAAGTACGAGTGGGGAAAAGTTAGGTGTCACACAGTGTGTTTGTCATAAGCAATTACCTTTATCCTCCTGCAAAAGCCTTTTTACTCTGCAATCACCTCTTGCTGGACAGCCTGCGCTGGAGCAGCCAGCATGAAAAGGGAGCTGAGTAAGGCAGGACCTAGGGTCTCACCAGGGTGGCCGAGTGGTTAAGGCGTTGGACTTAAGATCCAATGGACAGTTGTCCGCATGGGTTCGAGCCCCATCCCTGGTATGGGTTTTCAGCGGGTGTGTAGGAACTTGCAGATGCTTTTGTAAAGCATTTTCCTCTGCCCTCCTCACCCTCCCAGTGCCCTTCCTTAACAGTCCCAATTCACGTCTCAGCTGTGGGGTCTGCTGCTACTCTGCACTTAGCATGGATGTTTGCCAAAGCAATGCAGTGCCACCTACGCAGAGCCCCTGCTTAGAGAAATACACCTCCTATGTCTTTTCCCACTGAAGGGAGCAGGAGGAATTACTTGCTTCCTGGGGAACATGGGCCTGCCACTGGAATTTGTTAACCCGCCTCTTGCGGATTTCTCCCCTTTCTTTGATTTACACCTGCAGGCTCTCCCTTGCCATCGGAGCAGGATCTGCTGATGCAGGCCCGGCTGGATCAAATGTGCAAAGGCTTGTCCCCAGGCCTCGGGAAAAAATTGAGCAGAGATTCCCGCCTCCGCCTCCTCTTGCCTTCCGAACGGGCTTCCAAACGGGCAATGCCCTGACGGGTCCCCCACGCCCCATCCTGCCCATGCCCACACCCCTGTATATGAGGGTGACCCATGTCCCTCACCCTCCATGCTCGAACGGAAGACACGTGTGTCCTGAGGGGAGCGCCAGACAGGCATTTCTCCGGCCAGGCAGACCCCTGCAGCACCCGTTAGGCTCCAAAGCCTGTACATTCCCAAGATGCCACTGGTCACTATGCAAATCAGACAGCCCTGGCCACACCCTCTCCGCCGCTGGGCTCTGCTGCTTTCGGTACGTGCAGCTCAGCTTTTTCTTACCCTGAACCAGACTTCCGTTTCAGCAAAAAGGTGGGTTGCAGTGGGTCCGGGATGCCATTTGGAGACAAAGCCTGCGGCCCTGTCAAAGATGACTTCCTGCCGCACACCATGTGGTCAGAAGCCTACGAAAAGAAGCGCACCTCGGAATACAGAATCTCACTTCCTCAAGAGCCTTGCACAAGAGATTTTCCTCCCGCCGAGGAAAGCAACTCAAAGGGAACCTTGCGAAAATCAAATTAGGAGCCAGATTGCGGGATGCTAGGCAAACTGTTTGTCAGAAAAGCAAATTCATTTTGAGAAGCCCTGACCTGCGGGAAGGAAAAGCATTCAAGGGCAGAAGAAGGACTGTTCCCTGACCGGGAATCGAACCCGGGCCGCGGCGGTGAGAGCGCCGAATCCTAACCACTAGACCACCAGGGAACCCAGAGCCATACAGCAAAAGTTCCTACACTGCTCTGCTAGTGACAAAGCTCATGGGGGCTGAAAGCATATTTTATTCTACAGCGAATATGAATCAGAACTTGAAAAAACACTCATGATTCCACCAGACTGTTTGTCACTTCCAAGCACAGGCCATCCCCTCCCCCGTGCTACTGAACCGACGAATTCCTGTACAATCGGGATCCCCGGGAAATCACAAGAGGGACACCTAGTGGCCGCTGATAGCTCAAAGACAGCTGGTACACCTTCTCACACCTACCTCGTTATTCAGCTTGCTGGAAGAATACATTGCGAATGACCGATTCAAGAGTGCAAGGGAGAAGAGTGCTCCAAAGTAGATGTATACATCGCAGCCGGGTTTTCCAACAATTTACCTTTCTGATGAGCTGGTACTGCACTTTACGCCCACATAGAGCACCTGACTGGGTGGGGGACTGCGTGCGCATGAAGGTGGCTGAGGGCAATGGGAGCAAAGCAACCTGGGACACAGGGGACCCAGCCCCTTTCCTCTGCTTTCGTCTATAGGTCGGGGTGCCTTTTTAAGGACCTTCGATTAAAAAAAGGTGAGCTGCGTGGACAAATTACGCACGTCTACGTCTTAGAGGGATCTTCCCTGACCGGGAATCGAACCCGGGCCGCGGCGGTGAAAGCGCCGAATCCTAGCCACTAGACCACCAGGGAGGAGATGCTCTTGTGAGCCTGCCTTGCTCACTTCCTTATTGTGACTAAGCTAACTCCACTGTATAGATTGCCCATAAAGTACGAGTGAGGAAAAGTTAGGTGTCACACAGTGTGTTTGTCATAAGCAATTACCTTTATCCTCCTGCAAAAGCCTTTTTACTCTGCAATCACCTCTTGCTGGACAGCCTGCGCTGGAGCAGCCAGCATGAAAAGGGAGCTGAGTAAGGCAGGGCCTAGGGTCTCACCAGGGTGGCCGAGTGGTTAAGGCGTTGGACTTAAGATCCAATGGACAGTTGTCCGCATGGGTTCGAGCCCCATCCCTGGTATGGGTTTTCAGCGGGTGTGTAGGAACTTGCAGATGCTTTTTTAAAGCATTTTCCTCTGCCCTCCTCACCCTCCCAGTGCCCTTCCTTAACAGTCCCAATTCACGTCTCAGCTGTGGGGTCTGCTGCTACTCTGCACTTAGCATGGATGCTTCCCAAAGCAATGCAGTGCCACCTACGCAGAGCCCCTGCTTAGAGAAATACACCTCCTATGTCTTTTCCCACTGAAGGGAGCAGGAGGAAGTACTTGCTTCCTGGGGAACATGGGCCTGCCACTGGAATTTGTTAACCCGCCTCTTGCGGATTTCTCCCCTTTCTTTGATTTACACCTGCAGGCTCTCCCTTGCCATCGGAGCAGGATCTGCTGATGCAGGCCCGGCTGGATCAAATGTGCAAAGGCTTGTCCCCAGGCCTCGGGAAAAAATTGAGCAGAGATTCCCGCCTCCGCCTCCGCCTCCTCTTGCCTTCCGAACGGGCTTCCAAACGGGCTTCCAAACGGGCAATGCCCTGACGGGTCCCCCACGCCCCATCCTGCCCATGCCCACACCCCTGTATATGAGGGTGACCCATGTCCCTCACCCTACATGCTCGAACGGAAGACACGTGTGTCCTGAGGGGAGCGCCAGACAGGCATTTCTCCGGCCAGGCAGACCCCTGCAGCACCCGTTAGGCTCCAAAGCCTGTACATTCCCAAGATGCCACTGGTCACTATGCAAATCAGACAGCCCTGGCCACACCCTCTCCGCCGCTGGGCTCTGCTGCTTTCGGTACGTGCAGCTCAGCTTTTTCTTACCCTGAACCAGACTTCCGTTTCAGCAAAAAGGTGGGTTGCAGTGGGTCCGGGATGCCATTTGGAGACAAAGCCTGCGGCCCTGTCAAAGATGACTTCCTGCCGCACACCATGTGGTCAGAAGCCTACGAAAAGAAGCGCACCTCGGAATACAGAATCTCACTTCCTCAAGAGCCTTGCACAAGAGATTTTCCTCCCGCCGAGGAAAGCAACTCAAAGGGAACCTTGCGAAAATCAAATTAGGAGCCAGATTGCGGGATGCTAGGCAAACTGTTTGTCAGAAAAGCAAATTCATTTTGAGAAGCCCTGACCTGCGGGAAGGAAAAGCATTCAAGGGCAGAAGAAGGACTGTTCCCTGACCGGGAATCGAACCCAGGCCGCAGCGGTGAGAGCGCCGAATCCTAACCACTAGACCACCAGGGAACCCACAGCCATACAGCAAAAGTTCCTACACTGCTCTCCTAGTGACAAAGCTCATGGGGGCTGAAAGCATATTTTATTCTACAGCGAATATGAATCAGAACTTGAAAAAACACTCATGATTCCACCAGACTGTTTGTCACTTCCAAGCACAGGCCATCCCCTCCCCCGTGCTACTGAACCGACGAATTCCTGTACAATCGGGATCCCCGGGAAATCACAAGAGGGACACCTAGTGGCCGCTGATAGCTCAAAGACAGCTGGTACACCTTCTCACACCTACCTCGTTATTCAGCTTGCTGGAAGAATACATTGCGAATGACCGATTCAAGAGTGCAAGGGAGAAGAGTGCTCCAAAGTAGATGTATACATCGCAGCCGGGTTTTCCAGCAATTTACCTTTCTGATGAGCTGGTACTGCACTTTACGCCCACATAGAGCACCTGACTGGGTGGGGGACTGCGTGCGCATGAAGGTGGCTGAGGGCAATGGGAGCAAAGCAACCTGGGACACAGGGGACCCAGCCCCTTTCCTCTGCTTTCGTCTATAGGTCGGGGTGCCTTTTTAAGGACCTTCGATTAAAAAAAGCTGAGCTGCGTGGACAAATTACGCACGTCTACGTCTTAGAGGGATCTTCCCTGACCGGGAATCGAACCCGGGCCGCGGCGGTGAAAGCGCCGAATCCTAGCCACTAGACCACCAGGGAGGAGATGCTCTTGTGAGCCTGCCTTGCTCACTTCCTTATTGTGACTAAGCTAACTCCACTGTATAGATTGCCCATAAAGTACGAGTGGGGAAAAGTTAGGTGTCACACAGTGTGTTTGTCATAAGCAATTACCTTTATCCTCCTGCAAAAGCCTTTTTACTCTGCAATCACCTCTTGCTGGACAGCCTGCGCTGGAGCAGCCAGCATGAAAAGGGAGCTGAGTAAGGCAGGACCTAGGGTCTCACCAGGGTGGCCGAGTGGTTAAGGCGTTGGACTTAAGATCCAATGGACAGTTGTCCGCATGGGTTCGAGCCCCATCCCTGGTATGGGTTTTCAGCGGGTGTGTAGGAACTTGCAGATGCTTTTGTAAAGCATTTTCCTCTGCCCTCCTCACCCTCCCAGTGCCCTTCCTTAACAGTCCCAATTCACGTCTCAGCTGTGGGGTCTGCTGCTACTCTGCACTTAGCATGGATGTTTGCCAAAGCAATGCAGTGCCACCTACGCAGAGCCCCTGCTTAGAGAAATACACCTCCTATGTCTTTTCCCACTGAAGGGAGCAGGAGGAAGTACTTGCTTCCTGGGGAACATGGGCCTGCCACTGGAATTTGTTAACCCGCCTCTTGCGGATTTCTCCCCTTTCTTTGATTTACACCTGCAGGCTCTCCCTTGCCATCGGAGCAGGATCTGCTGATGCAGGCCCGGCTGGATCAAATGTGCAAAGGCTTGTCCCCAGGCCTCGGGAAAAAATTGAGCAGAGATTCCCGCCTCCGCCTCCGCCTCCTCTTGCCTTCCGAACGGGCTTCCAAACGGGCAATGCCCTGACGGGTCCCCCACGCCCCATCCTGCCCATGCCCACACCCCTGTATATGAGGGTGACCCATGTCCCTCACCCTCCATGCTCGAACGGAAGACACGTGTGTCCTGAGGGGAGCGCCAGACAGGCATTTCTCCGGCCAGGCAGACCCCTGCAGCACCCATTAGGCTCCAAAGCCTGTACATTCCCAAGATGCCACTGGTCACTATGCAAATCAGACAGCCCTGGCCACACCCTCTCCGCCGCTGGGCTCTGCTGCTTTCGGTACGTGCAGCTCAGCTTTTTCTTACCCTGAACCAGACTTCCGTTTCAGCAAAAAGGTGGGTTGCAGTGGGTCCGGGATGCCATTTGGAGACAAAGCCTGCGGCCCTGTCAAAGATGACTTCCTGCCGCACACCATGTGGTCAGAAGCCTACGAAAAGAAGCGCACCTCGGAATACAGAATCTCACTTCCTCAAGAGCCTTGCACAAGAGATTTTCCTCCCGCCGAGGAAAGCAACTCAAAGGGAACCTTGCGAAAATCAAATTAGGAGCCAGATTGCGGGATGCTAGGCAAACTGTTTGTCAGAAAAGCAAATTCATTTTGAGAAGCCCTGACCTGCGGGAAGGAAAAGCATTCAAGGGCAGAAGAAGGACTGTTCCCTGACCGGGAATCGAACCCGGGCCGCGGCGGTGAGAGCGCCGAATCCTAACCACTAGACCACCAGGGAACCCAGAGCCATACAGCAAAAGTTCCTACACTGCTCTCCTAGTGACAAAGCTCATGGGGGCTGAAAGCATATTTTATTCTACAGCGAATATGAATCAGAACTTGAAAAAACACTCATGATTCCACCAGACTGTTTGTCACTTCCAAGCACAGGCCATCCCCTCCCCCGTGCTACTGAACCGACGAATTCCTGTACAATCGGGATCCCCGGGAAATCACAAGAGGGACACCTAGTGGCCGCTGATAGCTCAAAGACAGCTGGTACACCTTCTCACACCTACCTCGTTATTCAGCTTGCTGGAAGAATACATTGCGAATGACCGATTCAAGAGTGCAAGGGAGAAGAGTGCTCCAAAGTAGATGTATACATCGCAGCCGGGTTTTCCAGCAATTTACCTTTCTGATGAGCTGGTACTGCACTTTACGCCCACATAGAGCACCTGACTGGGTGGGGGACTGCGTGCGCATGAAGGTGGCTGAGGGCAATGGGAGCAAAGCAACCTGGGACACAGGGGACCCAGCCCCTTTCCTCTGCTTTCGTCTATAGGTCGGGGTGCCTTTTTAAGGACCTTCGATTAAAAAAAGCTGAGCTGCGTGGACAAATTACGCACGTCTACGTCTTAGAGGGATCTTCCCTGACCGGGAATCGAACCCGGGCCGCGGCGGTGAAAGCGCCGAATCCTAGCCACTAGACCACCAGGGAGGAGATGCTCTTGTGAGCCTGCCTTGCTCACTTCCTTATTGTGACTAAGCTAACTCCACTGTATAGATTGCCCATAAAGTACGAGTGAGGAAAAGTTAGGTGTCACACAGTGTGTTTGTCATAAGCAATTACCTTTATCCTCCTGCAAAAGCCTTTTTACTCTGCAATCACCTCTTGCTGGACAGCCTGCGCTGGAGCAGCCAGCATGAAAAGGGAGCTGAGTAAGGCAGGGCCTAGGGTCTCACCAGGGTGGCCGAGTGGTTAAGGCGTTGGACTTAAGATCCAATGGACAGTTGTCCGCATGGGTTCGAGCCCCATCCCTGGTATGGGTTTTCAGCGGGTGTGTAGGAACTTGCAGATGCTTTTTTAAAGCATTTTCCTCTGCCCTCCTCACCCTCCCAGTGCCCTTCCTTAACAGTCCCAATTCACGTCTCAGCTGTGGGGTCTGCTGCTACTCTGCACTTAGCATGGATGCTTCCCAAAGCAATGCAGTGCCACCTACGCAGAGCCCCTGCTTAGAGAAATACACCTCCTATGTCTTTTCCCACTGAAGGGAGCAGGAGGAAGTACTTGCTTCCTGGGGAACATGGGCCTGCCACTGGAATTTGTTAACCCGCCTCTTGCGGATTTCTCCCCTTTCTTTGATTTACACCTGCAGGCTCTCCCTTGCCATCGGAGCAGGATCTGCTGATGCAGGCCCGGCTGGATCAAATGTGCAAAGGCTTGTCCCCAGGCCTCGGGAAAAAATTGAGCAGAGATTCCCGCCTCCGCCTCCGCCTCCTCTTGCCTTCCGAACGGGCTTCCAAACGGGCTTCCAAACGGGCAATGCCCTGACGGGTCCCCCACGCCCCATCCTGCCCATGCCCACACCCCTGTATATGAGGGTGACCCATGTCCCTCACCCTACATGCTCGAACGGAAGACACGTGTGTCCTGAGGGGAGCGCCAGACAGGCATTTCTCCGGCCAGGCAGACCCCTGCAGCACCCGTTAGGCTCCAAAGCCTGTACATTCCCAAGATGCCACTGGTCACTATGCAAATCAGACAGCCCTGGCCACACCCTCTCCGCCGCTGGGCTCTGCTGCTTTCGGTACGTGCAGCTCAGCTTTTTCTTACCCTGAACCAGACTTCCGTTTCAGCAAAAAGGTGGGTTGCAGTGGGTCCGGGATGCCATTTGGAGACAAAGCCTGCGGCCCTGTCAAAGATGACTTCCTGCCGCACACCATGTGGTCAGAAGCCTACGAAAAGAAGCGCACCTCGGAATACAGAATCTCACTTCCTCAAGAGCCTTGCACAAGAGATTTTCCTCCCGCCGAGGAAAGCAACTCAAAGGGAACCTTGCGAAAATCAAATTAGGAGCCAGATTGCGGGATGCTAGGCAAACTGTTTGTCAGAAAAGCAAATTCATTTTGAGAAGCCCTGACCTGCGGGAAGGAAAAGCATTCAAGGGCAGAAGAAGGACTGTTCCCTGACCGGGAATCGAACCCAGGCCGCAGCGGTGAGAGCGCCGAATCCTAACCACTAGACCACCAGGGAACCCACAGCCATACAGCAAAAGTTCCTACACTGCTCTCCTAGTGACAAAGCTCATGGGGGCTGAAAGCATATTTTATTCTACAGCGAATATGAATCAGAACTTGAAAAAACACTCATGATTCCACCAGACTGTTTGTCACTTCCAAGCACAGGCCATCCCCTCCCCCGTGCTACTGAACCGACGAATTCCTGTACAATCGGGATCCCCGGGAAATCACAAGAGGGACACCTAGTGGCCGCTGATAGCTCAAAGACAGCTGGTACACCTTCTCACACCTACCTCGTTATTCAGCTTGCTGGAAGAATACATTGCGAATGACCGATTCAAGAGTGCAAGGGAGAAGAGTGCTCCAAAGTAGATGTATACATCGCAGCCGGGTTTTCCAGCAATTTACCTTTCTGATGAGCTGGTACTGCACTTTACGCCCACATAGAGCACCTGACTGGGTGGGGGACTGCGTGCGCATGAAGGTGGCTGAGGGCAATGGGAGCAAAGCAACCTGGGACACAGGGGACCCAGCCCCTTTCCTCTGCTTTCGTCTATAGGTCGGGGTGCCTTTTTAAGGACCTTCGAT
This sequence comes from Triturus cristatus, assembly GCF_964204655.1. Classification (NCBI taxonomy): domain Eukaryota; kingdom Metazoa; phylum Chordata; class Amphibia; order Caudata; family Salamandridae; genus Triturus; species Triturus cristatus. Next base: position 576,007,462 of record NC_140588.1, read on the forward strand.
TAAAAAAAGCTGAGCTGCGTGGACAAATTACGCACGTCTACGTCTTAGAGGGATCTTCCCTGACCGGGAATCGAACCCAGGCCGCGGCGGTGAAAGCGCCGAATCCTAGCCACTAGACCACCAGGGAGGAGATGCTCTTGTGAGCCTGCCTTGCTCACTTCCTTATTGTGACTAAGCTAACTCCACTGTATAGATTGCCCATAAAGTACGAGTGGGGAAAAGTTAGGTGTCACACAGTGTGTTTGTCATAAGCAATTACCTTTATCCTCCTGCAAAAGCCTTTTTACTCTGCAATCACCTCTTGCTGGACAGCCTGCGCTGGAGCAGCCAGCATGAAAAGGGAGCTGAGTAAGGCAGGACCTAGGGTCTCACCAGGGTGGCCGAGTGGTTAAGGCGTTGGACTTAAGATCCAATGGACAGTTGTCCGCATGGGTTCGAGCCCCATCCCTGGTATGGGTTTTCAGCGGGTGTGTAGGAACTTGCAGATGCTTTTGTAAAGCATTTTCCTCTGCCCTCCTCACCCTCCCAGTGCCCTTCCTTAACAGTCCCAATTCACGTCTCAGCTGTGGGGTCTGCTGCTACTCTGCACTTAGCATGGATGTTTGCCAAAGCAATGCAGTGCCACCTACGCAGAGCCCCTGCTTAGAGAAATACACCTCCTATGTCTTTTCCCACTGAAGGGAGCAGGAGGAAGTACTTGCTTCCTGGGGAACATGGGCCTGCCACTGGAATTTGTTAACCCGCCTCTTGCGGATTTCTCCCCTTTCTTTGATTTACACCTGCAGGCTCTCCCTTGCCATCGGAGCAGGATCTGCTGATGCAGGCCCGGCTGGATCAAATGTGCAAAGGCTTGTCCCCAGGCCTCGGGAAAAAATTGAGCAGAGATTCCCGCCTCCGCCTCCGCCTCCTCTTGCCTTCCGAACGGGCTTCCAAACGGGCAATGCCCTGACGGGTCCCCCACGCCCCATCCTGCCCATGCCCACACCCCTGTATATGAGGGTGACCCATGTCCCTCACCCTCCATGCTCGAACGGAAGACACGTGTGTCCTGAGGGGAGCGCCAGACAGGCATTTCTCCGGCCAGGCAGACCCCTGCAGCACCCGTTAGGCTCCAAAGCCTGTACATTCCCAAGATGCCACTGGTCACTATGCAAATCAGACAGCCCTGGCCACACCCTCTCCGCCGCTGGGCTCTGCTGCTTTCGGTACGTGCAGCTCAGCTTTTTCTTACCCTGAACCAGACTTCCGTTTCAGCAAAAAGGTGGGTTGCAGTGGGTCCGGGATGCCATTTGGAGACAAAGCCTGCGGCCCTGTCAAAGATGACTTCCTGCCGCACACCATGTGGTCAGAAGCCTACGAAAAGAAGCGCACCTCGGAATACAGAATCTCACTTCCTCAAGAGCCTTGCACAAGAGATTTTCCTCCCGCCGAGGAAAGCAACTCAAAGGGAACCTTGCGAAAATCAAATTAGGAGCCAGATTGCGGGATGCTAGGCAAACTGTTTGTCAGAAAAGCAAATTCATTTTGAGAAGCCCTGACCTGCGGGAAGGAAAAGCATTCAAGGGCAGAAGAAGGACTGTTCCCTGACCGGGAATCGAACCCGGGCCGCGGCGGTGAGAGCGCCGAATCCTAACCACTAGACCACCAGGGAACCCACAGCCATACAGCAAAAGTTCCTACACTGCTCTCCTAGTGACAAAGCTCATGGGGGCTGAAAGCATATTTTATTCTACAGCGAATATGAATCAGAACTTGAAAAAACACTCATGATTCCACCAGACTGTTTGTCACTTCCAAGCACAGGCCATCCCCTCCCCCGTGCTACTGAACCGACGAATTCCTGTACAATCGGGATCCCCGGGAAATCACAAGAGGGACACCTAGTGGCCGCTGATAGCTCAAAGACAGCTGGTACACCTTCTCACACCTACCTCGTTATTCAGCTTGCTGGAAGAATACATTGCGAATGACCGATTCAAGAGTGCAAGGGAGAAGAGTGCTCCAAAGTAGATGTATACATCGCAGCCGGGTTTTCCAGCAATTTACCTTTCTGATGAGCTGGTACTGCACTTTACGCCCACATAGAGCACCTGACTGGGTGGGGGACTGCGTGCGCATGAAGGTGGCTGAGGGCAATGGGAGCAAAGCAACCTGGGACACAGGGGACCCAGCCCCTTTCCTCTGCTTTCGTCTATAGGTCGGGGTGCCTTTTTAAGGACCTTCGATTAAAAAAAGCTGAGCTGCGTGGACAAATTACGCACGTCTACGTCTTAGAGGGATCTTCCCTGACCGGGAATCGAACCCGGGCCGCGGCGGTGAAAGCGCCGAATCCTAGCCACTAGACCACCAGGGAGGAGATGCTCTTGTGAGCCTGCCTTGCTCACTTCCTTATTGTGACTAAGCTAACTCCACTGTATAGATTGCCCATAAAGTACGAGTGGGGAAAAGTTAGGTGTCACACAGTGTGTTTGTCATAAGCAATTACCTTTATCCTCCTGCAAAAGCCTTTTTACTCTGCAATCACCTCTTGCTGGACAGCCTGCGCTGGAGCAGCCAGCATGAAAAGGGAGCTGAGTAAGGCAGGACCTAGGGTCTCACCAGGGTGGCCGAGTGGTTAAGGCGTTGGACTTAAGATCCAATGGACAGTTGTCCGCATGGGTTCGAGCCCCATCCCTGGTATGGGTTTTCAGCGGGTGTGTAGGAACTTGCAGATGCTTTTGTAAAGCATTTTCCTCTGCCCTCCTCACCCTCCCAGTGCCCTTCCTTAACAGTCCCAATTCACGTCTCAGCTGTGGGGTCTGCTGCTACTCTGCACTTAGCATGGATGTTTGCCAAAGCAATGCAGTGCCACCTACGCAGAGCCCCTGCTTAGAGAAATACACCTCCTATGTCTTTTCCCACTGAAGGGAGCAGGAGGAATTACTTGCTTCCTGGGGAACATGGGCCTGCCACTGGAATTTGTTAACCCGCCTCTTGCGGATTTCTCCCCTTTCTTTGATTTACACCTGCAGGCTCTCCCTTGCCATCGGAGCAGGATCTGCTGATGCAGGCCCGGCTGGATCAAATGTGCAAAGGCTTGTCCCCAGGCCTCGGGAAAAAATTGAGCAGAGATTCCCGCCTCCGCCTCCTCTTGCCTTCCGAACGGGCTTCCAAACGGGCAATGCCCTGACGGGTCCCCCACGCCCCATCCTGCCCATGCCCACACCCCTGTATATGAGGGTGACCCATGTCCCTCACCCTCCATGCTCGAACGGAAGACACGTGTGTCCTGAGGGGAGCGCCAGACAGGCATTTCTCCGGCCAGGCAGACCCCTGCAGCACCCGTTAGGCTCCAAAGCCTGTACATTCCCAAGATGCCACTGGTCACTATGCAAATCAGACAGCCCTGGCCACACCCTCTCCGCCGCTGGGCTCTGCTGCTTTCGGTACGTGCAGCTCAGCTTTTTCTTACCCTGAACCAGACTTCCGTTTCAGCAAAAAGGTGGGTTGCAGTGGGTCCGGGATGCCATTTGGAGACAAAGCCTGCGGCCCTGTCAAAGATGACTTCCTGCCGCACACCATGTGGTCAGAAGCCTACGAAAAGAAGCGCACCTCGGAATACAGAATCTCACTTCCTCAAGAGCCTTGCACAAGAGATTTTCCTCCCGCCGAGGAAAGCAACTCAAAGGGAACCTTGCGAAAATCAAATTAGGAGCCAGATTGCGGGATGCTAGGCAAACTGTTTGTCAGAAAAGCAAATTCATTTTGAGAAGCCCTGACCTGCGGGAAGGAAAAGCATTCAAGGGCAGAAGAAGGACTGTTCCCTGACCGGGAATCGAACCCGGGCCGCGGCGGTGAGAGCGCCGAATCCTAACCACTAGACCACCAGGGAACCCAGAGCCATACAGCAAAAGTTCCTACACTGCTCTGCTAGTGACAAAGCTCATGGGGGCTGAAAGCATATTTTATTCTACAGCGAATATGAATCAGAACTTGAAAAAACACTCATGATTCCACCAGACTGTTTGTCACTTCCAAGCACAGGCCATCCCCTCCCCCGTGCTACTGAACCGACGAATTCCTGTACAATCGGGATCCCCGGGAAATCACAAGAGGGACACCTAGTGGCCGCTGATAGCTCAAAGACAGCTGGTACACCTTCTCACACCTACCTCGTTATTCAGCTTGCTGGAAGAATACATTGCGAATGACCGATTCAAGAGTGCAAGGGAGAAGAGTGCTCCAAAGTAGATGTATACATCGCAGCCGGGTTTTCCAACAATTTACCTTTCTGATGAGCTGGTACTGCACTTTACGCCCACATAGAGCACCTGACTGGGTGGGGGACTGCGTGCGCATGAAGGTGGCTGAGGGCAATGGGAGCAAAGCAACCTGGGACACAGGGGACCCAGCCCCTTTCCTCTGCTTTCGTCTATAGGTCGGGGTGCCTTTTTAAGGACCTTCGATTAAAAAAAGGTGAGCTGCGTGGACAAATTACGCACGTCTACGTCTTAGAGGGATCTTCCCTGACCGGGAATCGAACCCGGGCCGCGGCGGTGAAAGCGCCGAATCCTAGCCACTAGACCACCAGGGAGGAGATGCTCTTGTGAGCCTGCCTTGCTCACTTCCTTATTGTGACTAAGCTAACTCCACTGTATGGATTGCCCATAAAGTACGAGTGAGGAAAAGTTAGGTGTCACACAGTGTGTTTGTCATAAGCAATTACCTTTATCCTCCTGCAAAAGCCTTTTTACTCTGCAATCACCTCTTGCTGGACAGCCTGCGCTGGAGCAGCCAGCATGAAAAGGGAGCTGAGTAAGGCAGGGCCTAGGGTCTCACCAGGGTGGCCGAGTGGTTAAGGCGTTGGACTTAAGATCCAATGGACAGTTGTCCGCATGGGTTCGAGCCCCATCCCTGGTATGGGTTTTCAGCGGGTGTGTAGGAACTTGCAGATGCTTTTTTAAAGCATTTTCCTCTGCCCTCCTCACCCTCCCAGTGCCCTTCCTTAACAGTCCCAATTCACGTCTCAGCTGTGGGGTCTGCTGCTACTCTGCACTTAGCATGGATGCTTCCCAAAGCAATGCAGTGCCACCTACGCAGAGCCCCTGCTTAGAGAAATACACCTCCTATGTCTTTTCCCACTGAAGGGAGCAGGAGGAAGTACTTGCTTCCTGGGGAACATGGGCCTGCCACTGGAATTTGTTAACCCGCCTCTTGCGGATTTCTCCCCTTTCTTTGATTTACACCTGCAGGCTCTCCCTTGCCATCGGAGCAGGATCTGCTGATGCAGGCCCGGCTGGATCAAATGTGCAAAGGCTTGTCCCCAGGCCTCGGGAAAAAATTGAGCAGAGATTCCCGCCTCCGCCTCCGCCTCCTCTTGCCTTCCGAACGGGCTTCCAAACGGGCTTCCAAACGGGCAATGCCCTGACGGGTCCCCCACGCCCCATCCTGCCCATGCCCACACCCCTGTATATGAGGGTGACCCATGTCCCTCACCCTACATGCTCGAACGGAAGACACGTGTGTCCTGAGGGGAGCGCCAGACAGGCATTTCTCCGGCCAGGCAGACCCCTGCAGCACCCGTTAGGCTCCAAAGCCTGTACATTCCCAAGATGCCACTGGTCACTATGCAAATCAGACAGCCCTGGCCACACCCTCTCCGCCGCTGGGCTCTGCTGCTTTCGGTACGTGCAGCTCAGCTTTTTCTTACCCTGAACCAGACTTCCGTTTCAGCAAAAAGGTGGGTTGCAGTGGGTCCGGGATGCCATTTGGAGACAAAGCCTGCGGCCCTGTCAAAGATGACTTCCTGCCGCACACCATGTGGTCAGAAGCCTACGAAAAGAAGCGCACCTCGGAATACAGAATCTCACTTCCTCAAGAGCCTTGCACAAGAGATTTTCCTCCCGCCGAGGAAAGCAACTCAAAGGGAACCTTGCGAAAATCAAATTAGGAGCCAGATTGCGGGATGCTAGGCAAACTGTTTGTCAGAAAAGCAAATTCATTTTGAGAAGCCCTGACCTGCGGGAAGGAAAAGCATTCAAGGGCAGAAGAAGGACTGTTCCCTGACCGGGAATCGAACCCAGGCCGCAGCGGTGAGAGCGCCGAATCCTAACCACTAGACCACCAGGGAACCCACAGCGATACAGCAAAAGTTCCTACACTGCTCTCCTAGTGACAAAGCTCATGGGGGCTGAAAGCATATTTTATTCTACAGCGAATATGAATCAGAACTTGAAAAAACACTCATGATTCCACCAGACTGTTTGTCACTTCCAAGCACAGGCCATCCCCTCCCCCGTGCTACTGAACCGACGAATTCCTGTACAATCGGGATCCCCGGGAAATCACAAGAGGGACACCTAGTGGCCGCTGATAGCTCAAAGACAGCTGGTACACCTTCTCACACCTACCTCGTTATTCAGCTTGCTGGAAGAATACATTGCGAATGACCGATTCAAGAGTGCAAGGGAGAAGAGTGCTCCAAAGTAGATGTATACATCGCAGCCGGGTTTTCCAGCAATTTACCTTTCTGATGAGCTGGTACTGCACTTTACGCCCACATAGAGCACCTGACTGGGTGGGGGACTGCGTGCGCATGAAGGTGGCTGAGGGCAATGGGAGCAAAGCAACCTGGGACACAGGGGACCCAGCCCCTTTCCTCTGCTTTCGTCTATAGGTCGGGGTGCCTTTTTAAGGACCTTCGATTAAAAAAAGCTGAGCTGCGTGGACAAATTACGCACGTCTACGTCTTAGAGGGATCTTCCCTGACCGGGAATCGAACCCGGGCCGCGGCGGTGAAAGCGCCGAATCCTAGCCACTAGACCACCAGGGAGGAGATGCTCTTGTGAGCCTGCCTTGCTCACTTCCTTATTGTGACTAAGCTAACTCCACTGTATAGATTGCCCATAAAGTACGAGTGGGGAAAAGTTAGGTGTCACACAGTGTGTTTGTCATAAGCAATTACCTTTATCCTCCTGCAAAAGCCTTTTTACTCTGCAATCACCTCTTGCTGGACAGCCTGCGCTGGAGCAGCCAGCATGAAAAGGGAGCTGAGTAAGGCAGGACCTAGGGTCTCACCAGGGTGGCCGAGTGGTTAAGGCGTTGGACTTAAGATCCAATGGACAGTTGTCCGCATGGGTTCGAGCCCCATCCCTGGTATGGGTTTTCAGCGGGTGTGTAGGAACTTGCAGATGCTTTTGTAAAGCATTTTCCTCTGCCCTCCTCACCCTCCCAGTGCCCTTCCTTAACAGTCCCAATTCACGTCTCAGCTGTGGGGTCTGCTGCTACTCTGCACTTAGCATGGATGTTTGCCAAAGCAATGCAGTGCCACCTACGCAGAGCCCCTGCTTAGAGAAATACACCTCCTATGTCTTTTCCCACTGAAGGGAGCAGGAGGAAGTACTTGCTTCCTGGGGAACATGGGCCTGCCACTGGAATTTGTTAACCCGCCTCTTGCGGATTTCTCCCCTTTCTTTGATTTACACCTGCAGGCTCTCCCTTGCCATCGGAGCAGGATCTGCTGATGCAGGCCCGGCTGGATCAAATGTGCAAAGGCTTGTCCCCAGGCCTCGGGAAAAAATTGAGCAGAGATTCCCGCCTCCGCCTCCGCCTCCTCTTGCCTTCCGAACGGGCTTCCAAACGGGCAATGCCCTGACGGGTCCCCCACGCCCCATCCTGCCCATGCCCACACCCCTGTATATGAGGGTGACCCATGTCCCTCACCCTCCATGCTCGAACGGAAGACACGTGTGTCCTGAGGGGAGCGCCAGACAGGCATTTCTCCGGCCAGGCAGACCCCTGCAGCACCCATTAGGCTCCAAAGCCTGTACATTCCCAAGATGCCACTGGTCACTATGCAAATCAGACAGCCCTGGCCACACCCTCTCCGCCGCTGGGCTCTGCTGCTTTCGGTACGTGCAGCTCAGCTTTTTCTTACCCTGAACCAGACTTCCGTTTCAGCAAAAAGGTGGGTTGCAGTGGGTCCGGGATGCCATTTGGAGACAAAGCCTGCGGCCCTGTCAAAGATGACTTCCTGCCGCACACCATGTGGTCAGAAGCCTACGAAAAGAAGCGCACCTCGGAATACAGAATCTCACTTCCTCAAGAGCCTTGCACAAGAGATTTTCCTCCCGCCGAGGAAAGCAACTCAAAGGGAACCTTGCGAAAATCAAATTAGGAGCCAGATTGCGGGATGCTAGGCAAACTGTTTGTCAGAAAAACAAATTCATTTTGAGAAGCCCTGACCTGCGGGAAGGAAAAGCATTCAAGGGCAGAAGAAGGACTGTTCCCTGACCGGGAATCGAACCCGGGCCGCGGCGGTGAGAGCGCCGAATCCTAACCACTAGACCACCAGGGAACCCAGAGCCATACAGCAAAAGTTCCTACACTGCTCTCCTAGTGACAAAGCTCATGGGGGCTGAAAGCATATTTTATTCTACAGCGAATATGAATCAGAACTTGAAAAAACACTCATGATTCCACCAGACTGTTTGTCACTTCCAAGCACAGGCCATCCCCTCCCCCGTGCTACTGAACCGACGAATTCCTGTACAATCGGGATCCCCGGGAAATCACAAGAGGGACACCTAGTGGCCGCTGATAGCTCAAAGACAGCTGGTACACCTTCTCACACCTACCTCGTTATTCAGCTTGCTGGAAGAATACATTGCGAATGACCGATTCAAGAGTGCAAGGGAGAAGAGTGCTCCAAAGTAGATGTATACATCGCAGCCGGGTTTTCCAGCAATTTACCTTTCTGATGAGCTGGTACTGCACTTTACGCCCACATAGAGCACCTGACTGGGTGGGGGACTGCGTGCGCATGAAGGTGGCTGAGGGCAATGGGAGCAAAGCAACCTGGGACACAGGGGACCCAGCCCCTTTCCTCTGCTTTCGTCTATAGGTCGGGGTGCCTTTTTAAGGACCTTCGATTAAAAAAAGCTGAGCTGCGTGGACAAATTACGCACGTCTACGTCTTAGAGGGATCTTCCCTGACCGGGAATCGAACCCGGGCCGCGGCGGTGAAAGCGCCGAATCCTAGCCACTAGACCACCAGGGAGGAGATGCTCTTGTGAGCCTGCCTTGCTCACTTCCTTATTGTGACTAAGCTAACTCCACTGTATAGATTGCCCATAAAGTACGAGTGAGGAAAAGTTAGGTGTCACACAGTGTGTTTGTCATAAGCAATTACCTTTATCCTCCTGCAAAAGCCTTTTTACTCTGCAATCACCTCTTGCTGGACAGCCTGCGCTGGAGCAGCCAGCATGAAAAGGGAGCTGAGTAAGGCAGGGCCTAGGGTCTCACCAGGGTGGCCGAGTGGTTAAGGCGTTGGACTTAAGATCCAATGGACAGTTGTCCGCATGGGTTCGAGCCCCATCCCTGGTATGGGTTTTCAGCGGGTGTGTAGGAACTTGCAGATGCTTTTTTAAAGCATTTTCCTCTGCCCTCCTCACCCTCCCAGTGCCCTTCCTTAACAGTCCCAATTCACGTCTCAGCTGTGGGGTCTGCTGCTACTCTGCACTTAGCATGGATGCTTCCCAAAGCAATGCAGTGCCACCTACGCAGAGCCCCTGCTTAGAGAAATACACCTCCTATGTCTTTTCCCACTGAAGGGAGCAGGAGGAAGTACTTGCTTCCTGGGGAACATGGGCCTGCCACTGGAATTTGTTAACCCGCCTCTTGCGGATTTCTCCCCTTTCTTTGATTTACACCTGCAGGCTCTCCCTTGCCATCGGAGCAGGATCTGCTGATGCAGGCCCGGCTGGATCAAATGTGCAAAGGCTTGTCCCCAGGCCTCGGGAAAAAATTGAGCAGAGATTCCCGCCTCCGCCTCCGCCTCCTCTTGCCTTCCGAACGGGCTTCCAAACGGGCTTCCAAACGGGCAATGCCCTGACGGGTCCCCCACGCCCCATCCTGCCCATGCCCACACCCCTGTATATGAGGGTGACCCATGTCCCTCACCCTACATGCTCGAACGGAAGACACGTGTGTCCTGAGGGGAGCGCCAGACAGGCATTTCTCCGGCCAGGCAGACCCCTGCAGCACCCGTTAGGCTCCAAAGCCTGTACATTCCCAAGATGCCACTGGTCACTATGCAAATCAGACAGCCCTGGCCACACCCTCTCCGCCGCTGGGCTCTGCTGCTTTCGGTACGTGCAGCTCAGCTTTTTCTTACCCTGAACCAGACTTCCGTTTCAGCAAAAAGGTGGGTTGCAGTGGGTCCGGGATGCCATTTGGAGACAAAGCCTGCGGCCCTGTCAAAGATGACTTCCTGCCGCACACCATGTGGTCAGAAGCCTACGAAAAGAAGCGCACCTCGGAATACAGAATCTCACTTCCTCAAGAGCCTTGCACAAGAGATTTTCCTCCCGCCGAGGAAAGCAACTCAAAGGGAACCTTGCGAAAATCAAATTAGGAGCCAGATTGCGGGATGCTAGGCAAACTGTTTGTCAGAAAAGCAAATTCATTTTGAGAAGTAATTTACGTAAATGGGTCGCGACACTGCTCGTCATGCTGCAAATAACCCCAAAGGATTCTGGATAGTGTAGTGGCTACGGTGAGTACGCCTACGCCACGAGTATATAGAAATATAATGCCATCCCTGGACACGTGTTTCGAGGTAATTGCCTCTCGTCAGCAGGGAGCAGGTAGGTATGCGGGGTGCCGATGACTGCCATATATATAGGTAAAATACCTTCCAAGGCGCGCAGGTGCAGACACCGGGCTCGTCAGCCAAAGTCGCTCGAATGAGCTATTAGTAATTTACGTAAATGGGTCGCGACACTGCTCGTCATGCTGCAAATAACCCCAAAGGATTCTGGATAGTGTAGTGGCTACGGTGAGTACGCCTACGCCACGAGTATATAGAAATATAATGCCATCCCTGGACACGTGTTTCGAGGTAATTGCCTCTCGTCAGCAGGGAGCAGGTAGGTATGCGGGGTGCCGATGACTGCCATATATATAGGTAAAATACCTTCCAAGGCGCGCAGGTGCAGACACCGGGCTCGTCAGCCAAAGTCGCTCGAATGAGCTATTAGTAATTTACGTAAATGGGTCGCGACACTGCTCGTCATGCTGCAAATAACCCCAAAGGATTCTGGATAGTGTAGTGGCTACGGTGAGTACGCCTACGCCACGAGTATATAGAAATATAATGCCATCCCTGGACACGTGTTTCGAGGTAATTGCCTCTCGTCAGCAGGGAGCAGGTAGGTATGCGGGGTGCCGATGACTGCCATATATATAGGTAAAATACCTTCCAAGGCGCGCAGGTGCAGACACCGGGCTCGTCAGCCAAAGTCGCTCGAATGAGCTATTAGTAATTTACGTAAATGGGTCGCGACACTGCTCGTCATGCTGCAAATAACCCCAAAGGATTCTGGATAGTGTAGTGGCTACGGTGAGTACGCCTACGCCACGAGTATATAGAAATATAATGCCATCCCTGGACACGTGTTTCGAGGTAATTGCCTCTCGTCAGCAGGGAGCAGGTAGGTATGCGGGGTGCCGATGACTGCCATATATATAGGTAAAATACCTTCCAAGGCGCGCAGGTGCAGACACCGGGCTCGTCAGCCAAAGTCGCTCGAATGAGCTATTAGTAATTTACCTTTCGTGGCGGTGCACCCGCGCGCCGCCACGAAAGGTACTTAAACCTCATATTTTTTGGCAGTCTACGGCACCCCCCACACAGTCCTGCTCCCTGCTGACGAGAGGCAACTACCTCGAAACACGTGTCCAGGGATGGCATTTATTATTACACTTTGTAGCATAGGTGTACTCGCCGCTGCTACTCTATCATCCAGAATCCTATGGGGCTACTTGCTAAAGACCAGCGGAGTGCGACCCACGTGAAAATAATGTTTGAAGCTCCCTGAGCGATTGGCTGACGAGCCTGGAGTCTGCACCCGCGCGCCGCCACGAAAGGTACTTAAACCTCATATTTTTTGGCAGTCTACGGCACCCCCCACACAGTCCTGCTCCCTGCTGACGAGAGGCAACTACCTCGAAACACGTGTCCAGGGATGGCATTTATTATTACACTTTGTAGCATAGGTGTACTCGCCGCTGCTACTCTATCATCCAGAATCCTATGGGGCTACTTGCTAAAGACCAGCGGAGTGCGACCCACGTGAAAATAATGTTTGAAGCTCCCTGAGCGATTGGCTGACGAGCCTGGAGTCTGCACCCGCGCGCCGCCACGAAAGGTACTTAAACCTCATATTTTTTGGCAGTCTACGGCACCCCCCACACAGTCCTGCTCCCTGCTGACGAGAGGCAACTACCTCGAAACACGTGTCCAGGGATGGCATTTATTATTACACTTTGTAGCATAGGTGTACTCGCCGCTGCTACTCTATCATCCAGAATCCTATGGGGCTACTTGCTAAAGACCAGCGGAGTGCGACCCACGTGAAAATAATGTTTGAAGCTCCCTGAGCGATTGGCTGACGAGCCTGGAGTCTGCACCCGCGCGCCGCCACGAAAGGTACTTAAACCTCATATTTTTTGGCAGTCTACGGCACCCCCCACACAGTCCTGCTCCCTGCTGACGAGAGGCAACTACCTCGAAACACGTGTCCAGGGATGGCATTTATTATTACACTTTGTAGCATAGGTGTACTCGCCGCTGCTACTCTATCATCCAGAATCCTATGGGGCTACTTGCTAAAGACCAGCGGAGTGCGACCCACGTGAAAATAATGTTTGAAGCTCCCTGAGCGATTGGCTGACGAGCCTGGAGTCTGCACCCGCGCGCCGCCACGAAAGGTACTTAAACCTCATATTTTTTGGCAGTCTACGGCACCCCCCACACAGTCCTGCTCCCTGCTGACGAGAGGCAACTACCTCGAAACACGTGTCCAGGGATGGCATTTATTATTACACTTTGTAGCATAGGTGTACTCGCCGCTGCTACTCTATCATCCAGAATCCTATGGGGCTACTTGCTAAAGACCAGCGGAGTGCGACCCACGTGAAAATAATGTTTGAAGCTCCCTGAGCGATTGGCTGACGAGCCTGGAGTCTGCACCCGCGCGCCGCCACGAAAGGTACTTAAACCTCATATTTTTTGGCAGTCTACGGCACCCCCCACACAGTCCTGCTCCCTGCTGACGAGAGGCAACTACCTCGAAACACGTGTCCAGGGATGGCATTTATTATTACACTTTGTAGCATAGGTGTACTCGCCGCTGCTACTCTATCATCCAGAATCCTATGGGGCTACTTGCTAAAGACCAGCGGAGTGCGACCCACGTGAAAATAATGTTTGAAGCTCCCTGAGCGATTGGCTGACGAGCCTGGAGTCTGCACCCGCGCGCCGCCACGAAAGGTACTTAAACCTCATATTTTTTGGCAGTCTACGGCACCCCCCACACAGTCCTGCTCCCTGCTGACGAGAGGCAACTACCTCGAAACACGTGTCCAGGGATGGCATTTATTATTACACTTTGTAGCATAGGTGTACTCGCCGCTGCTACTCTATCATCCAGAATCCTATGGGGCTACTTGCTAAAGACCAGCGGAGTGCGACCCACGTGAAAATAATGTTTGAAGCTCCCTGAGCGATTGGCTGACGAGCCTGGAGTCTGCACCCGCGCGCCGCCACGAAAGGTACTTAAACCTCATATTTTTTGGCAGTCTACGGCACCCCCCACACAGTCCTGCTCCCTGCTGACGAGAGGCAACTACCTCGAAACACGTGTCCAGGGATGGCATTTATTATTACACTTTGTAGCATAGGTGTACTCGCCGCTGCTACTCTATCATCCAGAATCCTATGGGGCTACTTGCTAAAGACCAGCGGAGTGCGACCCACGTGAAAATAATGTTTGAAGCTCCCTGAGCGATTGGCTGACGAGCCTGGAGTCTGCACCCGCGCGCCGCCACGAAAGGTACTTAAACCTCATATTTTTTGGCAGTCTACGGCACCCCCCACACAGTCCTGCTCCCTGCTGACGAGAGGCAACTACCTCGAAACACGTGTCCAGGGATGGCATTTATTATTACACTTTGTAGCATAGGTGTACTCGCCGCTGCTACTCTATCATCCAGAATCCTATGGGGCTACTTGCTAAAGACCAGCGGAGTGCGACCCACGTGAAAATAATGTTTGAAGCTCCCTGAGCGATTGGCTGACGAGCCTGGAGTCTGCACCCGCGCGCCGCCACGAAAGGTACTTAAACCTCATATTTTTTGGCAGTCTACGGCACCCCCCACACAGTCCTGCTCCCTGCTGACGAGAGGCAACTACCTCGAAACACGTGTCCAGGGATGGCATTTATTATTACACTTTGTAGCATAGGTGTACTCGCCGCTGCTACTCTATCATCCAGAATCCTATGGGGCTACTTGCTAAAGACCAGCGGAGTGCGACCCACGTGAAAATAATGTTTGAAGCTCCCTGAGCGATTGGCTGACGAGCCTGGAGTCTGCACCCGCGCGCCGCCACGAAAGGTACTTAAACCTCATATTTTTTGGCAGTCTACGGCACCCCCCACACAGTCCTGCTCCCTGCTGACGAGAGGCAACTACCTCGAAACACGTGTCCAGGGATGGCATTTATTATTACACTTTGTAGCATAGGTGTACTCGCCGCTGCTACTCTATCATCCAGAATCCTATGGGGCTACTTGCTAAAGACCAGCGGAGTGCGACCCACGTGAAAATAATGTTTGAAGCTCCCTGAGCGATTGGCTGACGAGCCTGGAGTCTGCACCCGCGCGCCGCCACGAAAGGTACTTAAACCTCATATTTTTTGGCAGTCTACGGCACCCCCCACACAGTCCTGCTCCCTGCTGACGAGAGGCAACTACCTCGAAACACGTGTCCAGGGATGGCATTTATTATTACACTTTGTAGCATAGGTGTACTCGCCGCTGCTACTCTATCATCCAGAATCCTATGGGGCTACTTGCTAAAGACCAGCGGAGTGCGACCCACGTGAAAATAATGTTTGAAGCTCCCTGAGCGATTGGCTGACGAGCCTGGAGTCTGCACCCGCGCGCCGCCACGAAAGGTACTTAAACCTCATATTTTTTGGCAGTCTACGGCACCCCCCACACAGTCCTGCTCCCTGCTGACGAGAGGCAACTACCTCGAAACACGTGTCCAGGGATGGCATTTATTATTACACTTTGTAGCATAGGTGTACTCGCCGCTGCTACTCTATCATCCAGAATCCTATGGGGCTACTTGCTAAAGACCAGCGGAGTGCGACCCACGTGAAAATAATGTTTGAAGCTCCCTGAGCGATTGGCTGACGAGCCTGGAGTCTGCACCCGCGCGCCGCCACGAAAGGTACTTAAACCTCATATTTTTTGGCAGTCTACGGCACCCCCCACACAGTCCTGCTCCCTGCTGACGAGAGGCAACTACCTCGAAACACGTGTCCAGGGATGGCATTTATTATTACACTTTGTAGCATAGGTGTACTCGCCGCTGCTACTCTATCATCCAGAATCCTATGGGGCTACTTGCTAAAGACCAGCGGAGTGCGACCCACGTGAAAATAATGTTTGAAGCTCCCTGAGCGATTGGCTGACGAGCCTGGAGTCTGCACCCGCGCGCCGCCACGAAAGGTACTTAAACCTCATATTTTTTGGCAGTCTACGGCACCCCCCACACAGTCCTGCTCCCTGCTGACGAGAGGCAACTACCTCGAAACACGTGTCCAGGGATGGCATTTATTATTACACTTTGTAGCATAGGTGTACTCGCCGCTGCTACTCTATCATCCAGAATCCTATGGGGCTACTTGCTAAAGACCAGCGGAGTGCGACCCACGTGAAAATAATGTTTGAAGCTCCCTGAGCGATTGGCTGACGAGCCTGGAGTCTGCACCCGCGCGCCGCCACGAAAGGTACTTAAACCTCATATTTTTTGGCAGTCTACGGCACCCCCCACACAGTCCTGCTCCCTGCTGACGAGAGGCAACTACCTCGAAACACGTGTCCAGGGATGGCATTTATTATTACACTTTGTAGCATAGGTGTACTCGCCGCTGCTACTCTATCATCCAGAATCCTATGGGGCTACTTGCTAAAGACCAGCGGAGTGCGACCCACGTGAAAATAATGTTTGAAGCTCCCTGAGCGATTGGCTGACGAGCCTGGAGTCTGCACCCGCGCGCCGCCACGAAAGGTACTTAAACCTCATATTTTTTGGCAGTCTACGGCACCCCCCACACAGTCCTGCTCCCTGCTGACGAGAGGCAACTACCTCGAAACACGTGTCCAGGGATGGCATTTATTATTACACTTTGTAGCATAGGTGTACTCGCCGCTGCTACTCTATCATCCAGAATCCTATGGGGCTACTTGCTAAAGACCAGCGGAGTGCGACCCACGTGAAAATAATGTTTGAAGCTCCCTGAGCGATTGGCTGACGAGCCTGGAGTCTGCACCCGCGCGCCGCCACGAAAGGTACTTAAACCTCATATTTTTTGGCAGTCTACGGCACCCCCCACACAGTCCTGCTCCCTGCTGACGAGAGGCAACTACCTCGAAACACGTGTCCAGGGATGGCATTTATTATTACACTTTGTAGCATAGGTGTACTCGCCGCTGCTACTCTATCATCCAGAATCCTATGGGGCTACTTGCTAAAGACCAGCGGAGTGCGACCCACGTGAAAATAATGTTTGAAGCTCCCTGAGCGATTGGCTGACGAGCCTGGAGTCTGCACCCGCGCGCCGCCACGAAAGGTACTTAAACCTCATATTTTTTGGCAGTCTACGGCACCCCCCACACAGTCCTGCTCCCTGCTGACGAGAGGCAACTACCTCGAAACACGTGTCCAGGGATGGCATTTATTATTACACTTTGTAGCATAGGTGTACTCGCCGCTGCTACTCTATCATCCAGAATCCTATGGGGCTACTTGCTAAAGACCAGCGGAGTGCGACCCACGTGAAAATAATGTTTGAAGCTCCCTGAGCGATTGGCTGACGAGCCTGGAGTCTGCACCCGCGCGCCGCCACGAAAGGTACTTAAACCTCATATTTTTTGGCAGTCTACGGCACCCCCCACACAGTCCTGCTCCCTGCTGACGAGAGGCAACTACCTCGAAACACGTGTCCAGGGATGGCATTTATTATTACACTTTGTAGCATAGGTGTACTCGCCGCTGCTACTCTATCATCCAGAATCCTATGGGGCTACTTGCTAAAGACCAGCGGAGTGCGACCCACGTGAAAATAATGTTTGAAGCTCCCTGAGCGATTGGCTGACGAGCCTGGAGTCTGCACCCGCGCGCCGCCACGAAAGGTACTTAAACCTCATATTTTTTGGCAGTCTACGGCACCCCCCACACAGTCCTGCTCCCTGCTGACGAGAGGCAACTACCTCGAAACACGTGTCCAGGGATGGCATTTATTATTACACTTTGTAGCATAGGTGTACTCGCCGCTGCTACTCTATCATCCAGAATCCTATGGGGCTACTTGCTAAAGACCAGCGGAGTGCGACCCACGTGAAAATAATGTTTGAAGCTCCCTGAGCGATTGGCTGACGAGCCTGGAGTCTGCACCCGCGCGCCGCCACGAAAGGTACTTAAACCTCATATTTTTTGGCAGTCTACGGCACCCCCCACACAGTCCTGCTCCCTGCTGACGAG
This sequence comes from Triturus cristatus, assembly GCF_964204655.1. Lineage (NCBI taxonomy): Eukaryota > Metazoa > Chordata > Amphibia > Caudata > Salamandridae > Triturus > Triturus cristatus. Next base: position 576,025,057 of record NC_140588.1, read on the forward strand.
AGGCAACTACCTCGAAACACGTGTCCAGGGATGGCATTTATTATTACACTTTGTAGCATAGGTGTACTCGCCGCTGCTACTCTATCATCCAGAATCCTATGGGGCTACTTGCTAAAGACCAGCGGAGTGCGACCCACGTGAAAATAATGTTTGAAGCTCCCTGAGCGATTGGCTGACGAGCCTGGAGTCTGCACCCGCGCGCCGCCACGAAAGGTACTTAAACCTCATATTTTTTGGCAGTCTACGGCACCCCCCACACAGTCCTGCTCCCTGCTGACGAGAGGCAACTACCTCGAAACACGTGTCCAGGGATGGCATTTATTATTACACTTTGTAGCATAGGTGTACTCGCCGCTGCTACTCTATCATCCAGAATCCTATGGGGCTACTTGCTAAAGACCAGCGGAGTGCGACCCACGTGAAAATAAAATTTCATTTTGAGAAGCCCTGACCTGCGGGAAGGAAAAGCATTCAAGGGCAGAAGAAGGACTGTTCCCTGACCGGGAATCGAACCCAGGCCGCAGCGGTGAGAGCGCCGAATCCTAACCACTAGACCACCAGGGAACCCACAGCCATACAGCAAAAGTTCCTACACTGCTCTCCTAGTGACAAAGCTCATGGGGGCTGAAAGCATATTTTATTCTACAGCGAATATGAATCAGAACTTGAAAAAACACTCATGATTCCACCAGACTGTTTGTCACTTCCAAGCACAGGCCATCCCCTCCCCCGTGCTACTGAACCGACGAATTCCTGTACAATCGGGATCCCCGGGAAATCACAAGAGGGACACCTAGTGGCCGCTGATAGCTCAAAGACAGCTGGTACACCTTCTCACACCTACCTCGTTATTCAGCTTGCTGGAAGAATACATTGCGAATGACCGATTCAAGAGTGCAAGGGAGAAGAGTGCTCCAAAGTAGATGTATACATCGCAGCCGGGTTTTCCAGCAATTTACCTTTCTGATGAGCTGGTACTGCACTTTACGCCCACATAGAGCACCTGACTGGGTGGGGGACTGCGTGCGCATGAAGGTGGCTGAGGGCAATGGGAGCAAAGCAACCTGGGACACAGGGGACCCAGCCCCTTTCCTCTGCTTTCGTCTATAGGTCGGGGTGCCTTTTTAAGGACCTTCGATTAAAAAAAGCTGAGCTGCGTGGACAAATTACGCACGTCTACGTCTTAGAGGGATCTTCCCTGACCGGGAATCGAACCCGGGGCGCGGCGGTGAAAGCGCCGAATCCTAGCCACTAGACCACCAGGGAGGAGATGCTCTTGTGAGTCTGCCTTGCTCACTTCCTTATTGTGACTAAGCTAACTCCACTGTATAGATTGCCCATAAAGTACGAGTGGGGAAAAGTTAGGTGTCACACAGTGTGTTTGTCATAAGCAATTACCTTTATCCTCCTGCAAAAGCCTTTTTACTCTGCAATCACCTCTTGCTGGACAGCCTGCGCTGGAGCAGCCAGCATGAAAAGGGAGCTGAGTAAGGCAGGACCTAGGGTCTCACCAGGGTGGCCGAGTGGTTAAGGCGTTGGACTTAAGATCCAATGGACAGTTGTCCGCATGGGTTCGAGCCCCATCCCTGGTATGGGTTTTCAGCGGGTGTGTAGGAACTTGCAGATGCTTTTGTAAAGCATTTTCCTCTGCCCTCCTCACCCTCCCAGTGCCCTTCCTTAACAGTCCCAATTCACGTCTCAGCTGTGGGGTCTGCTGCTACTCTGCACTTAGCATGGATGTTTGCCAAAGCAATGCAGTGCCACCTACGCAGAGCCCCTGCTTAGAGAAATACACCTCCTATGTCTTTTCCCACTGAAGGGAGCAGGAGGAAGTACTTGCTTCCTGGGGAACATGGGCCTGCCACTGGAATTTGTTAACCCGCCTCTTGCGGATTTCTCCCCTTTCTTTGATTTACACCTGCAGGCTCTCCCTTGCCATCGGAGCAGGATCTGCTGATGCAGGCCCGGCTGGATCAAATGTGCAAAGGCTTGTCCCCAGGCCTCGGGAAAAAATTGAGCAGAGATTCCCGCCTCCGCCTCCGCCTCCTCTTGCCTTCCGAACGGGCTTCCAAACGGGCAATGCCCTGACGGGTCCCCCACGCCCCATCCTGCCCATGCCCACACCCCTGTATATGAGGGTGACCCATGTCCCTCACCCTCCATGCTCGAACGGAAGACACGTGTGTCCTGAGGGGAGCGCCAGACAGGCATTTCTCCGGCCAGGCAGACCCCTGCAGCACCCATTAGGCTCCAAAGCCTGTACATTCCCAAGATGCCACTGGTCACTATGCAAATCAGACAGCCCTGGCCACACCCTCTCCGCCGCTGGGCTCTGCTGCTTTCGGTACGTGCAGCTCAGCTTTTTCTTACCCTGAACCAGACTTCCGTTTCAGCAAAAAGGTGGGTTGCAGTGGGTCCGGGATGCCATTTGGAGACAAAGCCTGCGGCCCTGTCAAAGATGACTTCCTGCCGCACACCATGTGGTCAGAAGCCTACGAAAAGAAGCGCACCTCGGAATACAGAATCTCACTTCCTCAAGAGCCTTGCACAAGAGATTTTCCTCCCGCCGAGGAAAGCAACTCAAAGGGAACCTTGCGAAAATCAAATTAGGAGCCAGATTGCGGGATGCTAGGCAAACTGTTTGTCAGAAAAGCAAATTCATTTTGAGAAGCCCTGACCTGCGGGAAGGAAAAGCATTCAAGGGCAGAAGAAGGACTGCTCCCTGACCGGGAATCGAACCCAGGCCGCAGCGGTGAGAGCGCTGAATCCTAACCACTAGACCACCAGGGAACCCACAGCCATACAGCAAAAGTTCCTACACTGCTCTCCTAGTGACAAAGCTCATGGGGGCTGAAAGCATATTTTATTCTACAGCGAATATGAATCAGAACTTGAAAAAACACTCATGATTCCACCAGACTGTTTGTCACTTCCAAGCACAGGCCATCCCCTCCCCCGTGCTACTGAACCGACGAATTCCTGTACAATCGGGATCCCCGGGAAATCACAAGAGGGACACCTAGTGGCCGCTGATAGCTCAAAGACAGCTGGTACACCTTCTCACACCTACCTCGTTATTCAGCTTGCTGGAAGAATACATTGCGAATGACCGATTCAAGAGTGCAAGGGAGAAGAGTGCTCCAAAGTAGATGTATACATCGCAGCCGGGTTTTCCAGCAATTTACCTTTCTGATGAGCTGGTACTGCACTTTACGCCCACATAGAGCACCTGACTGGGTGGGGGACTGCGTGCGCATGAAGGTGGCTGAGGGCAATGGGAGCAAAGCAACCTGGGACACAGGGGACCCAGCCCCTTTCCTCTGCTTTCGTCTATAGGTCGGGGTGCCTTTTTAAGGACCTTCGATTAAAAAAAGCTGAGCTGCGTGGACAAATTACGCACGTCTACGTCTTAGAGGGATCTTCCCTGACCGGGAATCGAACCCGGGCCGCGGCGGTGAAAGCGCCGAATCCTAGCCACTAGACCACCAGGGAGGAGATGCTCTTGTGAGCCTGCCTTGCTCACTTCCTTATTGTGACTAAGCTAACTCCACTGTATAGATTGCCCATAAAGTACGAGTGGGGAAAAGTTAGGTGTCACACAGTGTGTTTGTCATAAGCAATTACCTTTATCCTCCTGCAAAAGCCTTTTTACTCTGCAATCACCTCTTGCTGGACAGCCTGCGCTGGAGCAGCCAGCATGAAAAGGGAGCTGAGTAAGGCAGGACCTAGGGTCTCACCAGGGTGGCCGAGTGGTTAAGGCGTTGGACTTAAGATCCAATGGACAGTTGTCCGCATGGGTTCGAGCCCCATCCCTGGTATGGGTTTTCAGCGGGTGTGTAGGAACTTGCAGATGCTTTTGTAAAGCATTTTCCTCTGCCCTCCTCACCCTCCCAGTGCCCTTCCTTAACAGTCCCAATTCACGTCTCAGCTGTGGGGTCTGCTGCTACTCTGCACTTAGCATGGATGTTTGCCAAAGCAATGCAGTGCCACCTACGCAGAGCCCCTGCTTAGAGAAATACACCTCCTATGTCTTTTCCCACTGAAGGGAGCAGGAGGAAGTACTTGCTTCCTGGGGAACATGGGCCTGCCACTGGAATTTGTTAACCCGCCTCTTGCGGATTTCTCCCCTTTCTTTGATTTACACCTGCAGGCTCTCCCTTGCCATCGGAGCAGGATCTGCTGATGCAGGCCCGGCTGGATCAAATGTGCAAAGGCTTGTCCCCAGGCCTCGGGAAAAAATTGAGCAGAGATTCCCGCCTCCGCCTCCGCCTCCTCTTGCCTTCCGAACGGGCTTCCAAACGGGCAATGCCCTGACGGGTCCCCCACGCCCCATCCTGCCCATGCCCACACCCCTGTATATGAGGGTGACCCATGTCCCTCACCCTCCATGCTCGAACGGAAGACACGTGTGTCCTGAGGGGAGCGCCAGACAGGCATTTCTCCGGCCAGGCAGACCCCTGCAGCACCCGTTAGGCTCCAAAGCCTGTACATTCCCAAGATGCCACTGGTCACTATGCAAATCAGACAGCCCTGGCCACACCCTCTCCGCCGCTGGGCTCTGCTGCTTTCGGTACGTGCAGCTCAGCTTTTTCTTACCCTGAACCAGACTTCCGTTTCAGCAAAAAGGTGGGTTGCAGTGGGTCCGGGATGCCATTTGGAGACAAAGCCTGCGGCCCTGTCAAAGATGACTTCCTGCCGCACACCATGTGGTCAGAAGCCTACGAAAAGAAGCGCACCTCGGAATACAGAATCTCACTTCCTCAAGAGCCTTGCACAAGAGATTTTCCTCCCGCCGAGGAAAGCAACTCAAAGGGAACCTTGCGAAAATCAAATTAGGAGCCAGATTGCGGGATGCTAGGCAAACTGTTTGTCAGAAAAGCAAATTCATTTTGAGAAGCCCTGACCTGCGGGAAGTAAAAGCATTCAAGGGCAGAAGAAGGACTGTTCCCTGACCGGGAATCGAACCCGGGCCGCGGCGGTGAGAGCGCAGAATCCTAACCACTAGACCACCAGGGAACCCAGAGCCATACAGCAAAAGTTCCTACACTGCTCTCCTAGTGACAAAGCTCATGGGGGCTGAAAGCATATTTTATTCTACAGCGAATATGAATCAGAACTTGAAAAAACACTCATGATTCCACCAGACTGTTTGTCACTTCCAAGCACAGGCCATCCCCTCCCCCGTGCTACTGAACCGACGAATTCCTGTACAATCGGGATCCCCGGGAAATCACAAGAGGGACACCTAGTGGCCGCTGATAGCTCAAAGACAGCTGGTACACCTTCTCACACCTACCTCGTTATTCAGCTTGCTGGAAGAATACATTGCGAATGACCGATTCAAGAGTGCAAGGGAGAAGAGTGCTCCAAAGTAGATGTATACATCGCAGCCGGGTTTTCCAGCAATTTACCTTTCTGATGAGCTGGTACTGCACTTTACGCCCACATAGAGCACCTGACTGGGTGGGGGACTGCGTGCGCATGAAGGTGGCTGAGGGCAATGGGAGCAAAGCAACCTGGGACACAGGGGACCCAGCCCCTTTCCTCTGCTTTCGTCTATAGGTCGGGGTGCCTTTTTAAGGACCTTCGATTAAAAAAAGCTGAGCTGCGTGGACAAATTACGCACGTCTACGTCTTAGAGGGATCTTCCCTGACCGGGAATCGAACCCGGGCCGCGGCGGTGAAAGCGCCGAATCCTAGCCACTAGACCACCAGGGAGGAGATGCTCTTGTGAGCCTGCCTTGCTCACTTCCTTATTGTGACTAAGCTAACTCCACTGTATAGATTGCCCATAAAGTACGAGTGGGGAAAAGTTAGGTGTCACACAGTGTGTTTGTCATAAGCAATTACCTTTATCCTCCTGCAAAAGCCTTTTTACTCTGCAATCACCTCTTGCTGGACAGCCTGCGCTGGAGCAGCCAGCATGAAAAGGGAGCTGAGTAAGGCAGGGCCTAGGGTCTCACCAGGGTGGCCGAGTGGTTAAGGCGTTGGACTTAAGATCCAATGGACAGTTGTCCGCATGGGTTCGAGCCCCATCCCTGGTATGGGTTTTCAGCGGGTGTGTAGGAACTTGCAGATGCTTTTTAAAGCATTTTCCTCTGCCCTCCTCACCCTCCCAGTGCCCTTCCTTAACAGTCCCAATTCACGTCTCAGCTGTGGGGTCTGCTGCTACTCTGCACTTAGCATGGATGCTTCCCAAAGCAATGCAGTGCCACCTACGCAGAGCCCCTGCTTAGAGAAATACACCTCCTATGTCTTTTCCCACTGAAGGGAGCAGGAGGAAGTACTTGCTTCCTGGGGAACATGGGCCTGCCACTGGAATTTGTTAACCCGCCTCTTGCGGATTTCTCCCCTTTCTTTGATTTACACCTGCAGGCTCTCCCTTGCCATCGGAGCAGGATCTGCTGATGCAGGCCCGGCTGGATCAAATGTGCAAAGGCTTGTCCCCAGGCCTCGGGAAAAAATTGAGCAGAGATTCCCGCCTCCGCCTCCGCCTCCTCTTGCCTTCCGAACGGGCTTCCAAACGGGCTTCCAAACGGGCAATGCCCTGACGGGTCCCCCACGCCCCATCCTGCCCATGCCCACACCCCTGTATATGAGGGTGACCCATGTCCCTCACCCTCCATGCTCGAACGGAAGACACGTGTGTCCTGAGGGGAGCGCCAGACAGGCATTTCTCCGGCCAGGCAGACCCCTGCAGCACCCGTTAGGCTCCAAAGCCTGTACATTCCCAAGATGCCACTGGTCACTATGCAAATCAGACAGCCCTGGCCACACCCTCTCCGCCGCTGGGCTCTGCTGCTTTCGGTACGTGCAGCTCAGCTTTTTCTTACCCTGAACCAGACTTCCGTTTCAGCAAAAAGGTGGGTTGCAGTGGGTCCGGGATGCCATTTGGAGACAAAGCCTGCGGCCCTGTCAAAGATGACTTCCTGCCGCACACCATGTGGTCAGAAGCCTACGAAAAGAAGCGCACCTCGGAATACAGAATCTCACTTCCTCAAGAGCCTTGCACAAGAGATTTTCCTCCCGCCGAGGAAAGCAACTCAAAGGGAACCTTGCGAAAATCAAATTAGGAGCCAGATTGCGGGATGCTAGGCAAACTGTTTGTCAGAAAAGCAAATTCATTTTGAGAAGCCCTGACCTGCGGGAAGTAAAAGCATTCAAGGGCAGAAGAAGGACTGTTCCCTGACCGGGAATCGAACCCGGGCCGCGGCGGTGAGAGCGCAGAATCCTAACCACTAGACCACCAGGGAACCCAGAGCCATACAGCAAAAGTTCCTACACTGCTCTCCTAGTGACAAAGCTCATGGGGGCTGAAAGCATATTTTATTCTACAGCGAATATGAATCAGAACTTGAAAAAACACTCATGATTCCACCAGACTGTTTGTCACTTCCAAGCACAGGCCATCCCCTCCCCCGTGCTACTGAACCGACGAATTCCTGTACAATCGGGATCCCCGGGAAATCACAAGAGGGACACCTAGTGGCCGCTGATAGCTCAAAGACAGCTGGTACACCTTCTCACACCTACCTCGTTATTCAGCTTGCTGGAAGAATACATTGCGAATGACCGATTCAAGAGTGCAAGGGAGAAGAGTGCTCCAAAGTAGATGTATACATCGCAGCCGGGTTTTCCAGCAATTTACCTTTCTGATGAGCTGGTACTGCACTTTACGCCCACATAGAGCACCTGACTGGGTGGGGGACTGCGTGCGCATGAAGGTGGCTGAGGGCAATGGGAGCAAAGCAACCTGGGACACAGGGGACCCAGCCCCTTTCCTCTGCTTTCGTCTATAGGTCGGGGTGCCTTTTTAAGGACCTTCGATTAAAAAAAGCTGAGCTGCGTGGACAAATTACGCACGTCTACGTCTTAGAGGGATCTTCCCTGACCGGGAATCGAACCCGGGCCGCGGCGGTGAAAGCGCCGAATCCTAGCCACTAGACCACCAGGGAGGAGATGCTCTTGTGAGCCTGCCTTGCTCACTTCCTTATTGTGACTAAGCTAACTCCACTGTATAGATTGCCCATAAAGTACGAGTGGGGAAAAGTTAGGTGTCACACAGTGTGTTTGTCATAAGCAATTACCTTTATCCTCCTGCAAAAGCCTTTTTACTCTGCAATCACCTCTTGCTGGACAGCCTGCGCTGGAGCAGCCAGCATGAAAAGGGAGCTGAGTAAGGCAGGGCCTAGGGTCTCACCAGGGTGGCCGAGTGGTTAAGGCGTTGGACTTAAGATCCAATGGACAGTTGTCCGCATGGGTTCGAGCCCCATCCCTGGTATGGGTTTTCAGCGGGTGTGTAGGAACTTGCAGATGCTTTTTAAAGCATTTTCCTCTGCCCTCCTCACCCTCCCAGTGCCCTTCCTTAACAGTCCCAATTCACGTCTCAGCTGTGGGGTCTGCTGCTACTCTGCACTTAGCATGGATGCTTCCCAAAGCAATGCAGTGCCACCTACGCAGAGCCCCTGCTTAGAGAAATACACCTCCTATGTCTTTTCCCACTGAAGGGAGCAGGAGGAAGTACTTGCTTCCTGGGGAACATGGGCCTGCCACTGGAATTTGTTAACCCGCCTCTTGCGGATTTCTCCCCTTTCTTTGATTTACACCTGCAGGCTCTCCCTTGCCATCGGAGCAGGATCTGCTGATGCAGGCCCGGCTGGATCAAATGTGCAAAGGCTTGTCCCCAGGCCTCGGGAAAAAATTGAGCAGAGATTCCCGCCTCCGCCTCCGCCTCCTCTTGCCTTCCGAACGGGCTTCCAAACGGGCTTCCAAACGGGCAATGCCCTGACGGGTCCCCCACGCCCCATCCTGCCCATGCCCACACCCCTGTATATGAGGGTGACCCATGTCCCTCACCCTCCATGCTCGAACGGAAGACACGTGTGTCCTGAGGGGAGCGCCAGACAGGCATTTCTCCGGCCAGGCAGACCCCTGCAGCACCCGTTAGGCTCCAAAGCCTGTACATTCCCAAGATGCCACTGGTCACTATGCAAATCAGACAGCCCTGGCCACACCCTCTCCGCCGCTGGGCTCTGCTGCTTTCGGTACGTGCAGCTCAGCTTTTTCTTACCCTAAACCAGACTTCCGTTTCAGCAAAAAGGTGGGTTGCAGTGGGTCCGGGATGCCATTTGGAGACAAAGCCTGCGGCCCTGTCAAAGATGACTTCCTGCCGCACACCATGTGGTCAGAAGCCTACGAAAAGAAGCGCACCTCGGAATACAGAATGTCACTTCCTCAAGAGCCTTGCACAAGAGATTTTCCTCCCGCCGAGGAAAGCAACTCAAAGGGAACCTTGCGAAAATCAAATTAGGAGCCAGATTGCGGGATGCTAGGCAAACTGTTTGTCAGAAAAGCAAATTCATTTTGAGAAGCCCTGACCTGCGGGAAGGAAAAGCATTCAAGGGCAGAAGAAGGACTGTTCCCTGACCGGGAATCGAACCCGGGCCGCGGCGGTGAGAGCGCCGAATCCTAACCACTAGACCACCAGGGAACCCAGAGCCATACAGCAAAAGTTCCTACACTGCTCTCCTAGTGACAAAGCTCATGGGGGCTGAAAGCATATTTTATTCTACAGCGAATATGAATCAGAACTTGAAAAAACACTCATGATTCCACCAGACTGTTTGTCACTTCCAAGCACAGGCCATCCCCTCCCCCGTGCTACTGAACCGACGAATTCCTGTACAATCGGGATCCCCGGGAAATCACAAGAGGGACACCTAGTGGCCGCTGATAGCTCAAAGACAGCTGGTACACCTTCTCACACCTACCTCGTTATTCAGCTTGCTGGAAGAATACATTGCGAATGACCGATTCAAGAGTGCAAGGGAGAAGAGTGCTCCAAAGTAGATGTATACATCGCAGCCGGGTTTTCCAGCAATTTACCTTTCTGATGAGCTGGTACTGCACTTTACGCCCACATAGAGCACCTGACTGGGTGGGGGACTGCGTGCGCATGAAGGTGGCTGAGGGCAATGGGAGCAAAGCAACCTGGGACACAGGGGACCCAGCCCCTTTCCTCTGCTTTCGTCTATAGGTCGGGGTGCCTTTTTAAGGACCTTCGATTAAAAAAAGCTGAGCTGCGTGGACAAATTACGCACGTCTACGTCTTAGAGGGATCTTCCCTGACCGGGAATCGAACCCGGGCCGCGGCGGTGAAAGCGCCGAATCCTAGCCACTAGACCACCAGGGAGGAGATGCTCTTGTGAGCCTGCCTTGCTCACTTCCTTATTGTGACTAAGCTAACTCCACTGTATAGATTGCCCATAAAGTACGAGTGAGGAAAAGTTAGGTGTCACACAGTGTGTTTGTCATAAGCAATTACCTTTATCCTCCTGCAAAAGCCTTTTTACTCTGCAATCACCTCTTGCTGGACAGCCTGCGCTGGAGCAGCCAGCATGAAAAGGGAGCTGAGTAAGGCAGGGCCTAGGGTCTCACCAGGGTGGCCGAGTGGTTAAGGCGTTGGACTTAAGATCCAATGGACAGTTGTCCGCATGGGTTCGAGCCCCATCCCTGGTATGGGTTTTCAGCGGGTGTGTAGGAACTTGCAGATGCTTTTTTAAAGCATTTTCCTCTGCCCTCCTCACCCTCCCAGTGCCCTTCCTTAACAGTCCCAATTCACGTCTCAGCTGTGGGGTCTGCTGCTACTCTGCACTTAGCATGGATGCTTCCCAAAGCAATGCAGTGCCACCTACGCAGAGCCCCTGCTTAGAGAAATACACCTCCTATGTCTTTTCCCACTGAAGGGAGCAGGAGGAAGTACTTGCTTCCTGGGGAACATGGGCCTGCCACTGGAATTTGTTAACCCGCCTCTTGCGGATTTCTCCCCTTTCTTTGATTTACACCTGCAGGCTCTCCCTTGCCATCGGAGCAGGATCTGCTGATGCAGGCCCGGCTGGATCAAATGTGCAAAGGCTTGTCCCCAGGCCTCGGGAAAAAATTGAGCAGAGATTCCCGCCTCCGCCTCCGCCTCCTCTTGCCTTCCGAACGGGCTTCCAAACGGGCTTCCAAACGGGCAATGCCCTGACGGGTCCCCCACGCCCCATCCTGCCCATGCCCACACCCCTGTATATGAGGGTGACCCATGTCCCTCACCCTCCATGCTCGAACGGAAGACACGTGTGTCCTGAGGGGAGCGCCAGACAGGCATTTCTCCGGCCAGGCAGACCCCTGCAGCACCCGTTAGGCTCCAAAGCCTGTACATTCCCAAGATGCCACTGGTCACTATGCAAATCAGACAGCCCTGGCCACACCCTCTCCGCCGCTGGGCTCTGCTGCTTTCGGTACGTGCAGCTCAGCTTTTTCTTACCCTGAACCAGACTTCCGTTTCAGCAAAAAGGTGGGTTGCAGTGGGTCCGGGATGCCATTTGGAGACAAAGCCTGCGGCCCTGTCAAAGATGACTTCCTGCCGCACACCATGTGGTCAGAAGCCTACGAAAAGAAGCGCACCTCGGAATACAGAATCTCACTTCCTCAAGAGCCTTGCACAAGAGATTTTCCTCCCGCCGAGGAAAGCAACTCAAAGGGAACCTTGCGAAAATCAAATTAGGAGCCAGATTGCGGGATGCTAGGCAAACTGTTTGTCAGAAAAGCAAATTCATTTTGAGAAGCCCTGACCTGCGGGAAGGAAAAGCATTCAAGGGCAGAAGAAGGACTGTTCCCTGACCGGGAATCGAACCCAGGCCGCAGCGGTGAGAGCGCCGAATCCTAACCACTAGACCACCAGGGAACCCACAGCCATACAGCAAAAGTTCCTACACTGCTCTCCTAGTGACAAAGCTCATGGGGGCTGAAAGCATATTTTATTCTACAGCGAATATGAATCAGAACTTGAAAAAACACTCATGATTCCACCAGACTGTTTGTCACTTCCAAGCACAGGCCATCCCCTCCCCCGTGCTACTGAACCGACGAATTCCTGTACAATCGGGATCCCCGGGAAATCACAAGAGGGACACCTAGTGGCCGCTGATAGCTCAAAGACAGCTGGTACACCTTCTCACACCTACCTCGTTATTCAGCTTGCTGGAAGAATACATTGCGAATGACCGATTCAAGAGTGCAAGGGAGAAGAGTGCTCCAAAGTAGATGTATACATCGCAGCCGGGTTTTCCAGCAATTTACCTTTATGATGAGCTGGTACTGCACTTTACGCCCACATAGAGCACCTGACTGGGTGGGGGACTGCGTGCGCATGAAGGTGGCTGAGGGCAATGGGAGCAAAGCAACCTGGGACACAGGGGACCCAGCCCCTTTCCTCTGCTTTCGTCTATAGGTTGGGGTGCCTTTTTAAGGACCTTCGATTAAAAAAAGCTGAGCTGCGTGGACAAATTACGCACGTCTACGTCTTAGAGGGATCTTCCCTGACCGGGAATCGAACCCGGGCCGCGGCGGTGAAAGCGCCGAATCCTAGCCACTAGACCACCAGGGAGGAGATGCTCTTGTGAGCCTGCCTTGCTCACTTCCTTATTGTGACTAAGCTAACTCCACTGTATAGATTGCCCATAAAGTACGAGTGGGGAAAAGTTAGGTGTCACACAGTGTGTTTGTCATAAGCAATTACCTTTATCCTCCTGCAAAAGCCTTTTTACTCTGCAATCACCTCTTGCTGGACAGCCTGCGCTGGAGCAGCCAGCATGAAAAGGGAGCTGAGTAAGGCAGGACCTAGGGTCTCACCAGGGTGGCCGAGTGGTTAAGGCGTTGGACTTAAGATCCAATGGACAGTTGTCCGCATGGGTTCGAGCCCCATCCCTGGTATGGGTTTTCAGCGGGTGTGTAGGAACTTGCTGATGCTTTTGTAAAGCATTTTCCTCTGCCCTCCTCACCCTCCCAGTGCCCTTCCTTAACAGTCCCAATTCACGTCTCAGCTGTGGGGTCTGCTGCTACTCTGCACTTAGCATGGATGTTTGCCAAAGCAATGCAGTGCCACCTACGCAGAGCCCCTGCTTAGAGAAATACACCTCCTATGTCTTTTCCCACTGAAGGGAGCAGGAGGAAGTACTTGCTTCCTGGGGAACATGGGCCTGCCACTGGAATTTGTTAACCCGCCTCTTGCGGATTTCTCCCCTTTCTTTGATTTACACCTGCAGGCTCTCCCTTGCCATCGGAGCAGGATCTGCTGATGCAGGCCCGGCTGGATCAAATGTGCAAAGGCTTGTCCCCAGGCCTCGGGAAAAAATTGAGCAGAGATTCCCGCCTCCGCCTCCGCCTCCTCTTGCCTTCCGAACGGGCTTCCAAACGGGCAATGCCCTGACGGGTCCCCCACGCCCCATCCTGCCCATGCCCACACCCCTGTATATGAGGGTGACCCATGTCCCTCACCCTCCATGCTCGAACGGAAGACACGTGTGTCCTGAGGGGAGCGCCAGACAGGCATTTCTCCGGCCAGGCAGACCCCTGCAGCACCCGTTAGGCTCCAAAGCCTGTACATTCCCAAGATGCCACTGGTCACTATGCAAATCAGACAGCCCTGGCCACACCCTCTCCGCCGCTGGGCTCTGCTGCTTTCGGTACGTGCAGCTCAGCTTTTTCTTACCCTGAACCAGACTTCCGTTTCAGCAAAAAGGTGGGTTGCAGTGGGTCCGGGATGCCATTTGGAGACAAAGCCTGCGGCCCTGTCAAAGATGACTTCCTGCCGCACACCATGTGGTCAGAAGCCTACGAAAAGAAGCGCACCTCGGAATACAGAATCTCACTTCCTCAAGAGCCTTGCACAAGAGATTTTCCTCCCGCCGAGGAAAGCAACTCAAAGGGAACCTTGCGAAAATCAAATTAGGAGCCAGATTGCGGGATGCTAGGCAAACTGTTTGTCAGAAAAGCAAATTCATTTTGAGAAGCCCTGACCTGCGGGAAGTAAAAGCATTCAAGGGCAGAAGAAGGACTGTTCCCTGACCGGGAATCGAACCCGGGCCGCGGCGGTGAGAGCGCAGAATCCTAACCACTAGACCACCAGGGAACCCAGAGCCATACAGCAAAAGTTCCTACACTGCTCTCCTAGTGACAAAGCTCATGGGGGCTGAAAGCATATTTTATTCTACAGCGAATATGAATCAGAACTTGAAAAAACACTCATGATTCCACCAGACTGTTTGTCACTTCCAAGCACAGGCCATCCCCTCCCCCGTGCTACTGAACCGACGAATTCCTGTACAATCGGGATCCCCGGGAAATCACAAGAGGGACACCTAGTGGCCGCTGATAGCTCAAAGACAGCTGGTACACCTTCTCACACCTACCTCGTTATTCAGCTTGCTGGAAGAATACATTGCGAATGACCGATTCAAGAGTGCAAGGGAGAAGAGTGCTCCAAAGTAGATGTATACATCGCAGCCGGGTTTTCCAGCAATTTACCTTTCTGATGAGCTGGTACTGCACTTTACGCCCACATAGAGCACCTGACTGGGTGGGGGACTGCGTGCGCATGAAGGTGGCTGAGGGCAATGGGAGCAAAGCAACCTGGGACACAGGGGACCCAGCCCCTTTCCTCTGCTTTCGTCTATAGGTCGGGGTGCCTTTTTAAGGACCTTCGATTAAAAAAAGCTGAGCTGCGTGGACAAATTACGCACGTCTACGTCTTAGAGGGATCTTCCCTGACCGGGAATCGAACCCGGGCCGCGGCGGTGAAAGCGCCGAATCCTAGCCACTAGACCACCAGGGAGGAGATGCTCTTGTGAGCCTGCCTTGCTCACTTCCTTATTGTGACTAAGCTAACTCCACTGTATAGATTGCCCATAAAGTACGAGTGGGGAAAAGTTAGGTGTCACACAGTGTGTTTGTCATAAGCAATTACCTTTATCCTCCTGCAAAAGCCTTTTTACTCTGCAATCACCTCTTGCTGGACAGCCTGCGCTGGAGCAGCCAGCATGAAAAGGGAGCTGAGTAAGGCAGGGCCTAGGGTCTCACCAGGGTGGCCGAGTGGTTAAGGCGTTGGACTTAAGATCCAATGGACAGTTGTCCGCATGGGTTCGAGCCCCATCCCTGGTATGGGTTTTCAGCGGGTGTGTAGGAACTTGCAGATGCTTTTTAAAGCATTTTCCTCTGCCCTCCTCACCCTCCCAGTGCCCTTCCTTAACAGTCCCAATTCACGTCTCAGCTGTGGGGTCTGCTGCTACTCTGCACTTAGCATGGATGCTTCCCAAAGCAATGCAGTGCCACCTACGCAGAGCCCCTGCTTAGAGAAATACACCTCCTATGTCTTTTCCCACTGAAGGGAGCAGGAGGAAGTACTTGCTTCCTGGGGAACATGGGCCTGCCACTGGAATTTGTTAACCCGCCTCTTGCGGATTTCTCCCCTTTCTTTGATTTACACCTGCAGGCTCTCCCTTGCCATCGGAGCAGGATCTGCTGATGCAGGCCCGGCTGGATCAAATGTGCAAAGGCTTGTCCCCAGGCCTCGGGAAAAAATTGAGCAGAGATTCCCGCCTCCGCCTCCGCCTCCTCTTGCCTTCCGAACGGGCTTCCAAACGGGCTTCCAAACGGGCAATGCCCTGACGGGTCCCCCACGCCCCATCCTGCCCATGCCCACACCCCTGTATATGAGGGTGACCCATGTCCCTCACCCTCCATGCTCGAACGGAAGACACGTGTGTCCTGAGGGGAGCGCCAGACAGGCATTTCTCCGGCCAGGCAGACCCCTGCAGCACCCGTTAGGCTCCAAAGCCTGTACATTCCCAAGATGCCACTGGTCACTATGCAAATCAGACAGCCCTGGCCACACCCTCTCCGCCGCTGGGCTCTGCTGCTTTCGGTACGTGCAGCTCAGCTTTTTCTTACCCTAAACCAGACTTCCGTTTCAGCAAAAAGGTGGGTTGCAGTGGGTCCGGGATGCCATTTGGAGACAAAGCCTGCGGCCCTGTCAAAGATGACTTCCTGCCGCACACCATGTGGTCAGAAGCCTACGAAAAGAAGCGCACCTCGGAATACAGAATGTCACTTCCTCAAGAGCCTTGCACAAGAGATTTTCCTCCCGCCGAGGAAAGCAACTCAAAGGGAACCTTGCGAAAATCAAATTAGGAGCCAGATTGCGGGATGCTAGGCAAACTGTTTGTCAGAAAAGCAAATTCATTTTGAGAAGCCCTGACCTGCGGGAAGGAAAAGCATTCAAGGGCAGAAGAAGGACTGTTCCCTGACCGGGAATCGAACCCGGGCCGCGGCGGTGAGAGCGCCGAATCCTAACCACTAGACCACCAGGGAACCCAGAGCCATACAGCAAAAGTTCCTACACTGCTCTCCTAGTGACAAAGCTCATGGGGGCTGAAAGCATATTTTATTCTACAGCGAATATGAATCAGAACTTGAAAAAACACTCATGATTCCACCAGACTGTTTGTCACTTCCAAGCACAGGCCATCCCCTCCCCCGTGCTACTGAACCGACGAATTCCTGTACAATCGGGATCCCCGGGAAATCACAAGAGGGACACCTAGTGGCCGCTGATAGCTCAAAGACAGCTGGTACACCTTCTCACACCTACCTCGTTATTCAGCTTGCTGGAAGAATACATTGCGAATGACCGATTCAAGAGTGCAAGGGAGAAGAGTGCTCCAAAGTAGATGTATACATCGCAGCCGGGTTTTCCAGCAATTTACCTTTCTGATGAGCTGGTACTGCACTTTACGCCCACATAGAGCACCTGACTGGGTGGGGGACTGCGTGCGCATGAAGGTGGCTGAGGGCAATGGGAGCAAAGCAACCTGGGACACAGGGGACCCAGCCCCTTTCCTCTGCTTTCGTCTATAGGTCGGGGTGCCTTTTTAAGGACCTTCGATTAAAAAAAGCTGAGCTGCGTGGACAAATTACGCACGTCTACGTCTTAGAGGGATCTTCCCTGACCGGGAATCGAACCCGGGCCGCGGCGGTGAAAGCGCCGAATCCTAGCCACTAGACCACCAGGGAGGAGATGCTCTTGTGAGCCTGCCTTGCTCACTTCCTTATTGTGACTAAGCTAACTCCACTGTATAGATTGCCCATAAAGTACGAGTGAGGAAAAGTTAGGTGTCACACAGTGTGTTTGTCATAAGCAATTACCTTTATCCTCCTGCAAAAGCCTTTTTACTCTGCAATCACCTCTTGCTGGACAGCCTGCGCTGGAGCAGCCAGCATGAAAAGGGAGCTGAGTAAGGCAGGGCCTAGGGTCTCACCAGGGTGGCCGAGTGGTTAAGGCGTTGGACTTAAGATCCAATGGACAGTTGTCCGCATGGGTTCGAGCCCCATCCCTGGTATGGGTTTTCAGCGGGTGTGTAGGAACTTGCAGATGCTTTTTTAAAGCATTTTCCTCTGCCCTCCTCACCCTCCCAGTGCCCTTCCTTAACAGTCCCAATTCACGTCTCAGCTGTGGGGTCTGCTGCTACTCTGCACTTAGCATGGATGCTTCCCAAAGCAATGCAGTGCCACCTACGCAGAGCCCCTGCTTAGAGAAATACACCTCCTATGTCTTTTCCCACTGAAGGGAGCAGGAGGAAGTACTTGCTTCCTGGGGAACATGGGCCTGCCACTGGAATTTGTTAACCCGCCTCTTGCGGATTTCTCCCCTTTCTTTGATTTACACCTGCAGGCTCTCCCTTGCCATCGGAGCAGGATCTGCTGATGCAGGCCCGGCTGGATCAAATGTGCAAAGGCTTGTCCCCAGGCCTCGGGAAAAAATTGAGCAGAGATTCCCGCCTCCGCCTCCGCCTCCTCTTGCCTTCCGAACGGGCTTCCAAACGGGCTTCCAAACGGGCTTCCAAACGGGCAATGCCCTGACGGGTCCCCCACGCCCCATCCTGCCCATGCCCACACCCCTGTATATGAGGGTGACCCATGTCCCTCACCCTCCATGCTCGAACGGAAGACACGTGTGTCCTGAGGGGAGCGCCAGACAGGCATTTCTCCGGCCAGGCAGACCCCTGCAGCACCCGTTAGGCTCCAAAGCCTGTACATTCCCAAGATGCCACTGGTCACTATGCAAATCAGACAGCCCTGGCCACACCCTCTCCGCCGCTGGGCTCTGCTGCTTTCGGTACGTGCAGCTCAGCTTTTTCTTACCCTGAACCAGACTTCCGTTTCAGCAAAAAGGTGGGTTGCAGTGGGTCCGGGATGCCATTTGGAGACAAAGCCTGCGGCCCTGTCAAAGATGACTTCCTGCCGCACACCATGTGGTCAGAAGCCTACGAAAAGAAGCGCACCTCGGAATACAGAATCTCACTTCCTCAAGAGCCTTGCACAAGAGATTTTCCTCCCGCCGAGGAAAGCAACTCAAAGGGAACCTTGCGAAAATCAAATTAGGAGCCAGATTGCGGGATGCTAGGCAAACTGTTTGTCAGAAAAGCAAATTCATTTTGAGAAGCCCTGACCTGCGGGAAGGAAAAGCATTCAAGGGCAGAAGAAGGACTGTTCCCTGACCGGGAATCGAACCCAGGCCGCAGCGGTGAGAGCGCCGAATCCTAACCACTAGACCACCAGGGAACCCACAGCCATACAGCAAAAGTTCCTACACTGCTCTCCTAGTGACAAAGCTCATGGGGGCTGAAAGCATATTTTATTCTACAGCGAATATGAATCAGAACTTGAAAAAACACTCATGATTCCACCAGACTGTTTGTCACTTCCAAGCACAGGCCATCCCCTCCCCCGTGCTACTGAACCGACGAATTCCTGTACAATCGGGATCCCCGGGAAATCACAAGAGGGACACCTAGTGGCCGCTGATAGCTCAAAGACAGCTGGTACACCTTCTCACACCTACCTCGTTATTCAGCTTGCTGGAAGAATACATTGCGAATGACCGATTCAAGAGTGCAAGGGAGAAGAGTGCTCCAAAGTAGATGTATACATCGCAGCCGGGTTTTCCAGCAATTTACCTTTATGATGAGCTGGTACTGCACTTTACGCCCACATAGAGCACCTGACTGGGTGGGGGACTGCGTGCGCATGAAGGTGGCTGAGGGCAATGGGAGCAAAGCAACCTGGGACACAGGGGACCCAGCCCCTTTCCTCTGCTTTCGTCTATAGGTTGGGGTGCCTTTTTAAGGACCTTCGATTAAAAAAAGCTGAGCTGCGTGGACAAATTACGCACGTCTACGTCTTAGAGGGATCTTCCCTGACCGGGAATCGAACCCGGGCCGCGGCGGTGAAAGCGCCGAATCCTAGCCACTAGACCACCAGGGAGGAGATGCTCTTGTGAGCCTGCCTTGCTCACTTCCTTATTGTGACTAAGCTAACTCCACTGTATAGATTGCCCATAAAGTACGAGTGGGGAAAAGTTAGGTGTCACACAGTGTGTTTGTCATAAGCAATTACCTTTATCCTCCTGCAAAAGCCTTTTTACTCTGCAATCACCTCTTGCTGGACAGCCTGCGCTGGAGCAGCCAGCATGAAAAGGGAGCTGAGTAAGGCAGGACCTAGGGTCTCACCAGGGTGGCCGAGTGGTTAAGGCGTTGGACTTAAGATCCAATGGACAGTTGTCCGCATGGGTTCGAGCCCCATCCCTGGTATGGGTTTTCAGCGGGTGTGTAGGAACTTGCAGATGCTTTTGTAAAGCATTTTCCTCTGCCCTCCTCACCCTCCCAGTGCCCTTCCTTAACAGTCCCAATTCACGTCTCAGCTGTGGGGTCTGCTGCTACTCTGCACTTAGCATGGATGTTTGCCAAAGCAATGCAGTGCCACCTACGCAGAGCCCCTGCTTAGAGAAATACACCTCCTATGTCTTTTCCCACTGAAGGGAGCAGGAGGAAGTACTTGCTTCCTGGGGAACATGGGCCTGCCACTGGAATTTGTTAACCCGCCTCTTGCGGATTTCTCCCCTTTCTTTGATTTACACCTGCAGGCTCTCCCTTGCCATCGGAGCAGGATCTGCTGATGCAGGCCCGGCTGGATCAAATGTGCAAAGGCTTGTCCCCAGGCCTCGGGAAAAAATTGAGCAGAGATTCCCGCCTCCGCCTCCGCCTCCTCTTGCCTTCCGAACGGGCTTCCAAACGGGCTTCCAAACGGGCTTCCAAACGGGCAATGCCCTGACGGGTCCCCCACGCCCCATCCTGCCCATGCCCACACCCCTGTATATGAGGGTGACCCATGTCCCTCACCCTCCATGCTCGAACGGAAGACACGTGTGTCCTGAGGGGAGCGCCAGACAGGCATTTCTCCGGCCAGGCAGACCCCTGCAGCACCCGTTAGGCTCCAAAGCCTGTACATTCCCAAGATGCCACTGGTCACTATGCAAATCAGACAGCCCTGGCCACACCCTCTCCGCCGCTGGGCTCTGCTGCTTTCGGTACGTGCAGCTCAGCTTTTTCTTACCCTGAACCAGACTTCCGTTTCAGCAAAAAGGTGGGTTGCAGTGGGTCCGGGATGCCATTTGGAGACAAAGCCTGCGGCCCTGTCAAAGATGACTTCCTGCCGCACACCATGTGGTCAGAAGCCTACGAAAAGAAGCGCACCTCGGAATACAGAATCTCACTTCCTCAAGAGCCTTGCACAAGAGATTTTCCTCCCGCCGAGGAAAGCAACTCAAAGGGAACCTTGCGAAAATCAAATTAGGAGCCAGATTGCGGGATGCTAGGCAAACTGTTTGTCAGAAAAGCAAATTCATTTTGAGAAGCCCTGACCTGCGGGAAGGAAAAGCATTCAAGGGCAGAAGAAGGACTGTTCCCTGACCGGGAATCGAACCCAGGCCGCAGCGGTGAGAGCGCCGAATCCTAACCACTAGACCACCAGGGAACCCACAGCCATACAGCAAAAGTTCCTACACTGCTCTCCTAGTGACAAAGCTCATGGGGGCTGAAAGCATATTTTATTCTACAGCGAATATGAATCAGAACTTGAAAAAACACTCATGATTCCACCAGACTGTTTGTCACTTCCAAGCACAGGCCATCCCCTCCCCCGTGCTACTGAACCGACGAATTCCTGTACAATCGGGATCCCCGGGAAATCACAAGAGGGACACCTAGTGGCCGCTGATAGCTCAAAGACAGCTGGTACACCTTCTCACACCTACCTCGTTATTCAGCTTGCTGGAAGAATACATTGCGAATGACCGATTCAAGAGTGCAAGGGAGAAGAGTGCTCCAAAGTAGATGTATACATCGCAGCCGGGTTTTCCAGCAATTTACCTTTATGATGAGCTGGTACTGCACTTTACGCCCACATAGAGCACCTGACTGGGTGGGGGACTGCGTGCGCATGAAGGTGGCTGAGGGCAATGGGAGCAAAGCAACCTGGGACACAGGGGACCCAGCCCCTTTCCTCTGCTTTCGTCTATAGGTTGGGGTGCCTTTTTAAGGACCTTCGATTAAAAAAAGCTGAGCTGCGTGGACAAATTACGCACGTCTACGTCTTAGAGGGATCTTCCCTGACCGGGAATCGAACCCGGGCCGCGGCGGTGAAAGCGCCGAATCCTAGCCACTAGACCACCAGGGAGGAGATGCTCTTGTGAGCCTGCCTTGCTCACTTCCTTATTGTGACTAAGCTAACTCCACTGTATAGATTGCCCATAAAGTACGAGTGGGGAAAAGTTAGGTGTCACACAGTGTGTTTGTCATAAGCAATTACCTTTATCCTCCTGCAAAAGCCTTTTTACTCTGCAATCACCTCTTGCTGGACAGCCTGCGCTGGAGCAGCCAGCATGAAAAGGGAGCTGAGTAAGGCAGGACCTAGGGTCTCACCAGGGTGGCCGAGTGGTTAAGGCGTTGGACTTAAGATCCAATGGACAGTTGTCCGCATGGGTTCGAGCCCCATCCCTGGTATGGGTTTTCAGCGGGTGTGTAGGAACTTGCAGATGCTTTTGTAAAGCATTTTCCTCTGCCCTCCTCACCCTCCCAGTGCCCTTCCTTAACAGTCCCAATTCACGTCTCAGCTGTGGGGTCTGCTGCTACTCTGCACTTAGCATGGATGTTTGCCAAAGCAATGCAGTGCCACCTACGCAGAGCCCCTGCTTAGAGAAATACACCTCCTATGTCTTTTCCCACTGAAGGGAGCAGGAGGAAGTACTTGCTTCCTGGGGAACATGGGCCTGCCACTGGAATTTGTTAACCCGCCTCTTGCGGATTTCTCCCCTTTCTTTGATTTACACCTGCAGGCTCTCCCTTGCCATCGGAGCAGGATCTGCTGATGCAGGCCCGGCTGGATCAAATGTGCAAAGGCTTGTCCCCAGGCCTCGGGAAAAAATTGAGCAGAGATTCCCGCCTCCGCCTCCGCCTCCTCTTGCCTTCCGAACGGGCTTCCAAACGGGCAATGCCCTGACGGGTCCCCCACGCCCCATCCTGCCCATGCCCACACCCCTGTATATGAGGGTGACCCATGTCCCTCACCCTCCATGCTCGAACGGAAGACACGTGTGTCCTGAGGGGAGCGCCAGACAGGCATTTCTCCGGCCAGGCAGACCCCTGCAGCACCCGTTAGGCTCCAAAGCCTGTACATTCCCAAGATGCCACTGGTCACTATGCAAATCAGACAGCCCTGGCCACACCCTCTCCGCCGCTGGGCTCTGCTGCTTTCGGTACGTGCAGCTCAGCTTTTTCTTACCCTGAACCAGACTTCCGTTTCAGCAAAAAGGTGGGTTGCAGTGGGTCCGGGATGCCATTTGGAGACAAAGCCTGCGGCCCTGTCAAAGATGACTTCCTGCCGCACACCATGTGGTCAGAAGCCTACGAAAAGAAGCGCACCTCGGAATACAGAATCTCACTTCCTCAAGAGCCTTGCACAAGAGATTTTCCTCCCGCCGAGGAAAGCAACTCAAAGGGAACCTTGCGAAAATCAAATTAGGAGCCAGATTGCGGGATGCTAGGCAAACTGTTTGTCAGAAAAGCAAATTCATTTTGAGAAGCCCTGACCTGCGGGAAGTAAAAGCATTCAAGGGCAGAAGAAGGACTGTTCCCTGACCGGGAATCGAACCCGGGCCGCGGCGGTGAGAGCGCAGAATCCTAACCACTAGACCACCAGGGAACCCAGAGCCATACAGCAAAAGTTCCTACACTGCTCTCCTAGTGACAAAGCTCATGGGGGCTGAAAGCATATTTTATTCTACAGCGAATATGAATCAGAACTTGAAAAAACACTCATGATTCCACCAGACTGTTTGTCACTTCCAAGCACAGGCCATCCCCTCCCCCGTGCTACTGAACCGACGAATTCCTGTACAATCGGGATCCCCGGGAAATCACAAGAGGGACACCTAGTGGCCGCTGATAGCTCAAAGACAGCTGGTACACCTTCTCACACCTACCTCGTTATTCAGCTTGCTGGAAGAATACATTGCGAATGACCGATTCAAGAGTGCAAGGGAGAAGAGTGCTCCAAAGTAGATGTATACATCGCAGCCGGGTTTTCCAGCAATTTACCTTTCTGATGAGCTGGTACTGCACTTTACGCCCACATAGAGCACCTGACTGGGTGGGGGACTGCGTGCGCATGAAGGTGGCTGAGGGCAATGGGAGCAAAGCAACCTGGGACACAGGGGACCCAGCCCCTTTCCTCTGCTTTCGTCTATAGGTCGGGGTGCCTTTTTAAGGACCTTCGATTAAAAAAAGCTGAGCTGCGTGGACAAATTACGCAAGTCTACGTCTTAGAGGGATCTTCCCTGACCGGGAATCGAACCCGGGCCGCGGCGGTGAAAGCGCCGAATCCTAGCCACTAGACCACCAGGGAGGAGATGCTCTTGTGAGCCTGCCTTGCTCACTTCCTTATTGTGACTAAGCTAACTCCACTGTATAGATTGCCCATAAAGTACGAGTGGGGAAAAGTTAGGTGTCACACAGTGTGTTTGTCATAAGCAATTACCTTTATCCTCCTGCAAAAGCCTTTTTACTCTGCAATCACCTCTTGCTGGACAGCCTGCGCTGGAGCAGCCAGCATGAAAAGGGAGCTGAGTAAGGCAGGGCCTAGGGTCTCACCAGGGTGGCCGAGTGGTTAAGGCGTTGGACTTAAGATCCAATGGACAGTTGTCCGCATGGGTTCGAGCCCCATCCCTGGTATGGGTTTTCAGCGGGTGTGTAGGAACTTGCAGATGCTTTTTTAAAGCATTTTCCTCTGCCCTCCTCACCCTCCCAGTGCCCTTCCTTAACAGTCCCAATTCACGTCTCAGCTGTGGGGTCTGCTGCTACTCTGCACTTAGCATGGATGCTTCCCAAAGCAATGCAGTGCCACCTACGCAGAGCCCCTGCTTAGAGAAATACACCTCCTATGTCTTTTCCCACTGAAGGGAGCAGGAGGAAGTACTTGCTTCCTGGGGAACATGGGCCTGCCACTGGAATTTGTTAACCCGCCTCTTGCGGATTTCTCCCCTTTCTTTGATTTAAACCTGCAGGCTCTCCCTTGCCATCGGAGCAGGATCTGCTGATGCAGGCCCGGCTGGATCAAATGTGCAAAGGCTTGTCCCCAGGCCTCGGGAAAAAATTGAGCAGAGATTCCCGCCTCCGCCTCCGCCTCCTCTTGCCTTCCGAACGGGCTTCCAAACGGGCAATGCCCTGACGGGTCCCCCACGCCCCATCCTGCCCATGCCCACACCCCTGTATATGAGGGTGACCCATGTCCCTCACCCTCCATGCTCGAACGGAAGACACGTGTGTCCTGAGGGGAGCGCCAGACAGGCATTTCTCCGGCCAGGCAGACCCCTGCAGCACCCGTTAGGCTCCAAAGCCTGTACATTCCCAAGATGCCACTGGTCACTATGCAAATCAGACAGCCCTGGCCACACCCTCTCCGCCGCTGGGCTCTGCTGCTTTCGGTACGTGCAGCTCAGCTTTTTCTTACCCTGAACCAGACTTCCGTTTCAGCAAAAAGGTGGGTTGCAGTGGGTCCGGGATGCCATTTGGAGACAAAGCCTGCGGCCCTGTCAAAGATGACTTCCTGCCGCACACCATGTGGTCAGAAGCCTACGAAAAGAAGCGCACCTCGGAATACAGAATCTCACTTCCTCAAGAGCCTTGCACAAGAGATTTTCCTCCCGCCGAGGAAAGCAACTCAAAGGGAACCTTGCGAAAATCAAATTAGGAGCCAGATTGCGGGATGCTAGGCAAACTGTTTGTCAGAAAAGCAAATTCATTTTGAGAAGCCCTGACCTGCGGGAAGGAAAAGCATTCAAGGGCAGAAGAAGGACTGTTCCCTGACCGGGAATCGAACCCGGGCCGCGGCGGTGAGAGCGCCGAATCCTAACCACTAGACCACCAGGGAACCCAGAGCCATACAGCAAAAGTTCCTACACTGCTCTCCTAGTGACAAAGCTCATGGGGGCTGAAAGCATATTTTATTCTACAGCGAATATGAATCAGAACTTGAAAAAACACTCATGATTCCACCAGACTGTTTGTCACTTCCAAGCACAGGCCATCCCCTCCCCCGTGCTACTGAACCGACGAATTCCTGTACAATCGGGATCCCCGGGAAATCACAAGAGGGACACCTAGTGGCCGCTGATAGCTCAAAGACAGCTGGTACACCTTCTCACACCTACCTCGTTATTCAGCTTGCTGGAAGAATACATTGCGAATGACCGATTCAAGAGTGCAAGGGAGAAGAGTGCTCCAAAGTAGATGTATACATCGCAGCCGGGTTTTCCAGCAATTTACCTTTCTGATGAGCTGGTACTGCACTTTACGCCCACATAGAGCACCTGACTGGGTGGGGGACTGCGTGCGCATGAAGGTGGCTGAGGGCAATGGGAGCAAAGCAACCTGGGACACAGGGGACCCAGCCCCTTTCCTCTGCTTTCGTCTATAGGTCTCGGGTGCCTTTTTAAGGACCTTCGATTAAAAAAAGCTGAGCTGCGTGGACAAATTACGCACGTCTACGTCTTAGAGGGATCTTCCCTGACCGGGAATCGAACCCGGGCCGCGGCGGTGAAAGCGCCGAATCCTAGCCACTAGACCACCAGGGAGGAGATGCTCTTGTGAGCCTGCCTTGCTCACTTCCTTATTGTGACTAAGCTAACTCCACTGTATAGATTGCCCATAAAGTACGAGTGGGGAAAAGTTAGGTGTCACACAGTGTGTTTGTCATAAGCAATTACCTTTATCCTCCTGCAAAAGCCTTTTTACTCTGCAATCACCTCTTGCTGGACAGCCTGCGCTGGAGCAGCCAGCATGAAAAGGGAGCTGAGTAAGGCAGGACCTAGGGTCTCACCAGGGTGGCCGAGTGGTTAAGGCGTTGGACTTAAGATCCAATGGACAGTTGTCCGCATGGGTTCGAGCCCCATCCCTGGTATGGGTTTTCAGCGGGTGTGTAGGAACTTGCAGATGCTTTTGTAAAGCATTTTCCTCTGCCCTCCTCACCCTCCCAGTGCCCTTCCTTAACAGTCCCAATTCACGTCTCAGCTGTGGGGTCTGCTGCTACTCTGCACTTAGCATGGATGTTTGCCAAAGCAATGCAGTGCCACCTACGCAGAGCCCCTGCTTAGAGAAATACACCTCCTATGTCTTTTCCCACTGAAGGGAGCAGGAGGAAGTACTTGCTTCCTGGGGAACATGGGCCTGCCACTGGAATTTGTTAACCCGCCTCTTGCGGATTTCTCCCCTTTCTTTGATTTACACCTGCAGGCTCTCCCTTGCCATCGGAGCAGGATCTGCTGATGCAGGCCCGGCTGGATCAAATGTGCAAAGGCTTGTCCCCAGGCCTCGGGAAAAAATTGAGCAGAGATTCCCGCCTCCGCCTCCGCCTCTTCTTGCCTTCCGAACGGGCTTCCAAACGGGCAATGCCCTGACGGGTCCCCCACGCCCCCTCCTGCCCATGCCCACACC
Organism: Triturus cristatus; assembly: GCF_964204655.1. NCBI lineage: Eukaryota > Metazoa > Chordata > Amphibia > Caudata > Salamandridae > Triturus > Triturus cristatus. The sequence continues at coordinate 576,051,762 of NC_140588.1, forward strand.
CCTGTATATGAGGGTGACCCATGTCCCTCACCCTCCATGCTCGAACGGAAGACACGTGTGTCCTGAGGGGAGCGCCAGACAGGCATTTCTCCGGCCAGGCAGACCCCTGCAGCACCCGTTAGGCTCCAAAGCCTGTACATTCCCAAGATGCCACTGGTCACTATGCAAATCAGACAGCCCTGGCCACACCCTCTCCGCCGCTGGGCTCTGCTGCTTTCGGTACGTGCAGCTCAGCTTTTTCTTACCCTGAACCAGACTTCCGTTTCAGCAAAAAGGTGGGTTGCAGTGGGTCCGGGATGCCATTTGGAGACAAAGCCTGCGGCCCTGTCAAAGATGACTTCCTGCCGCACACCATGTGGTCAGAAGCCTACGAAAAGAAGCGCACCTCGGAATACAGAATCTCACTTCCTCAAGAGCCTTGCACAAGAGATTTTCCTCCCGCCGAGGAAAGCAACTCAAAGGGAACCTTGCGAAAATCAAATTAGGAGCCAGATTGCGGGATGCTAGGCAAACTGTTTGTCAGAAAAGCAAATTCATTTTGAGAAGCCCTGACCTGCGGGAAGGAAAAGCATTCATGGGCAGAAGAAGGACTGTTCCCTGACCGGGAATCGAACCCGGGCCGCGGCGGTGAGAGCGCCGAATCCTAACCACTAGACCACCAGGGAACCCAGAGCCATACAGCAAAAGTTCCTACACTGCTCTCCTAGTGACAAAGCTCATGGGGGCTGAAAGCATATTTTATTCTACAGCGAATATGAATCAGAACTTGAAAAAACACTCATGATTCCACCAGACTGTTTGTCACTTCCAAGCACAGGCCATCCCCTCCCCCGTGCTACTGAACCGACGAATTCCTGTACAATCGGGATCCCCGGGAAATCACAAGAGGGACACCTAGTGGCCGCTGATAGCTCAAAGACAGCTGGTACACCTTCTCACACCTACCTCGTTATTCAGCTTGCTGGAAGAATACATTGCGAATGACCGATTCAAGAGTGCAAGGGAGAAGAGTGCTCCAAAGTAGATGTATACATCGCAGCCGGGTTTTCCAGCAATTTACCTTTCTGATGAGCTGGTACTGCACTTTACGCCCACATAGAGCACCTGACTGGGTGGGGGACTGCGTGCGCATGAAGGTGGCTGAGGGCAATGGGAGCAAAGCAACCTGGGACACAGGGGACCCAGCCCCTTTCCTCTGCTTTCGTCTATAGGTCGGGGTGCCTTTTTAAGGACCTTCGATTAAAAAAAGCTGAGCTGCGTGGACAAATTACGCACGTCTACGTCTTAGAGGGATCTTCCCTGACCGGGAATCGAACCCGGGCCGCGGCGGTGAAAGCGCCGAATCCTAGCCACTAGACCACCAGGGAGGAGATGCTCTTGTGAGCCTGCCTTGCTCACTTCCTTATTGTGACTAAGCTAACTCCACTGTATAGATTGCCCATAAAGTACGAGTGGGGAAAAGTTAGGTGTCACACAGTGTGTTTGTCATAAGCAATTACCTTTATCCTCCTGCAAAAGCCTTTTTACTCTGCAATCACCTCTTGCTGGACAGCCTGCGCTGGAGCAGCCAGCATGAAAAGGGAGCTGAGTAAGGCAGGACCTAGGGTCTCACCAGGGTGGCCGAGTGGTTAAGGCGTTGGACTTAAGATCCAATGGACAGTTGTCCGCATGGGTTCGAGCCCCATCCCTGGTATGGGTTTTCAGCGGGTGTGTAGGAACTTGCAGATGCTTTTGTAAAGCATTTTCCTCTGCCCTCCTCACCCTCCCAGTGCCCTTCCTTAACAGTCCCAATTCACGTCTCAGCTGTGGGGTCTGCTGCTACTCTGCACTTAGCATGGATGTTTGCCAAAGCAATGCAGTGCCACCTACGCAGAGCCCCTGCTTAGAGAAATACACCTCCTATGTCTTTTCCCACTGAAGGGAGCAGGAGGAAGTACTTGCTTCCTGGGGAACATGGGCCTGCCACTGGAATTTGTTAACCCGCCTCTTGCGGATTTCTCCCCTTTCTTTGATTTACACCTGCAGGCTCTCCCTTGCCATCGGAGCAGGATCTGCTGATGCAGGCCCGGCTGGATCAAATGTGCAAAGGCTTGTCCCCAGGCCTCGGGAAAAAATTGAGCAGAGATTCCCGCCTCCGCCTCCGCCTCCTCTTGCCTTCCGAACGGGCTTCCAAACGGGCAATGCCCTGACGGGTCCCCCACGCCCCATCCTGCCCATGCCCACACCCCTGTATATGAGGGTGACCCATGTCCCTCACCCTCCATGCTCGAACGGAAGACACGTGTGTCCTGAGGGGAGCGCCAGACAGGCATTTCTCCGGCCAGGCAGACCCCTGCAGCACCCGTTAGGCTCCAAAGCCTGTACATTCCCAAGATGCCACTGGTCACTATGCAAATCAGACAGCCCTGGCCACACCCTCTCCGCCGCTGGGCTCTGCTGCTTTCGGTACGTGCAGCTCAGCTTTTTCTTACCCTGAACCAGACTTCCGTTTCAGCAAAAAGGTGGGTTGCAGTGGGTCCGGGATGCCATTTGGAGACAAAGCCTGCGGCCCTGTCAAAGATGACTTCCTGCCGCACACCATGTGGTCAGAAGCCTACGAAAAGAAGCGCACCTCGGAATACAGAATCTCACTTCCTCAAGAGCCTTGCACAAGAGATTTTCCTCCCGCCGAGGAAAGCAACTCAAAGGGAACCTTGCGAAAATCAAATTAGGAGCCAGATTGCGGGATGCTAGGCAAACTGTTTGTCAGAAAAGCAAATTCATTTTGAGAAGCCCTGACCTGCGGGAAGTAAAAGCATTCAAGGGCAGAAGAAGGACTGTTCCCTGACCGGGAATCGAACCCGGGCCGCGGCGGTGAGAGCGCAGAATCCTAACCACTAGACCACCAGGGAACCCAGAGCCATACAGCAAAAGTTCCTACACTGCTCTCCTAGTGACAAAGCTCATGGGGGCTGAAAGCATATTTTATTCTACAGCGAATATGAATCAGAACTTGAAAAAACACTCATGATTCCACCAGACTGTTTGTCACTTCCAAGCACAGGCCATCCCCTCCCCCGTGCTACTGAACCGACGAATTCCTGTACAATCGGGATCCCCGGGAAATCACAAGAGGGACACCTAGTGGCCGCTGATAGCTCAAAGACAGCTGGTACACCTTCTCACACCTACCTCGTTATTCAGCTTGCTGGAAGAATACATTGCGAATGACCGATTCAAGAGTGCAAGGGAGAAGAGTGCTCCAAAGTAGATGTATACATCGCAGCCGGGTTTTCCAGCAATTTACCTTTCTGATGAGCTGGTACTGCACTTTACGCCCACATAGAGCACCTGACTGGGTGGGGGACTGCGTGCGCATGAAGGTGGCTGAGGGCAATGGGAGCAAAGCAACCTGGGACACAGGGGACCCAGCCCCTTTCCTCTGCTTTCGTCTATAGGTCGGGGTGCCTTTTTAAGGACCTTCGATTAAAAAAAGCTGAGCTGCGTGGACAAATTACGCACGTCTACGTCTTAGAGGGATCTTCCCTGACCGGGAATCGAACCCGGGCCGCGGCGGTGAAAGCGCCGAATCCTAGCCACTAGACCACCAGGGAGGAGATGCTCTTGTGAGCCTGCCTTGCTCACTTCCTTATTGTGACTAAGCTAACTCCACTGTATAGATTGCCCATAAAGTACGAGTGGGGAAAAGTTAGGTGTCACACAGTGTGTTTGTCATAAGCAATTACCTTTATCCTCCTGCAAAAGCCTTTTTACTCTGCAATCACCTCTTGCTGGACAGCCTGCGCTGGAGCAGCCAGCATGAAAAGGGAGCTGAGTAAGGCAGGGCCTAGGGTCTCACCAGGGTGGCCGAGTGGTTAAGGCGTTGGACTTAAGATCCAATGGACAGTTGTCCGCATGGGTTCGAGCCCCATCCCTGGTATGGGTTTTCAGCGGGTGTGTAGGAACTTGCAGATGCTTTTTAAAGCATTTTCCTCTGCCCTCCTCACCCTCCCAGTGCCCTTCCTTAACAGTCCCAATTCACGTCTCAGCTGTGGGGTCTGCTGCTACTCTGCACTTAGCATGGATGCTTCCCAAAGCAATGCAGTGCCACCTACGCAGAGCCCCTGCTTAGAGAAATACACCTCCTATGTCTTTTCCCACTGAAGGGAGCAGGAGGAAGTACTTGCTTCCTGGGGAACATGGGCCTGCCACTGGAATTTGTTAACCCGCCTCTTGCGGATTTCTCCCCTTTCTTTGATTTACACCTGCAGGCTCTCCCTTGCCATCGGAGCAGGATCTGCTGATGCAGGCCCGGCTGGATCAAATGTGCAAAGGCTTGTCCCCAGGCCTCGGGAAAAAATTGAGCAGAGATTCCCGCCTCCGCCTCCGCCTCCTCTTGCCTTCCGAACGGGCTTCCAAACGGGCAATGCCCTGACGGGTCCCCCACGCCCCATCCTGCCCATGCCCACACCCCTGTATATGAGGGTGACCCATGTCCCTCACCCTCCATGCTCGAACGGAAGACACGTGTGTCCTGAGGGGAGCGCCAGACAGGCATTTCTCCGGCCAGGCAGACCCCTGCAGCACCCGTTAGGCTCCAAAGCCTGTACATTCCCAAGATGCCACTGGTCACTATGCAAATCAGACAGCCCTGGCCACACCCTCTCCGCCGCTGGGCTCTGCTGCTTTCGGTACGTGCAGCTCAGCTTTTTCTTACCCTAAACCAGACTTCCGTTTCAGCAAAAAGGTGGGTTGCAGTGGGTCCGGGATGCCATTTGGAGACAAAGCCTGCGGCCCTGTCAAAGATGACTTCCTGCCGCACACCATGTGGTCAGAAGCCTACGAAAAGAAGCGCACCTCGGAATACAGAATGTCACTTCCTCAAGAGCCTTGCACAAGAGATTTTCCTCCCGCCGAGGAAAGCAACTCAAAGGGAACCTTGCGAAAATCAAATTAGGAGCCAGATTGCGGGATGCTAGGCAAACTGTTTGTCAGAAAAGCAAATTCATTTTGAGAAGCCCTGACCTGCGGGAAGGAAAAGCATTCAAGGGCAGAAGAAGGACTGTTCCCTGACCGGGAATCGAACCCGGGCCGCGGCGGTGAGAGCGCCGAATCCTAACCACTAGACCACCAGGGAACCCAGAGCCATACAGCAAAAGTTCCTACACTGCTCTCCTAGTGACAAAGCTCATGGGGGCTGAAAGCATATTTTATTCTACAGCGAATATGAATCAGAACTTGAAAAAACACTCATGATTCCACCAGACTGTTTGTCACTTCCAAGCACAGGCCATCCCCTCCCCCGTGCTACTGAACCGACGAATTCCTGTACAATCGGGATCCCCGGGAAATCACAAGAGGGACACCTAGTGGCCGCTGATAGCTCAAAGACAGCTGGTACACCTTCTCACACCTACCTCGTTATTCAGCTTGCTGGAAGAATACATTGCGAATGACCGATTCAAGAGTGCAAGGGAGAAGAGTGCTCCAAAGTAGATGTATACATCGCAGCCGGGTTTTCCAGCAATTTACCTTTCTGATGAGCTGGTACTGCACTTTACGCCCACATAGAGCACCTGACTGGGTGGGGGACTGCGTGCGCATGAAGGTGGCTGAGGGCAATGGGAGCAAAGCAACCTGGGACACAGGGGACCCAGCCCCTTTCCTCTGCTTTCGTCTATAGGTCGGGGTGCCTTTTTAAGGACCTTCGATTAAAAAAAGCTGAGCTGCGTGGACAAATTACGCACGTCTACGTCTTAGAGGGATCTTCCCTGACCGGGAATCGAACCCGGGCCGCGGCGGTGAAAGCGCCGAATCCTAGCCACTAGACCACCAGGGAGGAGATGCTCTTGTGAGCCTACCTTGCTCACTTCCTTATTGTGACTAAGCTAACTCCACTGTATAGATTGCCCATAAAGTACGAGTGAGGAAAAGTTAGGTGTCACACAGTGTGTTTGTCATAAGCAATTACCTTTATCCTCCTGCAAAAGCCTTTTTACTCTGCAATCACCTCTTGCTGGACAGCCTGCGCTGGAGCAGCCAGCATGAAAAGGGAGCTGAGTAAGGCAGAGCCTAGGGTCTCACCAGGGTGGCCGAGTGGTTAAGGCGTTGGACTTAAGATCCAATGGACAGTTGTCCGCATGGGTTCGAGCCCCATCCCTGGTATGGGTTTTCAGCGGGTGTGTAGGAACTTGCAGATGCTTTTTTAAAGCATTTTCCTCTGCCCTCCTCACCCTCCCAGTGCCCTTCCTTAACAGTCCCAATTCACGTCTCAGCTGTGGGGTCTGCTGCTACTCTGCACTTAGCATGGATGCTTCCCAAAGCAATGCAGTGCCACCTACGCAGAGCCCCTGCTTAGAGAAATACACCTCCTATGTCTTTTCCCACTGAAGGGAGCAGGAGGAAGTACTTGCTTCCTGGGGAACATGGGCCTGCCACTGGAATTTGTTAACCCGCCTCTTGCGGATTTCTCCCCTTTCTTTGATTTACACCTGCAGGCTCTCCCTTGCCATCGGAGCAGGATCTGCTGATGCAGGCCCGGCTGGATCAAATGTGCAAAGGCTTGTCCCCAGGCCTCGGGAAAAAATTGAGCAGAGATTCCCGCCTCCGCCTCCGCCTCCTCTTGCCTTCCGAACGGGCTTCCAAACGGGCTTCCAAACGGGCAATGCCCTGACGGGTCCCCCACGCCCCATCCTGCCCATGCCCACACCCCTGTATATGAGGGTGACCCATGTCCCTCACCCTCCATGCTCGAACGGAAGACACGTGTGTCCTGAGGGGAGCGCCAGACAGGCATTTCTCCGGCCAGGCAGACCCCTGCAGCACCCGTTAGGCTCCAAAGCCTGTACATTCCCAAGATGCCACTGGTCACTATGCAAATCAGACAGCCCTGGCCACACCCTCTCCGCCGCTGGGCTCTGCTGCTTTCGGTACGTGCAGCTCAGCTTTTTCTTACCCTGAACCAGACTTCCGTTTCAGCAAAAAGGTGGGTTGCAGTGGGTCCGGGATGCCATTTGGAGACAAAGCCTGCGGCCCTGTCAAAGATGACTTCCTGCCGCACACCATGTGGTCAGAAGCCTACGAAAAGAAGCGCACCTCGGAATACAGAATCTCACTTCCTCAAGAGCCTTGCACAAGAGATTTTCCTGCCGCCGAGGAAAGCAACTCAAAGGGAACCTTGCGAAAATCAAATTAGGAGCCAGATTGCGGGATGCTAGGCAAACTGTTTGTCAGAAAAGCAAATTCATTTTGAGAAGCCCTGACCTGCGGGAAGGAAAAGCATTCAAGGGCAGAAGAAGGACTGTTCCCTGACCGGGAATCGAACCCAGGCCGCAGCGGTGAGAGCGCCGAATCCTAACCACTAGACCACCAGGGAACCCACAGCCATACAGCAAAAGTTCCTACACTGCTCTCCTAGTGACAAAGCTCATGGGGGCTGAAAGCATATTTTATTCTACAGCGAATATGAATCAGAACTTGAAAAAACACTCATGATTCCACCAGACTGTTTGTCACTTCCAAGCACAGGCCATCCCCTCCCCCGTGCTACTGAACCGACGAATTCCTGTACAATCGGGATCCCCGGGAAATCACAAGAGGGACACCTAGTGGCCGCTGATAGCTCAAAGACAGCTGGTACACCTTCTCACACCTACCTCGTTATTCAGCTTGCTGGAAGAATACATTGCGAATGACCGATTCAAGAGTGCAAGGGAGAAGAGTGCTCCAAAGTAGATGTATACATCGCAGCCGGGTTTTCCAGCAATTTACCTTTATGATGAGCTGGTACTGCACTTTACGCCCACATAGAGCACCTGACTGGGTGGGGGACTGCGTGCGCATGAAGGTGGCTGAGGGCAATGGGAGCAAAGCAACCTGGGACACAGGGGACCCAGCCCCTTTCCTCTGCTTTCGTCTATAGGTCGGGGTGCCTTTTTAAGGACCTTCGATTAAAAAAAGCTGAGCTGCGTGGACAAATTACGCACGTCTACGTCTTAGAGGGATCTTCCCTGACCGGGAATCGAACCCGGGCCGCGGCGGTGAAAGCGCCGAATCCTAGCCACTAGACCACCAGGGAGGAGATGCTCTTGTGAGCCTGCCTTGCTCACTTCCTTATTGTGACTAAGCTAACTCCACTGTATAGATTGCCCATAAAGTACGAGTGGGGAAAAGTTAGGTGTCACACAGTGTGTTTGTCATAAGCAATTACCTTTATCCTCCTGCAAAAGCCTTTTTACTCTGCAATCACCTCTTGCTGGACAGCCTGCGCTGGAGCAGCCAGCATGAAAAGGGAGCTGAGTAAGGCAGGACCTAGGGTCTCACCAGGGTGGCCGAGTGGTTAAGGCGTTGGACTTAAGATCCAATGGACAGTTGTCCGCATGGGTTCGAGCCCCATCCCTGGTATGGGTTTTCAGCGGGTGTGTAGGAACTTGCAGATGCTTTTGTAAAGCATTTTCCTCTGCCCTCCTCACCCTCCCAGTGCCCTTCCTTAACAGTCCCAATTCACGTCTCAGCTGTGGGGTCTGCTGCTACTCTGCACTTAGCATGGATGTTTGCCAAAGCAATGCAGTGCCACCTACGCAGAGCCCCTGCTTAGAGAAATACACCTCCTATGTCTTTTCCCACTGAAGGGAGCAGGAGGAATTACTTGCTTCCTGGGGAACATGGGCCTGCCACTGGAATTTGTTAACCCGCCTCTTGCGGATTTCTCCCCTTTCTTTGATTTACACCTGCAGGCTCTCCCTTGCCATCGGAGCAGGATCTGCTGATGCAGGCCCGGCTGGATCAAATGTGCAAAGGCTTGTCCCCAGGCCTCGGGAAAAAATTGAGCAGAGATTCCCGCCTCCGCCTCCGCCTCCTCTTGCCTTCCGAACGGGCTTCCAAACGGGCAATGCCCTGACGGGTCCCCCACGCCCCATCCTGCCCATGCCCACACCCCTGTATATGAGGGTGACCCATGTCCCTCACCCTCCATGCTCGAACGGAAGACACGTGTGTCCTGAGGGGAGCGCCAGACAGGCATTTCTCCGGCCAGGCAGACCCCTGCAGCACCCGTTAGGCTCCAAAGCCTGTACATTCCCAAGATGCCACTGGTCACTATGCAAATCAGACAGCCCTGGCCACACCCTCTCCGCCGCTGGGCTCTGCTGCTTTCGGTACGTGCAGCTCAGCTTTTTCTTACCCTGAACCAGACTTCCGTTTCAGCAAAAAGGTGGGTTGCAGTGGGTCCGGGATGCCATTTGGAGACAAAGCCTGCGGCCCTGTCAAAGATGACTTCCTGCCGCACACCATGTGGTCAGAAGCCTACGAAAAGAAGCGCACCTCGGAATACAGAATCTCACTTCCTCAAGAGCCTTGCACAAGAGATTTTCCTCCCGCCGAGGAAAGCAACTCAAAGGGAACCTTGCGAAAATCAAATTAGGAGCCAGATTGCGGGATGCTAGGCAAACTGTTTGTCAGAAAAGCAAATTCATTTTGAGAAGCCCTGACCTGCGGGAAGGAAAAGCATTCAAGGGCAGAAGAAGGACTGTTCCCTGACCGGGAATCGAACCCGGGCCGCGGCGGTGAGAGCGCCGAATCCTAACCACTAGACCACCAGGGAACCCAGAGCCATACAGCAAAAGTTCCTACACTGCTCTCCTAGTGACAAAGCTCATGGGGGCTGAAAGCATATTTTATTCTACAGCGAATATGAATCAGAACTTGAAAAAACACTCATGATTCCACCAGACTGTTTGTCACTTCCAAGCACAGGCCATCCCCTCCCCCGTGCTACTGAACCGACGAATTCCTGTACAATCGGGATCCCCGGGAAATCACAAGAGGGACACCTAGTGGCCGCTGATAGCTCAAAGACAGCTGGTACACCTTCTCACACCTACCTCGTTATTCAGCTTGCTGGAAGAATACATTGCGAATGACCGATTCAAGAGTGCAAGGGAGAAGAGTGCTCCAAAGTAGATGTATACATCGCAGCCGGGTTTTCCAGCAATTTACCTTTCTGATGAGCTGGTACTGCACTTTACGCCCACATAGAGCACCTGACTGGGTGGGGGACTGCGTGCGCATGAAGGTGGCTGAGGGCAATGGGAGCAAAGCAACCTGGGACACAGGGGACCCAGCCCCTTTCCTCTGCTTTCGTCTATAGGTCGGGGTGCCTTTTTAAGGACCTTCGATTAAAAAAAGCTGAGCTGCGTGGACAAATTACGCACGTCTACGTCTTAGAGGGATCTTCCCTGACCGGGAATCGAACCCGGGCCGCGGCGGTGAAAGCGCCGAATCCTAGCCACTAGACCACCAGGGAGGAGATGCTCTTGTGAGCCTGCCTTGCTCACTTCCTTATTGTGACTAAGCTAACTCCACTGTATAGATTGCCCATAAAGTACGAGTGGGGAAAAGTTAGGTGTCACACAGTGTGTTTGTCATAAGCAATTACCTTTATCCTCCTGCAAAAGCCTTTTTACTCTGCAATCACCTCTTGCTGGACAGCCTGCGCTGGAGCAGCCAGCATGAAAAGGGAGCTGAGTAAGGCAGGGCCTAGGGTCTCACCAGGGTGGCCGAGTGGTTAAGGCGTTGGACTTAAGATCCAATGGACAGTTGTCCGCATGGGTTCGAGCCCCATCCCTGGTATGGGTTTTCAGCGGGTGTGTAGGAACTTGCAGATGCTTTTTTAAAGCATTTTCCTCTGCCCTCCTCACCCTCCCAGTGCCCTTCCTTAACAGTCCCAATTCACGTCTCAGCTGTGGGGTCTGCTGCTACTCTGCACTTAGCATGGATGCTTCCCAAAGCAATGCAGTGCCACCTACGCAGAGCCCCTGCTTAGAGAAATACACCTCCTATGTCTTTTCCCACTGAAGGGAGCAGGAGGAAGTACTTGCTTCCTGGGGAACATGGGCCTGCCACTGGAATTTGTTAACCCGCCTCTTGCGGATTTCTCCCCTTTCTTTGATTTACACCTGCAGGCTCTCCCTTGCCATCGGAGCAGGATCTGCTGATGCAGGCCCGGCTGGATCAAATGTGCAAAGGCTTGTCCCCAGGCCTCGGGAAAAAATTGAGCAGAGATTCCCGCCTCCGCCTCCGCCTCCTCTTGCCTTCCGAACGGGCTTCCAAACGGGCAATGCCCTGACGGCTCCCCCACGCCCCATCCTGCCCATGCCCACACCCCTGTATATGAGGGTGACCCATGTCCCTCACCCTCCATGCTCGAACAGAAGACACGTGTGTCCTGAGGGGAGCGCCAGACAGGCATTTCTCCGGCCAGGCAGACCCCTGCAGCACCCGTTAGGCTCCAAAGCCTGTACATTCCCAAGATGCCACTGGTCACTATGCAAATCAGACAGCCCTGGCCACACCCTCTCCGCCGCTGGGCTCTGCTGCTTTCGGTACGTGCAGCTCAGCTTTTTCTTACCCTGAACCAGACTTCCGTTTCAGCAAAAAGGTGGGTTGCAGTGGGTCCGGGATGCCATTTGGAGACAAAGCCTGCGGCCCTGTCAAAGATGACTTCCTGCCGCACACCATGTGGTCAGAAGCCTACGAAAAGAAGCGCACCTCGGAATACAGAATCTCACTTCCTCAAGAGCCTTGCACAAGAGATTTTCCTCCCGCCGAGGAAAGCAACTCAAAGGGAACCTTGCGAAAATCAAATTAGGAGCCAGATTGCGGGATGCTAGGCAAACTGTTTGTCAGAAAAGCAAATTCATTTTGAGAAGCCCTGACCTGCGGGAAGGAAAAGCATTCAAGGGCAGAAGAAGGACTGTTCCCTGACCGGGAATCGAACCCGGGCCGCGGCGGTGAGAGCGCCGAATCCTAACCACTAGACCACCAGGGAACCCAGAGCCATACAGCAAAAGTTCCTACACTGCTCTCCTAGTGACAAAGCTCATGGGGGCTGAAAGCATATTTTATTCTACAGCGAATATGAATCAGAACTTGAAAAAACACTCATGATTCCACCAGACTGTTTGTCACTTCCAAGCACAGGCCATCCCCTCCCCCGTGCTACTGAACCGACGAATTCCTGTACAATCGGGATCCCCGGGAAATCACAAGAGGGACACCTAGTGGCCGCTGATAGCTCAAAGACAGCTGGTACACCTTCTCACACCTACCTCGTTATTCAGCTTGCTGGAAGAATACATTGCGAATGACCGATTCAAGAGTGCAAGGGAGAAGAGTGCTCCAAAGTAGATGTATACATCGCAGCCGGGTTTTCCAGCAATTTACCTTTCTGATGAGCTGGTACTGCACTTTACGCCCACATAGAGCACCTGACTGGGTGGGGGACTGCGTGCGCATGAAGGTGGCTGAGGGCAATGGGAGCAAAGCAACCTGGGACACAGGGGACCCAGCCCCTTTCCTCTGCTTTCGTCTATAGGTCGGGGTGCCTTTTTAAGGACCTTCGATTAAAAAAAGCTGAGCTGCGTGGACAAATTACGCACGTCTACGTCTTAGAGGGATCTTCCCTGACCGGGAATCGAACCCGGGCCGCGGCGGTGAAAGCGCCGAATCCTAGCCACTAGACCACCAGGGAGGAGATGCTCTTGTGAGCCTGCCTTGCTCACTTCCTTATTGTGACTAAGCTAACTCCACTGTATAGATTGCCCATAAAGTACGAGTGGGGAAAAGTTAGGTGTCACACAGTGTGTTTGTCATAAGCAATTACCTTTATCCTCCTGCAAAAGCCTTTTTACTCTGCAATCACCTCTTGCTGGACAGCCTGCGCTGGAGCAGCCAGCATGAAAAGGGAGCTGAGTAAGGCAGGACCTAGGGTCTCACCAGGGTGGCCGAGTGGTTAAGGCGTTGGACTTAAGATCCAATGGACAGTTGTCCGCATGGGTTCGAGCCCCATCCCTGGTATGGGTTTTCAGCGGGTGTGTAGGAACTTGCAGATGCTTTTGTAAAGCATTTTCCTCTGCCCTCCTCACCCTCCCAGTGCCCTTCCTTAACAGTCCCAATTCACGTCTCAGCTGTGGGGTCTGCTGCTACTCTGCACTTAGCATGGATGTTTGCCAAAGCAATGCAGTGCCACCTACGCAGAGCCCCTGCTTAGAGAAATACACCTCCTATGTCTTTTCCCACTGAAGGGAGCAGGAGGAAGTACTTGCTTCCTGGGGAACATGGGCCTGCCACTGGAATTTGTTAACCCGCCTCTTGCGGATTTCTCCCCTTTCTTTGATTTACACCTGCAGGCTCTCCCTTGCCATCGGAGCAGGATCTGCTGATGCAGGCCCGGCTGGATCAAATGTGCAAAGGCTTGTCCCCAGGCCTCGGGAAAAAATTGAGCAGAGATTCCCGCCTCCGCCTCCGCCTCCTCTTGCCTTCCGAACGGGCTTCCAAACGGGCAATGCCCTGACGGGTCCCCCACGCCCCATCCTGCCCATGCCCACACCCCTGTATATGAGGGTGACCCATGTCCCTCACCCTCCATGCTCGAACGGAAGACACGTGTGTCCTGAGGGGAGCGCCAGACAGGCATTTCTCCGGCCAGGCAGACCCCTGCAGCACCCGTTAGGCTCCAAAGCCTGTACATTCCCAAGATGCCACTGGTCACTATGCAAATCAGACAGCCCTGGCCACACCCTCTCCGCCGCTGGGCTCTGCTGCTTTCGGTACGTGCAGCTCAGCTTTTTCTTACCCTGAACCAGACTTCCGTTTCAGCAAAAAGGTGGGTTGCAGTGGGTCCGGGATGCCATTTGGAGACAAAGCCTGCGGCCCTGTCAAAGATGACTTCCTGCCGCACACCATGTGGTCAGAAGCCTACGAAAAGAAGCGCACCTCGGAATACAGAATCTCACTTCCTCAAGAGCCTTGCACAAGAGATTTTCCTCCCGCCGAGGAAAGCAACTCAAAGGGAACCTTGCGAAAATCAAATTAGGAGCCAGATTGCGGGATGCTAGGCAAACTGTTTGTCAGAAAAGCAAATTCATTTTGAGAAGCCCTGACCTGCGGGAAGGAAAAGCATTCAAGGGCAGAAGAAGGACTGTTCCCTGACCGGGAATCGAACCCGGGCCGCAGCGGTGAGAGCGCCGAATCCTAACCACTAGACCACCAGGGAACCCACAGCCATACAGCAAAAGTTCCTACACTGCTCTCCTAGTGACAAAGCTCATGGGGGCTGAAAGCATATTTTATTCTACAGCGAATATGAATCAGAACTTGAAAAAACACTCATGATTCCACCAGACTGTTTGTCACTTCCAAGCACAGGCCATCCCCTCCCCCGTGCTACTGAACCGACGAATTCCTGTACAATCGGGATCCCCGGGAAATCACAAGAGGGACACCTAGTGGCCGCTGATAGCTCAAAGACAGCTGGTACACCTTCTCACACCTACCTCGTTATTCAGCTTGCTGGAAGAATACATTGCGAATGACCGATTCAAGAGTGCAAGGGAGAAGAGTGCTCCAAAGTAGATGTATACATCGCAGCCGGGTTTTCCAGCAATTTACCTTTCTGATGAGCTGGTACTGCACTTTACGCCCACATAGAGCACCTGACTGGGTGGGGGACTGCGTGCGCATGAAGGTGGCTGAGGGCAATGGGAGCAAAGCAACCTGGGACACAGGGGACCCAGCCCCTTTCCTCTGCTTTCGTCTATAGGTCGGGGTGCCTTTTTAAGGACCTTCGATTAAAAAAAGCTGAGCTGCGTGGACAAATTACGCACGTCTACGTCTTAGAGGGATCTTCCCTGACCGGGAATCGAACCCGGGCCGCGGTGGTGAAAGCGCCGAATCCTAGCCACTAGACCACCAGGGAGGAGATGCTCTTGTGAGCCTGCCTTGCTCACTTCCTTATTGTGACTAAGCTAACTCCACTGTATAGATTGCCCATAAAGTACGAGTGGGGAAAAGTTAGGTGTCACACAGTGTGTTTGTCATAAGCAATTACCTTTATCCTCCTGCAAAAGCCTTTTTACTCTGCAATCACCTCTTGCTGGACAGCCTGCGCTGGAGCAGCCAGCATGAAAAGGGAGCTGAGTAAGGCAGGACCTAGGGTCTCACCAGGGTGGCCGAGTGGTTAAGGCGTTGGACTTAAGATCCAATGGACAGTTGTCCGCATGGGTTCGAGCCCCATCCCTGGTATGGGTTTTCAGCGGGTGTGTAGGAACTTGCAGATGCTTTCGTAAAGCATTTTCCTCTGCCCTCCTCACCCTCCCAGTGCCCTTCCTTAACAGTCCCAATTCACGTCTCAGCTGTGGGGTCTGCTGCTACTCTGCACTTAGCATGGATGTTTGCCAAAGCAATGCAGTGCCACCTACGCAGAGCCCCTGCTTAGAGAAATACACCTCCTATGTCTTTTCCCACTGAAGGGAGCAGGAGGAAGTACTTGCTTCCTGGGGAACATGGGCCTGCCACTGGAATTTGTTAACCCGCCTCTTGCGGATTTCTCCCCTTTCTTTGATTTACACCTGCAGGCTCTCCCTTGCCATCGGAGCAGGATCTGCTGATGCAGGCCCGGCTGGATCAAATGTGCAAAGGCTTGTCCCCAGGCCTCGGGAAAAAATTGAGCAGAGATTCCCGCCTCCGCCTCCGCCTCCTCTTGCCTTCCGAACGGGCTTCCAAACGGGCAATGCCCTGACGGGTCCCCCACGCCCCATCCTGCCCATGCCCACACCCCTGTATATGAGGGTGACCCATGTCCCTCACCCTCCATGCTCGAACGGAAGACACGTGTGTCCTGAGGGGAGCGCCAGACAGGCATTTCTCCGGCCAGGCAGACCCCTGCAGCACCCGTTAGGCTCCAAAGCCTGTACATTCCCAAGATGCCACTGGTCACTATGCAAATCAGACAGCCCTGGCCACACCCTCTCCGCCGCTGGGCTCTGCTGCTTTCGGTACGTGCAGCTCAGCTTTTTCTTACCCTGAACCAGACTTCCGTTTCAGCAAAAAGGTGGGTTGCAGTGGGTCCGGGATGCCATTTGGAGACAAAGCCTGCGGCCCTGTCAAAGATGACTTCCTGCCGCACACCATGTGGTCAGAAGCCTACGAAAAGAAGCGCACCTCGGAATACAGAATCTCACTTCCTCAAGAGCCTTGCACAAGAGATTTTCCTCCCGCCGAGGAAAGCAACTCAAAGGGAACCTTGCGAAAATCAAATTAGGAGCCAGATTGCGGGATGCTAGGCAAACTGTTTGTCAGAAAAGCAAATTCATTTTGAGAAGCCCTGACCTGCGGGAAGGAAAAGCATTCAAGGGCAGAAGAAGGACTGTTCCCTGACCGGGAATCGAACCCGGGCCGCGGCGGTGAGAGCGCCGAATCCTAACCACTAGACCACCAGGGAACCCACAGCCATACAGCAAAAGTTCCTACACTGCTCTCCTAGTGACAAAGCTCATGGGGGCTGAAAGCATATTTTATTCTACAGCGAATATGAATCAGAACTTGAAAAAACACTCATGATTCCACCAGACTGTTTGTCACTTCCAAGCACAGGCCATCCCCTCCCCCGTGCTACTGAACCGACGAATTCCTGTACAATCGGGATCCCCGGGAAATCACAAGAGGGACACCTAGTGGCCGCTGATAGCTCAAAGACAGCTGGTACACCTTCTCACACCTACCTCGTTATTCAGCTTGCTGGAAGAATACATTGCGAATGACCGATTCAAGAGTGCAAGGGAGAAGAGTGCTCCAAAGTAGATGTATACATCGCAGCCGGGTTTTCCAGCAATTTACCTTTCTGATGAGCTGGTACTGCACTTTACGCCCACATAGAGCACCTGACTGGGTGGGGGACTGCGTGCGCATGAAGGTGGCTGAGGGCAATGGGAGCAAAGCAACCTGGGACACAGGGGACCCAGCCCCTTTCCTCTGCTTTCGTCTATAGGTCGGGGTGCCTTTTTAAGGACCTTCGATTAAAAAAAGCTGAGCTGCGTGGACAAATTACGCACGTCTACGTCTTAGAGGGATCTTCCCTGACCGGGAATCGAACCCGGGCCGCGGCGGTGAAAGCGCCGAATCCTAGCCACTAGACCACCAGGGAGGAGATGCTCTTGTGAGCCTGCCTTGCTCACTTCCTTATTGTGACTAAGCTAACTCCACTGTATAGATTGCCCATAAAGTACGAGTGGGGAAAAGTTAGGTGTCACACAGTGTGTTTGTCATAAGCAATTACCTTTATCCTCCTGCAAAAGCCTTTTTACTCTGCAATCACCTCTTGCTGGACAGCCTG
Organism: Triturus cristatus; assembly: GCF_964204655.1. Taxonomy (NCBI): domain Eukaryota; kingdom Metazoa; phylum Chordata; class Amphibia; order Caudata; family Salamandridae; genus Triturus; species Triturus cristatus. The sequence continues at coordinate 576,068,911 of NC_140588.1, forward strand.
CGCTGGAGCAGCCAGCATGAAAAGGGAGCTGAGTAAGGCAGGACCTAGGGTCTCACCAGGGTGGCCGAGTGGTTAAGGCGTTGGACTTAAGATCCAATGGACAGTTGTCCGCATGGGTTCGAGCCCCATCCCTGGTATGGGTTTTCAGCGGGTGTGTAGGAACTTGCAGATGCTTTTGTAAAGCATTTTCCTCTGCCCTCCTCACCCTCCCAGTGCCCTTCCTTAACAGTCCCAATTCACGTCTCAGCTGTGGGGTCTGCTGCTACTCTGCACTTAGCATGGATGTTTGCCAAAGCAATGCAGTGCCACCTACGCAGAGCCCCTGCTTAGAGAAATACACCTCCTATGTCTTTTCCCACTGAAGGGAGCAGGAGGAAGTACTTGCTTCCTGGGGAACATGGGCCTGCCACTGGAATTTGTTAACCCGCCTCTTGCGGATTTCTCCCCTTTCTTTGATTTACACCTGCAGGCTCTCCCTTGCCATCGGAGCAGGATCTGCTGATGCAGGCCCGGCTGGATCAAATGTGCAAAGGCTTGTCCCCAGGCCTCGGGAAAAAATTGAGCAGAGATTCCCGCCTCCGCCTCCGCCTCCTCTTGCCTTCCGAACGGGCTTCCAAACGGGCAATGCCCTGACGGGTCCCCCACGCCCCATCCTGCCCATGCCCACACCCCTGTATATGAGGGTGACCCATGTCCCTCACCCTCCATGCTCGAACGGAAGACACGTGTGTCCTGAGGGGAGCGCCAGACAGGCATTTCTCCGGCCAGGCAGACCCCTGCAGCACCCGTTAGGCTCCAAAGCCTGTACATTCCCAAGATGCCACTGGTCACTATGCAAATCAGACAGCCCTGGCCACACCCTCTCCGCCGCTGGGCTCTGCTGCTTTCGGTACGTGCAGCTCAGCTTTTTCTTACCCTGAACCAGACTTCCGTTTCAGCAAAAAGGTGGGTTGCAGTGGGTCCGGGATGCCATTTGGAGACAAAGCCTGCGGCCCTGTCAAAGATGACTTCCTGCCGCACACCATGTGGTCAGAAGCCTACGAAAAGAAGCGCACCTCGGAATACAGAATCTCACTTCCTCAAGAGCCTTGCACAAGAGATTTTCCTCCCGCCGAGGAAAGCAACTCAAAGGGAACCTTGCGAAAATCAAATTAGGAGCCAGATTGCGGGATGCTAGGCAAACTGTTTGTCAGAAAAGCAAATTCATTTTGAGAAGCCCTGACCTGCGGGAAGGAAAAGCATTCAAGGGCAGAAGAAGGACTGTTCCCTGACCGGGAATCGAACCCGGGCCGCGGCGGTGAGAGCGCCGAATCCTAACCACTAGACCACCAGGGAACCCACAGCCATACAGCAAAAGTTCCTACACTGCTCTCCTAGTGACAAAGCTCATGGGGGCTGAAAGCATATTTTATTCTACAGCGAATATGAATCAGAACTTGAAAAAACACTCATGATTCCACCAGACTGTTTGTCACTTCCAAGCACAGGCCATCCCCTCCCCCGTGCTACTGAACCGACGAATTCCTGTACAATCGGGATCCCCGGGAAATCACAAGAGGGACACCTAGTGGCCGCTGATAGCTCAAAGACAGCTGGTACACCTTCTCACACCTACCTCGTTATTCAGCTTGCTGGAAGAATACATTGCGAATGACCGATTCAAGAGTGCAAGGGAGAAGAGTGCTCCAAAGTAGATGTATACATCGCAGCCGGGTTTTCCAGCAATTTACCTTTCTGATGAGCTGGTACTGCACTTTACGCCCACATAGAGCACCTGACTGGGTGGGGGACTGCGTGCGCATGAAGGTGGCTGAGGGCAATGGGAGCAAAGCAACCTGGGACACAGGGGACCCAGCCCCTTTCCTCTGCTTTCGTCTATAGGTCGGGGTGCCTTTTTAAGGACCTTCGATTAAAAAAAGCTGAGCTGCGTGGACAAATTACGCACGTCTACGTCTTAGAGGGATCTTCCCTGACCGGGAATCGAACCCGGGCCGCGGCGGTGAAAGCGCCGAATCCTAGCCACTAGACCACCAGGGAGGAGATGCTCTTGTGAGCCTGCCTTGCTCACTTCCTTATTGTGACTAAGCTAACTCCACTGTATAGATTGCCCATAAAGTACGAGTGGGGAAAAGTTAGGTGTCACACAGTGTGTTTGTCATAAGCAATTACCTTTATCCTCCTGCAAAAGCCTTTTTACTCTGCAATCACCTCTTGCTGGACAGCCTGCGCTGGAGCAGCCAGCATGAAAAGGGAGCTGAGTAAGGCAGGACCTAGGGTCTCACCAGGGTGGCCGAGTGGTTAAGGCGTTGGACTTAAGATCCAATGGACAGTTGTCCGCATGGGTTCGAGCCCCATCCCTGGTATGGGTTTTCAGCGGGTGTGTAGGAACTTGCAGATGCTTTTGTAAAGCATTTTCCTCTGCCCTCCTCACCCTCCCAGTGCCCTTCCTTAACAGTCCCAATTCACGTCTCAGCTGTGGGGTCTGCTGCTACTCTGCACTTAGCATGGATGTTTGCCAAAGCAATGCAGTGCCACCTACGCAGAGCCCCTGCTTAGAGAAATACACCTCCTATGTCTTTTCCCACTGAAGGGAGCAGGAGGAAGTACTTGCTTCCTGGGGAACATGGGCCTGCCACTGGAATTTGTTAACCCGCCTCTTGCGGATTTCTCCCCTTTCTTTGATTTACACCTGCAGGCTCTCCCTTGCCATCGGAGCAGGATCTGCTGATGCAGGCCCGGCTGGATCAAATGTGCAAAGGCTTGTCCCCAGGCCTCGGGAAAAAATTGAGCAGAGATTCCCGCCTCCGCCTCCGCCTCCTCTTGCCTTCCGAACGGGCTTCCAAACGGGCAATGCCCTGACGGGTCCCCCACGCCCCATCCTGCCCATGCCCACACCCCTGTATATGAGGGTGACCCATGTCCCTCACCCTCCATGCTCGAACGGAAGACACGTGTGTCCTGAGGGGAGCGCCAGACAGGCATTTCTCCGGCCAGGCAGACCCCTGCAGCACCCGTTAGGCTCCAAAGCCTGTACATTCCCAAGATGCCACTGGTCACTATGCAAATCAGACAGCCCTGGCCACACCCTCTCCGCCGCTGGGCTCTGCTGCTTTCGGTACGTGCAGCTCAGCTTTTTCTTACCCTGAACCAGACTTCCGTTTCAGCAAAAAGGTGGGTTGCAGTGGGTCCGGGATGCCATTTGGAGACAAAGCCTGCGGCCCTGTCAAAGATGACTTCCTGCCGCACACCATGTGGTCAGAAGCCTACGAAAAGAAGCGCACCTCGGAATACAGAATCTCACTTCCTCAAGAGCCTTGCACAAGAGATTTTCCTCCCGCCGAGGAAAGCAACTCAAAGGGAACCTTGCGAAAATCAAATTAGGAGCCAGATTGCGGGATGCTAGGCAAACTGTTTGTCAGAAAAGCAAATTCATTTTGAGAAGCCCTGACCTGCGGGAAGGAAAAGCATTCAAGGGCAGAAGAAGGACTGTTCCCTGACCGGGAATCGAACCCGGGCCGCGGCGGTGAGAGCGCCGAATCCTAACCACTAGACCACCAGGGAACCCACAGCCATACAGCAAAAGTTCCTACACTGCTCTCCTAGTGACAAAGCTCATGGGGGCTGAAAGCATATTTTATTCTACAGCGAATATGAATCAGAACTTGAAAAAACACTCATGATTCCACCAGACTGTTTGTCACTTCCAAGCACAGGCCATCCCCTCCCCCGTGCTACTGAACCGACGAATTCCTGTACAATCGGGATCCCCGGGAAATCACAAGAGGGACACCTAGTGGCCGCTGATAGCTCAAAGACAGCTGGTACACCTTCTCACACCTACCTCGTTATTCAGCTTGCTGGAAGAATACATTGCGAATGACCGATTCAAGAGTGCAAGGGAGAAGAGTGCTCCAAAGTAGATGTATACATCGCAGCCGGGTTTTCCAGCAATTTACCTTTCTGATGAGCTGGTACTGCACTTTACGCCCACATAGAGCACCTGACTGGGTGGGGGACTGCGTGCGCATGAAGGTGGCTGAGGGCAATGGGAGCAAAGCAACCTGGGACACAGGGGACCCAGCCCCTTTCCTCTGCTTTCGTCTATAGGTCGGGGTGCCTTTTTAAGGACCTTCGATTAAAAAAAGCTGAGCTGCGTGGACAAATTACGCACGTCTACGTCTTAGAGGGATCTTCCCTGACCGGGAATCGAACCCGGGCCGCGGCGGTGAAAGCGCCGAATCCTAGCCACTAGACCACCAGGGAGGAGATGCTCTTGTGAGCCTGCCTTGCTCACTTCCTTATTGTGACTAAGCTAACTCCACTGTATAGATTGCCCATAAAGTACGAGTGGGGAAAAGTTAGGTGTCACACAGTGTGTTTGTCATAAGCAATTACCTTTATCCTCCTGCAAAAGCCTTTTTACTCTGCAATCACCTCTTGCTGGACAGCCTGCGCTGGAGCAGCCAGCATGAAAAGGGAGCTGAGTAAGGCAGGACCTAGGGTCTCACCAGGGTGGCCGAGTGGTTAAGGCGTTGGACTTAAGATCCAATGGACAGTTGTCCGCATGGGTTCGAGCCCCATCCCTGGTATGGGTTTTCAGCGGGTGTGTAGGAACTTGCAGATGCTTTTGTAAAGCATTTTCCTCTGCCCTCCTCACCCTCCCAGTGCCCTTCCTTAACAGTCCCAATTCACGTCTCAGCTGTGGGGTCTGCTGCTACTCTGCACTTAGCATGGATGTTTGCCAAAGCAATGCAGTGCCACCTACGCAGAGCCCCTGCTTAGAGAAATACACCTCCTATGTCTTTTCCCACTGAAGGGAGCAGGAGGAAGTACTTGCTTCCTGGGGAACATGGGCCTGCCACTGGAATTTGTTAACCCGCCTCTTGCGGATTTCTCCCCTTTCTTTGATTTACACCTGCAGGCTCTCCCTTGCCATCGGAGCAGGATCTGCTGATGCAGGCCCGGCTGGATCAAATGTGCAAAGGCTTGTCCCCAGGCCTCGGGAAAAAATTGAGCAGAGATTCCCGCCTCCGCCTCCGCCTCCTCTTGCCTTCCGAACGGGCTTCCAAACGGGCAATGCCCTGACGGGTCCCCCACGCCCCATCCTGCCCATGCCCACACCCCTGTATATGAGGGTGACCCATGTCCCTCACCCTCCATGCTCGAACGGAAGACACGTGTGTCCTGAGGGGAGCGCCAGACAGGCATTTCTCCGGCCAGGCAGACCCCTGCAGCACCCGTTAGGCTCCAAAGCCTGTACATTCCCAAGATGCCACTGGTCACTATGCAAATCAGACAGCCCTGGCCACACCCTCTCCGCCGCTGGGCTCTGCTGCTTTCGGTACGTGCAGCTCAGCTTTTTCTTACCCTGAACCAGACTTCCGTTTCAGCAAAAAGGTGGGTTGCAGTGGGTCCGGGATGCCATTTGGAGACAAAGCCTGCGGCCCTGTCAAAGATGACTTCCTGCCGCACACCATGTGGTCAGAAGCCTACGAAAAGAAGCGCACCTCGGAATACAGAATCTCACTTCCTCAAGAGCCTTGCACAAGAGATTTTCCTCCCGCCGAGGAAAGCAACTCAAAGGGAACCTTGCGAAAATCAAATTAGGAGCCAGATTGCGGGATGCTAGGCAAACTGTTTGTCAGAAAAGCAAATTCATTTTGAGAAGCCCTGACCTGCGGGAAGGAAAAGCATTCAAGGGCAGAAGAAGGACTGTTCCCTGACCGGGAATCGAACCCGGGCCGCGGCGGTGAGAGCGCCGAATCCTAACCACTAGACCACCAGGGAACCCACAGCCATACAGCAAAAGTTCCTACACTGCTCTCCTAGTGACAAAGCTCATGGGGGCTGAAAGCATATTTTATTCTACAGCGAATATGAATCAGAACTTGAAAAAACACTCATGATTCCACCAGACTGTTTGTCACTTCCAAGCACAGGCCATCCCCTCCCCCGTGCTACTGAACCGACGAATTCCTGTACAATCGGGATCCCCGGGAAATCACAAGAGGGACACCTAGTGGCCGCTGATAGCTCAAAGACAGCTGGTACACCTTCTCACACCTACCTCGTTATTCAGCTTGCTGGAAGAATACATTGCGAATGACCGATTCAAGAGTGCAAGGGAGAAGAGTGCTCCAAAGTAGATGTATACATCGCAGCCGGGTTTTCCAGCAATTTACCTTTCTGATGAGCTGGTACTGCACTTTACGCCCACATAGAGCACCTGACTGGGTGGGGGACTGCGTGCGCATGAAGGTGGCTGAGGGCAATGGGAGCAAAGCAACCTGGGACACAGGGGACCCAGCCCCTTTCCTCTGCTTTCGTCTATAGGTCGGGGTGCCTTTTTAAGGACCTTCGATTAAAAAAAGCTGAGCTGCGTGGACAAATTACGCACGTCTACGTCTTAGAGGGATCTTCCCTGACCGGGAATCGAACCCGGGCCGCGGCGGTGAAAGCGCCGAATCCTAGCCACTAGACCACCAGGGAGGAGATGCTCTTGTGAGCCTGCCTTGCTCACTTCCTTATTGTGACTAAGCTAACTCCACTGTATAGATTGCCCATAAAGTACGAGTGGGGAAAAGTTAGGTGTCACACAGTGTGTTTGTCATAAGCAATTACCTTTATCCTCCTGCAAAAGCCTTTTTACTCTGCAATCACCTCTTGCTGGACAGCCTGCGCTGGAGCAGCCAGCATGAAAAGGGAGCTGAGTAAGGCAGGACCTAGGGTCTCACCAGGGTGGCCGAGTGGTTAAGGCGTTGGACTTAAGATCCAATGGACAGTTGTCCGCATGGGTTCGAGCCCCATCCCTGGTATGGGTTTTCAGCGGGTGTGTAGGAACTTGCAGATGCTTTTGTAAAGCATTTTCCTCTGCCCTCCTCACCCTCCCAGTGCCCTTCCTTAACAGTCCCAATTCACGTCTCAGCTGTGGGGTCTGCTGCTACTCTGCACTTAGCATGGATGTTTGCCAAAGCAATGCAGTGCCACCTACGCAGAGCCCCTGCTTAGAGAAATACATCTCCTATGTCTTTTCCCACTGAAGGGAGCAGGAGGAAGTACTTGCTTCCTGGGGAACATGGGCCTGCCACTGGAATTTGTTAACCCGCCTCTTGCGGATTTCTCCCCTTTCTTTGATTTACACCTGCAGGCTCTCCCTTGCCATCGGAGCAGGATCTGCTGATGCAGGCCCGGCTGGATCAAATGTGCAAAGGCTTGTCCCCAGGCCTCGGGAAAAAATTGAGCAGAGATTCCCGCCTCCGCCTCCGCCTCCTCTTGCCTTCCGAACGGGCTTCCAAACGGGCAATGCCCTGACGGGTCCCCCACGCCCCATCCTGCCCATGCCCACACCCCTGTATATGAGGGTGACCCATGTCCCTCACCCTCCATGCTCGAACGGAAGACACGTGTGTCCTGAGGGGAGCGCCAGACAGGCATTTCTCCGGCCAGGCAGACCCCTGCAGCACCCGTTAGGCTCCAAAGCCTGTACATTCCCAAGATGCCACTGGTCACTATGCAAATCAGACAGCCCTGGCCACACCCTCTCCGCCGCTGGGCTCTGCTGCTTTCGGTACGTGCAGCTCAGCTTTTTCTTACCCTGAACCAGACTTCCGTTTCAGCAAAAAGGTGGGTTGCAGTGGGTCCGGGATGCCATTTGGAGACAAAGCCTGCGGCCCTGTCAAAGATGACTTCCTGCCGCACACCATGTGGTCAGAAGCCTACGAAAAGAAGCGCACCTCGGAATACAGAATCTCACTTCCTCAAGAGCCTTGCACAAGAGATTTTCCTCCCGCCGAGGAAAGCAACTCAAAGGGAACCTTGCGAAAATCAAATTAGGAGCCAGATTGCGGGATGCTAGGCAAACTGTTTGTCAGAAAAGCAAATTCATTTTGAGAAGCCCTGACCTGCGGGAAGGAAAAGCATTCAAGGGCAGAAGAAGGACTGTTCCCTGACCGGGAATCGAACCCGGGCCGCGGCGGTGAGAGCGCCGAATCCTAACCACTAGACCACCAGGGAACCCACAGCCATACAGCAAAAGTTCCTACACTGCTCTCCTAGTGACAAAGCTCATGGGGGCTGAAAGCATATTTTATTCTACAGCGAATATGAATCAGAACTTGAAAAAACACTCATGATTCCACCAGACTGTTTGTCACTTCCAAGCACAGGCCATCCCCTCCCCCGTGCTACTGAACCGACGAATTCCTGTACAATCGGGATCCCCGGGAAATCACAAGAGGGACACCTAGTGGCCGCTGATAGCTCAAAGACAGCTGGTACACCTTCTCACACCTACCTCGTTATTCAGCTTGCTGGAAGAATACATTGCGAATGACCGATTCAAGAGTGCAAGGGAGAAGAGTGCTCCAAAGTAGATGTATACATCGCAGCCGGGTTTTCCAGCAATTTACCTTTCTGATGAGCTGGTACTGCACTTTACGCCCACATAGAGCACCTGACTGGGTGGGGGACTGCGTGCGCATGAAGGTGGCTGAGGGCAATGGGAGCAAAGCAACCTGGGACACAGGGGACCCAGCCCCTTTCCTCTGCTTTCGTCTATAGGTCGGGGTGCCTTTTTAAGGACCTTCGATTAAAAAAAGCTGAGCTGCGTGGACAAATTACGCACGTCTACGTCTTAGAGGGATCTTCCCTGACCGGGAATCGAACCCGGGCCGCGGCGGTGAAAGCGCCGAATCCTAGCCACTAGACCACCAGGGAGGAGATGCTCTTGTGAGCCTGCCTTGCTCACTTCCTTATTGTGACTAAGCTAACTCCACTGTATAGATTGCCCATAAAGTACGAGTGGGGAAAAGTTAGGTGTCACACAGTGTGTTTGTCATAAGCAATTACCTTTATCCTCCTGCAAAAGCCTTTTTACTCTGCAATCACCTCTTGCTGGACAGCCTGCGCTGGAGCAGCCAGCATGAAAAGGGAGCTGAGTAAGGCAGGGCCTAGGGTCTCACCAGGGTGGCCGAGTGGTTAAGGCGTTGGACTTAAGATCCAATGGACAGTTGTCCGCATGGGTTCGAGCCCCATCCCTGGTATGGGTTTTCAGCGGGTGTGTAGGAACTTGCAGATGCTTTTTTAAAGCATTTTCCTCTGCCCTCCTCACCCTCCCAGTGCCCTTCCTTAACAGTCCCAATTCACGTCTCAGCTGTGGGGTCTGCTGCTACTCTGCACTTAGCATGGATGCTTCCCAAAGCAATGCAGTGCCACCTACGCAGAGCCCCTGCTTAGAGAAATACACCTCCTATGTCTTTTCCCACTGAAGGGAGCAGGAGGAAGTACTTGCTTCCTGGGGAACATGGGCCTGCCACTGGAATTTGTTAACCCGCCTCTTGCGGATTTCTCCCCTTTCTTTGATTTACACCTGCAGGCTCTCCCTTGCCATCGGAGCAGGATCTGCTGATGCAGGCCCGGCTGGATCAAATGTGCAAAGGCTTGTCCCCAGGCCTCGGGAAAAAATTGAGCAGAGATTCCCGCCTCCGCCTCCGCCTCCTCTTGCCTTCCGAACGGGCTTCCAAACGGGCAATGCCCTGACGGGTCCCCCACGCCCCATCCTGCCCATGCCCACACCCCTGTATATGAGGGTGACCCATGTCCCTCACCCTCCATGCTCGAACGGAAGACACGTGTGTCCTGAGGGGAGCGCCAGACAGGCATTTCTCCGGCCAGGCAGACCCCTGCAGCACCCGTTAGGCTCCAAAGCCTGTACATTCCCAAGATGCCACTGGTCACTATGCAAATCAGACAGCCCTGGCCACACCCTCTCCGCCGCTGGGCTCTGCTGCTTTCGGTACGTGCAGCTCAGCTTTTTCTTACCCTGAACCAGACTTCCGTTTCAGCAAAAAGGTGGGTTGCAGTGGGTCCGGGATGCCATTTGGAGACAAAGCCTGCGGCCCTGTCAAAGATGACTTCCTGCCGCACACCATGTGGTCAGAAGCCTACGAAAAGAAGCGCACCTCGGAATACAGAATCTCACTTCCTCAAGAGCCTTGCACAAGAGATTTTCCTCCCGCCGAGGAAAGCAACTCAAAGGGAACCTTGCGAAAATCAAATTAGGAGCCAGATTGCGGGATGCTAGGCAAACTGTTTGTCAGAAAAGCAAATTCATTTTGAGAAGCCCTGACCTGCGGGAAGGAAAAGCATTCAAGGGCAGAAGAAGGACTGTTCCCTGACCGGGAATTGAACCCGGGCCGCGGCGGTGAGAGCGCCGAATCCTAACCACTAGACCACCAGGGAACCCACAGCCATACAGCAAAAGTTCCTACACTGCTCTCCTAGTGACAAAGCTCATGGGGGCTGAAAGCATATTTTATTCTACAGCGAATATGAATCAGAACTTGAAAAAACACTCATGATTCCACCAGACTGTTTGTCACTTCCAAGCACAGGCCATCCCCTCCCCCGTGCTACTGAACCGACGAATTCCTGTACAATCGGGATCCCCGGGAAATCACAAGAGGGACACCTAGTGGCCGCTGATAGCTCAAAGACAGCTGGTACACCTTCTCACACCAACCTCGTTATTCAGCTTGCTGGAAGAATACATTGCGAATGACCGATTCAAGAGTGCAAGGGAGAAGAGTGCTCCAAAGTAGATGTATACATCGCAGCCGGGTTTTCCAGCAATTTACCTTTCTGATGAGCTGGTACTGCACTTTACGCCCACATAGAGCACCTGACTGGGTGGGGGACTGCGTGCGCATGAAGGTGGCTGAGGGCAATGGGAGCAAAGCAACCTGGGACACAGGGGACCCAGCCCCTTTCCTCTGCTTTCGTCTATAGGTCGGGGTGCCTTTTTAAGGACCTTCGATTAAAAAAAGCTGAGCTGCGTGGACAAATTACGCACGTCTACGTCTTAGAGGGATCTTCCCTGACCGGGAATCGAACCCGGGCCGCGGCGGTGAAAGCGCCGAATCCTAGCCACTAGACCACCAGGGAGGAGATGCTCTTGTGAGCCTGCCTTGCTCACTTCCTTATTGTGACTAAGCTAACTCCACTGTATAGATTGCCCATAAAGTACGAGTGGGGAAAAGTTAGGTGTCACACAGTGTGTTTGTCATAAGCAATTACCTTTATCCTCCTGCAAAAGCCTTTTTACTCTGCAATCACCTCTTGCTGGACAGCCTGCGCTGGAGCAGCCAGCATGAAAAGGGAGCTGAGTAAGGCAGGACCTAGGGTCTCACCAGGGTGGCCGAGTGGTTAAGGCGTTGGACTTAAGATCCAATGGACAGTTGTCCGCATGGGTTCGAGCCCCATCCCTGGTATGGGTTTTCAGCGGGTGTGTAGGAACTTGCAGATGCTTTTGTAAAGCATTTTCCTCTGCCCTCCTCACCCTCCCAGTGCCCTTCCTTAACAGTCCCAATTCACGTCTCAGCTGTGGGGTCTGCTGCTACTCTGCACTTAGCATGGATGTTTGCCAAAGCAATGCAGTGCCACCTACGCAGAGCCCCTGCTTAGAGAAATACACCTCCTATGTCTTTTCCCACTGAAGGGAGCAGGAGGAAGTACTTGCTTCCTGGGGAACATGGGCCTGCCACTGGAATTTGTTAACCCGCCTCTTGCGGATTTCTCCCCTTTCTTTGATTTACACCTGCAGGCTCTCCCTTGCCATCGGAGCAGGATCTGCTGATGCAGGCCCGGCTGGATCAAATGTGCAAAGGCTTGTCCCCAGGCCTCGGGAAAAAATTGAGCAGAGATTCCCGCCTCCGCCTCCGCCTCCTCTTGCCTTCCGAACGGGCTTCCAAACGGGCAATGCCCTGACGGGTCCCCCACGCCCCATCCTGCCCATGCCCACACCCCTGTATATGAGGGTGACCCATGTCCCTCACCCTCCATGCTCGAACGGAAGACACGTGTGTCCTGAGGGGAGCGCCAGACAGGCATTTCTCCGGCCAGGCAGACCCCTGCAGCACCCGTTAGGCTCCAAAGCCTGTACATTCCCAAGATGCCACTGGTCACTATGCAAATCAGACAGCCCTGGCCACACCCTCTCCGCCGCTGGGCTCTGCTGCTTTCGGTACGTGCAGCTCAGCTTTTTCTTACCCTGAACCAGACTTCCGTTTCAGCAAAAAGGTGGGTTGCAGTGGGTCCGGGATGCCATTTGGAGACAAAGCCTGCGGCCCTGTCAAAGATGACTTCCTGCCGCACACCATGTGGTCAGAAGCCTACGAAAAGAAGCGCACCTCGGAATACAGAATCTCACTTCCTCAAGAGCCTTGCACAAGAGATTTTCCTCCCGCCGAGGAAAGCAACTCAAAGGGAACCTTGCGAAAATCAAATTAGGAGCCAGATTGCGGGATGCTAGGCAAACTGTTTGTCAGAAAAGCAAATTCATTTTGAGAAGCCCTGACCTGCGGGAAGGAAAAGCATTCAAGGGCAGAAGAAGGACTGTTCCCTGACCGGGAATCGAACCCGGGCCGCGGCGGTGAGAGCGCCGAATCCTAACCACTAGACCACCAGGGAACCCACAGCCATACAGCAAAAGTTCCTACACTGCTCTCCTAGTGACAAAGCTCATGGGGGCTGAAAGCATATTTTATTCTACAGCGAATATGAATCAGAACTTGAAAAAACACTCATGATTCCACCAGACTGTTTGTCACTTCCAAGCACAGGCCATCCCCTCCCCCGTGCTACTGAACCGACGAATTCCTGTACAATCGGGATCCCCGGGAAATCACAAGAGGGACACCTAGTGGCCGCTGATAGCTCAAAGACAGCTGGTACACCTTCTCACACCTACCTCGTTATTCAGCTTGCTGGAAGAATACATTGCGAATGACCGATTCAAGAGTGCAAGGGAGAAGAGTGCTCCAAAGTAGATGTATACATCGCAGCCGGGTTTTCCAGCAATTTACCTTTCTGATGAGCTGGTACTGCACTTTACGCCCACATAGAGCACCTGACTGGGTGGGGGACTGCGTGCGCATGAAGGTGGCTGAGGGCAATGGGAGCAAAGCAACCTGGGACACAGGGGACCCAGCCCCTTTCCTCTGCTTTCGTCTATAGGTCGGGGTGCCTTTTTAAGGACCTTCGATTAAAAAAAGCTGAGCTGCGTGGACAAATTACGCACGTCTACGTCTTAGAGGGATCTTCCCTGACCGGGAATCGAACCCGGGCCGCGGCGGTGAAAGCGCCGAATCCTAGCCACTAGACCACCAGGGAGGAGATGCTCTTGTGAGCCTGCCTTGCTCACTTCCTTATTGTGACTAAGCTAACTCCACTGTATAGATTGCCCATAAAGTACGAGTGGGGAAAAGTTAGGTGTCACACAGTGTGTTTGTCATAAGCAATTACCTTTATCCTCCTGCAAAAGCCTTTTTACTCTGCAATCACCTCTTGCTGGACAGCCTGCGCTGGAGCAGCCAGCATGAAAAGGGAGCTGAGTAAGGCAGGACCTAGGGTCTCACCAGGGTGGCCGAGTGGTTAAGGCGTTGGACTTAAGATCCAATGGACAGTTGTCCGCATGGGTTCGAGCCCCATCCCTGGTATGGGTTTTCAGCGGGTGTGTAGGAACTTGCAGATGCTTTTGTAAAGCATTTTCCTCTGCCCTCCTCACCCTCCCAGTGCCCTTCCTTAACAGTCCCAATTCACGTCTCAGCTGTGGGGTCTGCTGCTACTCTGCACTTAGCATGGATGTTTGCCAAAGCAATGCAGTGCCACCTACGCAGAGCCCCTGCTTAGAGAAATACATCTCCTATGTCTTTTCCCACTGAAGGGAGCAGGAGGAAGTACTTGCTTCCTGGGGAACATGGGCCTGCCACTGGAATTTGTTAACCCGCCTCTTGCGGATTTCTCCCCTTTCTTTGATTTACACCTGCAGGCTCTCCCTTGCCATCGGAGCAGGATCTGCTGATGCAGGCCCGGCTGGATCAAATGTGCAAAGGCTTGTCCCCAGGCCTCGGGAAAAAATTGAGCAGAGATTCCCGCCTCCGCCTCCGCCTCCTCTTGCCTTCCGAACGGGCTTCCAAACGGGCAATGCCCTGACGGGTCCCCCACGCCCCATCCTGCCCATGCCCACACCCCTGTATATGAGGGTGACCCATGTCCCTCACCCTCCATGCTCGAACGGAAGACACGTGTGTCCTGAGGGGAGCGCCAGACAGGCATTTCTCCGGCCAGGCAGACCCCTGCAGCACCCGTTAGGCTCCAAAGCCTGTACATTCCCAAGATGCCACTGGTCACTATGCAAATCAGACAGCCCTGGCCACACCCTCTCCGCCGCTGGGCTCTGCTGCTTTCGGTACGTGCAGCTCAGCTTTTTCTTACCCTGAACCAGACTTCCGTTTCAGCAAAAAGGTGGGTTGCAGTGGGTCCGGGATGCCATTTGGAGACAAAGCCTGCGGCCCTGTCAAAGATGACTTCCTGCCGCACACCATGTGGTCAGAAGCCTACGAAAAGAAGCGCACCTCGGAATACAGAATCTCACTTCCTCAAGAGCCTTGCACAAGAGATTTTCCTCCCGCCGAGGAAAGCAACTCAAAGGGAACCTTGCGAAAATCAAATTAGGAGCCAGATTGCGGGATGCTAGGCAAACTGTTTGTCAGAAAAGCAAATTCATTTTGAGAAGCCCTGACCTGCGGGAAGGAAAAGCATTCAAGGGCAGAAGAAGGACTGTTCCCTGACCGGGAATCGAACCCGGGCCGCGGCGGTGAGAGCGCCGAATCCTAACCACTAGACCACCAGGGAACCCACAGCCATACAGCAAAAGTTCCTACACTGCTCTCCTAGTGACAAAGCTCATGGGGGCTGAAAGCATATTTTATTCTACAGCGAATATGAATCAGAACTTGAAAAAACACTCATGATTCCACCAGACTGTTTGTCACTTCCAAGCACAGGCCATCCCCTCCCCCGTGCTACTGAACCGACGAATTCCTGTACAATCGGGATCCCCGGGAAATCACAAGAGGGACACCTAGTGGCCGCTGATAGCTCAAAGACAGCTGGTACACCTTCTCACACCTACCTCGTTATTCAGCTTGCTGGAAGAATACATTGCGAATGACCGATTCAAGAGTGCAAGGGAGAAGAGTGCTCCAAAGTAGATGTATACATCGCAGCCGGGTTTTCCAGCAATTTACCTTTCTGATGAGCTGGTACTGCACTTTACGCCCACATAGAGCACCTGACTGGGTGGGGGACTGCGTGCGCATGAAGGTGGCTGAGGGCAATGGGAGCAAAGCAACCTGGGACACAGGGGACCCAGCCCCTTTCCTCTGCTTTCGTCTATAGGTCGGGGTGCCTTTTTAAGGACCTTCGATTAAAAAAAGCTGAGCTGCGTGGACAAATTACGCACGTCTACGTCTTAGAGGGATCTTCCCTGACCGGGAATCGAACCCGGGCCGCGGCGGTGAAAGCGCCGAATCCTAGCCACTAGACCACCAGGGAGGAGATGCTCTTGTGAGCCTGCCTTGCTCACTTCCTTATTGTGACTAAGCTAACTCCACTGTATAGATTGCCCATAAAGTACGAGTGGGGAAAAGTTAGGTGTCACACAGTGTGTTTGTCATAAGCAATTACCTTTATCCTCCTGCAAAAGCCTTTTTACTCTGCAATCACCTCTTGCTGGACAGCCTGCGCTGGAGCAGCCAGCATGAAAAGGGAGCTGAGTAAGGCAGGGCCTAGGGTCTCACCAGGGTGGCCGAGTGGTTAAGGCGTTGGACTTAAGATCCAATGGACAGTTGTCCGCATGGGTTCGAGCCCCATCCCTGGTATGGGTTTTCAGCGGGTGTGTAGGAACTTGCAGATGCTTTTTTAAAGCATTTTCCTCTGCCCTCCTCACCCTCCCAGTGCCCTTCCTTAACAGTCCCAATTCACGTCTCAGCTGTGGGGTCTGCTGCTACTCTGCACTTAGCATGGATGCTTCCCAAAGCAATGCAGTGCCACCTACGCAGAGCCCCTGCTTAGAGAAATACACCTCCTATGTCTTTTCCCACTGAAGGGAGCAGGAGGAAGTACTTGCTTCCTGGGGAACATGGGCCTGCCACTGGAATTTGTTAACCCGCCTCTTGCGGATTTCTCCCCTTTCTTTGATTTACACCTGCAGGCTCTCCCTTGCCATCGGAGCAGGATCTGCTGATGCAGGCCCGGCTGGATCAAATGTGCAAAGGCTTGTCCCCAGGCCTCGGGAAAAAATTGAGCAGAGATTCCCGCCTCCGCCTCCGCCTCCTCTTGCCTTCCGAACGGGCTTCCAAACGGGCAATGCCCTGACGGGTCCCCCACGCCCCATCCTGCCCATGCCCACACCCCTGTATATGAGGGTGACCCATGTCCCTCACCCTCCATGCTCGAACGGAAGACACGTGTGTCCTGAGGGGAGCGCCAGACAGGCATTTCTCCGGCCAGGCAGACCCCTGCAGCACCCGTTAGGCTCCAAAGCCTGTACATTCCCAAGATGCCACTGGTCACTATGCAAATCAGACAGCCCTGGCCACACCCTCTCCGCCGCTGGGCTCTGCTGCTTTCGGTACGTGCAGCTCAGCTTTTTCTTACCCTGAACCAGACTTCCGTTTCAGCAAAAAGGTGGGTTGCAGTGGGTCCGGGATGCCATTTGGAGACAAAGCCTGCGGCCCTGTCAAAGATGACTTCCTGCCGCACACCATGTGGTCAGAAGCCTACGAAAAGAAGCGCACCTCGGAATACAGAATCTCACTTCCTCAAGAGCCTTGCACAAGAGATTTTCCTCCCGCCGAGGAAAGCAACTCAAAGGGAACCTTGCGAAAATCAAATTAGGAGCCAGATTGCGGGATGCTAGGCAAACTGTTTGTCAGAAAAGCAAATTCATTTTGAGAAGCCCTGACCTGCGGGAAGGAAAAGCATTCAAGGGCAGAAGAAGGACTGTTCCCTGACCGGGAATTGAACCCGGGCCGCGGCGGTGAGAGCGCCGAATCCTAACCACTAGACCACCAGGGAACCCACAGCCATACAGCAAAAGTTCCTACACTGCTCTCCTAGTGACAAAGCTCATGGGGGCTGAAAGCATATTTTATTCTACAGCGAATATGAATCAGAACTTGAAAAAACACTCATGATTCCACCAGACTGTTTGTCACTTCCAAGCACAGGCCATCCCCTCCCCCGTGCTACTGAACCGACGAATTCCTGTACAATCGGGATCCCCGGGAAATCACAAGAGGGACACCTAGTGGCCGCTGATAGCTCAAAGACAGCTGGTACACCTTCTCACACCAACCTCGTTATTCAGCTTGCTGGAAGAATACATTGCGAATGACCGATTCAAGAGTGCAAGGGAGAAGAGTGCTCCAAAGTAGATGTATACATCGCAGCCGGGTTTTCCAGCAATTTACCTTTCTGATGAGCTGGTACTGCACTTTACGCCCACATAGAGCACCTGACTGGGTGGGGGACTGCGTGCGCATGAAGGTGGCTGAGGGCAATGGGAGCAAAGCAACCTGGGACACAGGGGACCCAGCCCCTTTCCTCTGCTTTCGTCTATAGGTCGGGGTGCCTTTTTAAGGACCTTCGATTAAAAAAAGCTGAGCTGCGTGGACAAATTACGCACGTCTACGTCTTAGAGGGATCTTCCCTGACCGGGAATCGAACCCGGGCCGCGGCGGTGAAAGCGCCGAATCCTAGCCACTAGACCACCAGGGAGGAGATGCTCTTGTGAGCCTGCCTTGCTCACTTCCTTATTGTGACTAAGCTAACTCCACTGTATAGATTGCCCATAAAGTACGAGTGGGGAAAAGTTAGGTGTCACACAGTGTGTTTGTCATAAGCAATTACCTTTATCCTCCTGCAAAAGCCTTTTTACTCTGCAATCACCTCTTGCTGGACAGCCTGCGCTGGAGCAGCCAGCATGAAAAGGGAGCTGAGTAAGGCAGGACCTAGGGTCTCACCAGGGTGGCCGAGTGGTTAAGGCGTTGGACTTAAGATCCAATGGACAGTTGTCCGCATGGGTTCGAGCCCCATCCCTGGTATGGGTTTTCAGCGGGTGTGTAGGAACTTGCAGATGCTTTTGTAAAGCATTTTCCTCTGCCCTCCTCACCCTCCCAGTGCCCTTCCTTAACAGTCCCAATTCACGTCTCAGCTGTGGGGTCTGCTGCTACTCTGCACTTAGCATGGATGTTTGCCAAAGCAATGCAGTGCCACCTACGCAGAGCCCCTGCTTAGAGAAATACACCTCCTATGTCTTTTCCCACTGAAGGGAGCAGGAGGAAGTACTTGCTTCCTGGGGAACATGGGCCTGCCACTGGAATTTGTTAACCCGCCTCTTGCGGATTTCTCCCCTTTCTTTGATTTACACCTGCAGGCTCTCCCTTGCCATCGGAGCAGGATCTGCTGATGCAGGCCCGGCTGGATCAAATGTGCAAAGGCTTGTCCCCAGGCCTCGGGAAAAAATTGAGCAGAGATTCCCGCCTCCGCCTCCGCCTCCTCTTGCCTTCCGAACGGGCTTCCAAACGGGCAATGCCCTGACGGGTCCCCCACGCCCCATCCTGCCCATGCCCACACCCCTGTATATGAGGGTGACCCATGTCCCTCACCCTCCATGCTCGAACGGAAGACACGTGTGTCCTGAGGGGAGCGCCAGACAGGCATTTCTCCGGCCAGGCAGACCCCTGCAGCACCCGTTAGGCTCCAAAGCCTGTACATTCCCAAGATGCCACTGGTCACTATGCAAATCAGACAGCCCTGGCCACACCCTCTCCGCCGCTGGGCTCTGCTGCTTTCGGTACGTGCAGCTCAGCTTTTTCTTACCCTGAACCAGACTTCCGTTTCAGCAAAAAGGTGGGTTGCAGTGGGTCCGGGATGCCATTTGGAGACAAAGCCTGCGGCCCTGTCAAAGATGACTTCCTGCCGCACACCATGTGGTCAGAAGCCTACGAAAAGAAGCGCACCTCGGAATACAGAATCTCACTTCCTCAAGAGCCTTGCACAAGAGATTTTCCTCCCGCCGAGGAAAGCAACTCAAAGGGAACCTTGCGAAAATCAAATTAGGAGCCAGATTGCGGGATGCTAGGCAAACTGTTTGTCAGAAAAGCAAATTCATTTTGAGAAGCCCTGACCTGCGGGAAGGAAAAGCATTCAAGGGCAGAAGAAGGACTGTTCCCTGACCGGGAATCGAACCCGGGCCGCGGCGGTGAGAGCGCCGAATCCTAACCACTAGACCACCAGGGAACCCACAGCCATACAGCAAAAGTTCCTACACTGCTCTCCTAGTGACAAAGCTCATGGGGGCTGAAAGCATATTTTATTCTACAGCGAATATGAATCAGAACTTGAAAAAACACTCATGATTCCACCAGACTGTTTGTCACTTCCAAGCACAGGCCATCCCCTCCCCCGTGCTACTGAACCGACGAATTCCTGTACAATCGGGATCCCCGGGAAATCACAAGAGGGACACCTAGTGGCCGCTGATAGCTCAAAGACAGCTGGTACACCTTCTCACACCTACCTCGTTATTCAGCTTGCTGGAAGAATACATTGCGAATGACCGATTCAAGAGTGCAAGGGAGAAGAGTGCTCCAAAGTAGATGTATACATCGCAGCCGGGTTTTCCAGCAATTTACCTTTCTGATGAGCTGGTACTGCACTTTACGCCCACATAGAGCACCTGACTGGGTGGGGGACTGCGTGCGCATGAAGGTGGCTGAGGGCAATGGGAGCAAAGCAACCTGGGACACAGGGGACCCAGCCCCTTTCCTCTGCTTTCGTCTATAGGTCGGGGTGCCTTTTTAAGGACCTTCGATTAAAAAAAGCTGAGCTGCGTGGACAAATTACGCACGTCTACGTCTTAGAGGGATCTTCCCTGACCGGGAATCGAACCCGGGCCGCGGCGGTGAAAGCGCCGAATCCTAGCCACTAGACCACCAGGGAGGAGATGCTCTTGTGAGCCTGCCTTGCTCACTTCCTTATTGTGACTAAGCTAACTCCACTGTATAGATTGCCCATAAAGTACGAGTGGGGAAAAGTTAGGTGTCACACAGTGTGTTTGTCATAAGCAATTACCTTTATCCTCCTGCAAAAGCCTTTTTACTCTGCAATCACCTCTTGCTGGACAGCCTGCGCTGGAGCAGCCAGCATGAAAAGGGAGCTGAGTAAGGCAGGACCTAGGGTCTCACCAGGGTGGCCGAGTGGTTAAGGCGTTGGACTTAAGATCCAATGGACAGTTGTCCGCATGGGTTCGAGCCCCATCCCTGGTATGGGTTTTCAGCGGGTGTGTAGGAACTTGCAGATGCTTTTGTAAAGCATTTTCCTCTGCCCTCCTCACCCTCCCAGTGCCCTTCCTTAACAGTCCCAATTCACGTCTCAGCTGTGGGGTCTGCTGCTACTCTGCACTTAGCATGGATGTTTGCCAAAGCAATGCAGTGCCACCTACGCAGAGCCCCTGCTTAGAGAAATACATCTCCTATGTCTTTTCCCACTGAAGGGAGCAGGAGGAAGTACTTGCTTCCTGGGGAACATGGGCCTGCCACTGGAATTTGTTAACCCGCCTCTTGCGGATTTCTCCCCTTTCTTTGATTTACACCTGCAGGCTCTCCCTTGCCATCGGAGCAGGATCTGCTGATGCAGGCCCGGCTGGATCAAATGTGCAAAGGCTTGTCCCCAGGCCTCGGGAAAAAATTGAGCAGAGATTCCCGCCTCCGCCTCCGCCTCCTCTTGCCTTCCGAACGGGCTTCCAAACGGGCAATGCCCTGACGGGTCCCCCACGCCCCATCCTGCCCATGCCCACACCCCTGTATATGAGGGTGACCCATGTCCCTCACCCTCCATGCTCGAACGGAAGACACGTGTGTCCTGAGGGGAGCGCCAGACAGGCATTTCTCCGGCCAGGCAGACCCCTGCAGCACCCGTTAGGCTCCAAAGCCTGTACATTCCCAAGATGCCACTGGTCACTATGCAAATCAGACAGCCCTGGCCACACCCTCTCCGCCGCTGGGCTCTGCTGCTTTCGGTACGTGCAGCTCAGCTTTTTCTTACCCTGAACCAGACTTCCGTTTCAGCAAAAAGGTGGGTTGCAGTGGGTCCGGGATGCCATTTGGAGACAAAGCCTGCGGCCCTGTCAAAGATGACTTCCTGCCGCACACCATGTGGTCAGAAGCCTACGAAAAGAAGCGCACCTCGGAATACAGAATCTCACTTCCTCAAGAGCCTTGCACAAGAGATTTTCCTCCCGCCGAGGAAAGCAACTCAAAGGGAACCTTGCGAAAATCAAATTAGGAGCCAGATTGCGGGATGCTAGGCAAACTGTTTGTCAGAAAAGCAAATTCATTTTGAGAAGCCCTGACCTGCGGGAAGGAAAAGCATTCAAGGGCAGAAGAAGGACTGTTCCCTGACCGGGAATCGAACCCGGGCCGCGGCGGTGAGAGCGCCGAATCCTAACCACTAGACCACCAGGGAACCCACAGCCATACAGCAAAAGTTCCTACACTGCTCTCCTAGTGACAAAGCTCATGGGGGCTGAAAGCATATTTTATTCTACAGCGAATATGAATCAGAACTTGAAAAAACACTCATGATTCCACCAGACTGTTTGTCACTTCCAAGCACAGGCCATCCCCTCCCCCGTGCTACTGAACCGACGAATTCCTGTACAATCGGGATCCCCGGGAAATCACAAGAGGGACACCTAGTGGCCGCTGATAGCTCAAAGACAGCTGGTACACCTTCTCACACCTACCTCGTTATTCAGCTTGCTGGAAGAATACATTGCGAATGACCGATTCAAGAGTGCAAGGGAGAAGAGTGCTCCAAAGTAGATGTATACATCGCAGCCGGGTTTTCCAGCAATTTACCTTTCTGATGAGCTGGTACTGCACTTTACGCCCACATAGAGCACCTGACTGGGTGGGGGACTGCGTGCGCATGAAGGTGGCTGAGGGCAATGGGAGCAAAGCAACCTGGGACACAGGGGACCCAGCCCCTTTCCTCTGCTTTCGTCTATAGGTCGGGGTGCCTTTTTAAGGACCTTCGATTAAAAAAAGCTGAGCTGCGTGGACAAATTACGCACGTCTACGTCTTAGAGGGATCTTCCCTGACCGGGAATCGAACCCGGGCCGCGGCGGTGAAAGCGCCGAATCCTAGCCACTAGACCACCAGGGAGGAGATGCTCTTGTGAGCCTGCCTTGCTCACTTCCTTATTGTGACTAAGCTAACTCCACTGTATAGATTGCCCATAAAGTACGAGTGGGGAAAAGTTAGGTGTCACACAGTGTGTTTGTCATAAGCAATTACCTTTATCCTCCTGCAAAAGCCTTTTTACTCTGCAATCACCTCTTGCTGGACAGCCTGCGCTGGAGCAGCCAGCATGAAAAGGGAGCTGAGTAAGGCAGGGCCTAGGGTCTCACCAGGGTGGCCGAGTGGTTAAGGCGTTGGACTTAAGATCCAATGGACAGTTGTCCGCATGGGTTCGAGCCCCATCCCTGGTATGGGTTTTCAGCGGGTGTGTAGGAACTTGCAGATGCTTTTTTAAAGCATTTTCCTCTGCCCTCCTCACCCTCCCAGTGCCCTTCCTTAACAGTCCCAATTCACGTCTCAGCTGTGGGGTCTGCTGCTACTCTGCACTTAGCATGGATGCTTCCCAAAGCAATGCAGTGCCACCTACGCAGAGCCCCTGCTTAGAGAAATACACCTCCTATGTCTTTTCCCACTGAAGGGAGCAGGAGGAAGTACTTGCTTCCTGGGGAACATGGGCCTGCCACTGGAATTTGTTAACCCGCCTCTTGCGGATTTCTCCCCTTTCTTTGATTTACACCTGCAGGCTCTCCCTTGCCATCGGAGCAGGATCTGCTGATGCAGGCCCGGCTGGATCAAATGTGCAAAGGCTTGTCCCCAGGCCTCGGGAAAAAATTGAGCAGAGATTCCCGCCTCCGCCTCCGCCTCCTCTTGCCTTCCGAACGGGCTTCCAAACGGGCAATGCCCTGACGGGTCCCCCACGCCCCATCCTGCCCATGCCCACACCCCTGTATATGAGGGTGACCCATGTCCCTCACCCTCCATGCTCGAACGGAAGACACGTGTGTCCTGAGGGGAGCGCCAGACAGGCATTTCTCCGGCCAGGCAGACCCCTGCAGCACCCGTTAGGCTCCAAAGCCTGTACATTCCCAAGATGCCACTGGTCACTATGCAAATCAGACAGCCCTGGCCACACCCTCTCCGCCGCTGGGCTCTGCTGCTTTCGGTACGTGCAGCTCAGCTTTTTCTTACCCTGAACCAGACTTCCGTTTCAGCAAAAAGGTGGGTTGCAGTGGGTCCGGGATGCCATTTGGAGACAAAGCCTGCGGCCCTGTCAAAGATGACTTCCTGCCGCACACCATGTGGTCAGAAGCCTACGAAAAGAAGCGCACCTCGGAATACAGAATCTCACTTCCTCAAGAGCCTTGCACAAGAGATTTTCCTCCCGCCGAGGAAAGCAACTCAAAGGGAACCTTGCGAAAATCAAATTAGGAGCCAGATTGCGGGATGCTAGGCAAACTGTTTGTCAGAAAAGCAAATTCATTTTGAGAAGCCCTGACCTGCGGGAAGGAAAAGCATTCAAGGGCAGAAGAAGGACTGTTCCCTGACCGGGAATTGAACCCGGGCCGCGGCGGTGAGAGCGCCGAATCCTAACCACTAGACCACCAGGGAACCCACAGCCATACAGCAAAAGTTCCTACACTGCTCTCCTAGTGACAAAGCTCA
Source organism: Triturus cristatus (assembly GCF_964204655.1). Lineage (NCBI taxonomy): Eukaryota > Metazoa > Chordata > Amphibia > Caudata > Salamandridae > Triturus > Triturus cristatus. Next base: position 576,092,560 of record NC_140588.1, read on the forward strand.
TGGGGGCTGAAAGCATATTTTATTCTACAGCGAATATGAATCAGAACTTGAAAAAACACTCATGATTCCACCAGACTGTTTGTCACTTCCAAGCACAGGCCATCCCCTCCCCCGTGCTACTGAACCGACGAATTCCTGTACAATCGGGATCCCCGGGAAATCACAAGAGGGACACCTAGTGGCCGCTGATAGCTCAAAGACAGCTGGTACACCTTCTCACACCAACCTCGTTATTCAGCTTGCTGGAAGAATACATTGCGAATGACCGATTCAAGAGTGCAAGGGAGAAGAGTGCTCCAAAGTAGATGTATACATCGCAGCCGGGTTTTCCAGCAATTTACCTTTCTGATGAGCTGGTACTGCACTTTACGCCCACATAGAGCACCTGACTGGGTGGGGGACTGCGTGCGCATGAAGGTGGCTGAGGGCAATGGGAGCAAAGCAACCTGGGACACAGGGGACCCAGCCCCTTTCCTCTGCTTTCGTCTATAGGTCGGGGTGCCTTTTTAAGGACCTTCGATTAAAAAAAGCTGAGCTGCGTGGACAAATTACGCACGTCTACGTCTTAGAGGGATCTTCCCTGACCGGGAATCGAACCCGGGCCGCGGCGGTGAAAGCGCCGAATCCTAGCCACTAGACCACCAGGGAGGAGATGCTCTTGTGAGCCTGCCTTGCTCACTTCCTTATTGTGACTAAGCTAACTCCACTGTATAGATTGCCCATAAAGTACGAGTGGGGAAAAGTTAGGTGTCACACAGTGTGTTTGTCATAAGCAATTACCTTTATCCTCCTGCAAAAGCCTTTTTACTCTGCAATCACCTCTTGCTGGACAGCCTGCGCTGGAGCAGCCAGCATGAAAAGGGAGCTGAGTAAGGCAGGACCTAGGGTCTCACCAGGGTGGCCGAGTGGTTAAGGCGTTGGACTTAAGATCCAATGGACAGTTGTCCGCATGGGTTCGAGCCCCATCCCTGGTATGGGTTTTCAGCGGGTGTGTAGGAACTTGCAGATGCTTTTGTAAAGCATTTTCCTCTGCCCTCCTCACCCTCCCAGTGCCCTTCCTTAACAGTCCCAATTCACGTCTCAGCTGTGGGGTCTGCTGCTACTCTGCACTTAGCATGGATGTTTGCCAAAGCAATGCAGTGCCACCTACGCAGAGCCCCTGCTTAGAGAAATACACCTCCTATGTCTTTTCCCACTGAAGGGAGCAGGAGGAAGTACTTGCTTCCTGGGGAACATGGGCCTGCCACTGGAATTTGTTAACCCGCCTCTTGCGGATTTCTCCCCTTTCTTTGATTTACACCTGCAGGCTCTCCCTTGCCATCGGAGCAGGATCTGCTGATGCAGGCCCGGCTGGATCAAATGTGCAAAGGCTTGTCCCCAGGCCTCGGGAAAAAATTGAGCAGAGATTCCCGCCTCCGCCTCCGCCTCCTCTTGCCTTCCGAACGGGCTTCCAAACGGGCAATGCCCTGACGGGTCCCCCACGCCCCATCCTGCCCATGCCCACACCCCTGTATATGAGGGTGACCCATGTCCCTCACCCTCCATGCTCGAACGGAAGACACGTGTGTCCTGAGGGGAGCGCCAGACAGGCATTTCTCCGGCCAGGCAGACCCCTGCAGCACCCGTTAGGCTCCAAAGCCTGTACATTCCCAAGATGCCACTGGTCACTATGCAAATCAGACAGCCCTGGCCACACCCTCTCCGCCGCTGGGCTCTGCTGCTTTCGGTACGTGCAGCTCAGCTTTTTCTTACCCTGAACCAGACTTCCGTTTCAGCAAAAAGGTGGGTTGCAGTGGGTCCGGGATGCCATTTGGAGACAAAGCCTGCGGCCCTATCAAAGATGACTTCCTGCCGCACACCATGTGGTCAGAAGCCTACGAAAAGAAGCGCACCTCGGAATACAGAATCTCACTTCCTCAAGAGCCTTGCACAAGAGATTTTCCTCCCGCCGAGGAAAGCAACTCAAAGGGAACCTTGCGAAAATCAAATTAGGAGCCAGATTGCGGGATGCTAGGCAAACTGTTTGTCAGAAAAGCAAATTCATTTTGAGAAGCCCTGACCTGCGGGAAGGAAAAGCATTCAAGGGCAGAAGAAGGACTGTTCCCTGACCGGGAATCGAACCCGGGCCGCGGCGGTGAGAGCGCCGAATCCTAACCACTAGACCACCAGGGAACCCACAGCCATACAGCAAAAGTTCCTACACTGCTCTCCTAGTGACAAAGCTCATGGGGGCTGAAAGCATATTTTATTCTACAGCGAATATGAATCAGAACTTGAAAAAACACTCATGATTCCACCAGACTGTTTGTCACTTCCAAGCACAGGCCATCCCCTCCCCCGTGCTACTGAACCGACGAATTCCTGTACAATCGGGATCCCCGGGAAATCACAAGAGGGACACCTAGTGGCCGCTGATAGCTCAAAGACAGCTGGTACACCTTCTCACACCTACCTCGTTATTCAGCTTGCTGGAAGAATACATTGCGAATGACCGATTCAAGAGTGCAAGGGAGAAGAGTGCTCCAAAGTAGATGTATACATCGCAGCCGGGTTTTCCAGCAATTTACCTTTCTGATGAGCTGGTACTGCACTTTACGCCCACATAGAGCACCTGACTGGGTGGGGGCTGCGTGCGCATGAAGGTGGCTGAGGGCAATGGGAGCAAAGCAACCTGGGACACAGGGGACCCAGCCCCTTTCCTCTGCTTTCGTCTATAGGTCGGGGTGCCTTTTTAAGGACCTTCGATTAAAAAAAGCTGAGCTGCGTGGACAAATTACGCACGTCTACGTCTTAGAGGGATCTTCCCTGACCGGGAATCGAACCCGGGCCGCGGCGGTGAAAGCGCCGAATCCTAGCCACTAGACCACCAGGGAGGAGATGCTCTTGTGAGCCTGCCTTGCTCACTTCCTTATTGTGACTAAGCTAACTCCACTGTATAGATTGCCCATAAAGTACGAGTGGGGAAAAGTTAGGTGTCACACAGTGTGTTTGTCATAAGCAATTACCTTTATCCTCCTGCAAAAGCCTTTTTACTCTGCAATCACCTCTTGCTGGACAGCCTGCGCTGGAGCAGCCAGCATGAAAAGGGAGCTGAGTAAGGCAGGACCTAGGGTCTCACCAGGGTGGCCGAGTGGTTAAGGCGTTGGACTTAAGATCCAATGGACAGTTGTCCGCATGGGTTCGAGCCCCATCCCTGGTATGGGTTTTCAGCGGGTGTGTAGGAACTTGCAGATGCTTTTGTAAAGCATTTTCCTCTGCCCTCCTCACCCTCCCAGTGCCCTTCCTTAACAGTCCCAATTCACGTCTCAGCTGTGGGGTCTGCTGCTACTCTGCACTTAGCATGGATGTTTGCCAAAGCAATGCAGTGCCACCTACGCAGAGCCCCTGCTTAGAGAAATACACCTCCTATGTCTTTTCCCACTGAAGGGAGCAGGAGGAAGTACTTGCTTCCTGGGGAACATGGGCCTGCCACTGGAATTTGTTAACCCGCCTCTTGCGGATTTCTCCCCTTTCTTTGATTTACACCTGCAGGCTCTCCCTTGCCATCGGAGCAGGATCTGCTGATGCAGGCCCGGCTGGATCAAATGTGCAAAGGCTTGTCCCCAGGCCTCGGGAAAAAATTGAGCAGAGATTCCCGCCTCCGCCTCCGCCTCCTCTTGCCTTCCGAACGGGCTTCCAAACGGGCAATGCCCTGACGGGTCCCCCACGCCCCATCCTGCCCATGCCCACACCCCTGTATATGAGGGTGACCCATGTCCCTCACCCTCCATGCTCGAACGGAAGACACGTGTGTCCTGAGGGGAGCGCCAGACAGGCATTTCTCCGGCCAGGCAGACCCCTGCAGCACCCGTTAGGCTCCAAAGCCTGTACATTCCCAAGATGCCACTGGTCACTATGCAAATCAGACAGCCCTGGCCACACCCTCTCCGCCGCTGGGCTCTGCTGCTTTCGGTACGTGCAGCTCAGCTTTTTCTTACCCTGAACCAGACTTCCGTTTCAGCAAAAAGGTGGGTTGCAGTGGGTCCGGGATGCCATTTGGAGACAAAGCCTGCGGCCCTGTCAAAGATGACTTCCTGCCGCACACCATGTGGTCAGAAGCCTACGAAAAGAAGCGCACCTCGGAATACAGAATCTCACTTCCTCAAGAGCCTTGCACAAGAGATTTTCCTCCCGCCGAGGAAAGCAACTCAAAGGGAACCTTGCGAAAATCAAATTAGGAGCCAGATTGCGGGATGCTAGGCAAACTGTTTGTCAGAAAAGCAAATTCATTTTGAGAAGCCCTGACCTGCGGGAAGGAAAAGCATTCAAGGGCAGAAGAAGGACTGTTCCCTGACCGGGAATCGAACCCGGGCCGCGGCGGTGAGAGCGCCGAATCCTAACCACTAGACCACCAGGGAACCCACAGCCATACAGCAAAAGTTCCTACACTGCTCTCCTAGTGACAAAGCTCATGGGGGCTGAAAGCATATTTTATTCTACAGCGAATATGAATCAGAACTTGAAAAAACACTCATGATTCCACCAGACTGTTTGTCACTTCCAAGCACAGGCCATCCCCTCCCCCGTGCTACTGAACCGACGAATTCCTGTACAATCGGGATCCCCGGGAAATCACAAGAGGGACACCTAGTGGCCGCTGATAGCTCAAAGACAGCTGGTACACCTTCTCACACCTACCTCGTTATTCAGCTTGCTGGAAGAATACATTGCGAATGACCGATTCAAGAGTGCAAGGGAGAAGAGTGCTCCAAAGTAGATGTATACATCGCAGCCGGGTTTTCCAGCAATTTACCTTTCTGATGAGCTGGTACTGCACTTTACGCCCACATAGAGCACCTGACTGGGTGGGGGACTGCGTGCGCATGAAGGTGGCTGAGGGCAATGGGAGCAAAGCAACCTGGGACACAGGGGACCCAGCCCCTTTCCTCTGCTTTCGTCTATAGGTCGGGGTGCCTTTTTAAGGACCTTCGATTAAAAAAAGCTGAGCTGCGTGGACAAATTACGCACGTCTACGTCTTAGAGGGATCTTCCCTGACCGGGAATCGAACCCGGGCCGCGGCGGTGAAAGCGCCGAATCCTAGCCACTAGACCACCAGGGAGGAGATGCTCTTGTGAGCCTGCCTTGCTCACTTCCTTATTGTGACTAAGCTAACTCCACTGTATAGATTGCCCATAAAGTACGAGTGGGGAAAAGTTAGGTGTCACACAGTGTGTTTGTCATAAGCAATTACCTTTATCCTCCTGCAAAAGCCTTTTTACTCTGCAATCACCTCTTGCTGGACAGCCTGCGCTGGAGCAGCCAGCATGAAAAGGGAGCTGAGTAAGGCAGGGCCTAGGGTCTCACCAGGGTGGCCGAGTGGTTAAGGCGTTGGACTTAAGATCCAATGGACAGTTGTCCGCATGGGTTCGAGCCCCATCCCTGGTATGGGTTTTCAGCGGGTGTGTAGGAACTTGCAGATGCTTTTTTAAAGCATTTTCCTCTGCCCTCCTCACCCTCCCAGTGCCCTTCCTTAACAGTCCCAATTCACGTCTCAGCTGTGGGGTCTGCTGCTACTCTGCACTTAGCATGGATGCTTCCCAAAGCAATGCAGTGCCACCTACGCAGAGCCCCTGCTTAGAGAAATACACCTCCTATGTCTTTTCCCACTGAAGGGAGCAGGAGGAAGTACTTGCTTCCTGGGGAACATGGGCCTGCCACTGGAATTTGTTAACCCGCCTCTTGCGGATTTCTCCCCTTTCTTTGATTTACACCTGCAGGCTCTCCCTTGCCATCGGAGCAGGATCTGCTGATGCAGGCCCGGCTGGATCAAATGTGCAAAGGCTTGTCCCCAGGCCTCGGGAAAAAATTGAGCAGAGATTCCCGCCTCCGCCTCCGCCTCCTCTTGCCTTCCGAACGGGCTTCCAAACGGGCAATGCCCTGACGGGTCCCCCACGCCCCATCCTGCCCATGCCCACACCCCTGTATATGAGGGTGACCCATGTCCCTCACCCTCCATGCTCGAACGGAAGACACGTGTGTCCTGAGGGGAGCGCCAGACAGGCATTTCTCCGGCCAGGCAGACCCCTGCAGCACCCGTTAGGCTCCAAAGCCTGTACATTCCCAAGATGCCACTGGTCACTATGCAAATCAGACAGCCCTGGCCACACCCTCTCCGCCGCTGGGCTCTGCTGCTTTTGGTACGTGCAGCTCAGCTTTTTCTTACCCTGAACCAGACTTCCGTTTCAGCAAAAAGGTGGGTTGCAGTGGGTCCGGGATGCCATTTGGAGACAAAGCCTGCGGCCCTGTCAAAGATGACTTCCTGCCGCACACCATGTGGTCAGAAGCCTACGAAAAGAAGCGCACCTCGGAATACAGAATCTCACTTCCTCAAGAGCCTTGCACAAGAGATTTTCCTCCCGCCGAGGAAAGCAACTCAAAGGGAACCTTGCGAAAATCAAATTAGGAGCCAGATTGCGGGATGCTAGGCAAACTGTTTGTCAGAAAAGCAAATTCATTTTGAGAAGCCCTGACCTGCGGGAAGGAAAAGCATTCAAGGGCAGAAGAAGGACTGTTCCCTGACCGGGAATCGAACCCGGGCCGCGGCGGTGAGAGCGCCGAATCCTAACCACTAGACCACCAGGGAACCCACAGCCATACAGCAAAAGTTCCTACACTGCTCTCCTAGTGACAAAGCTCATGGGGGCTGAAAGCATATTTTATTCTACAGCGAATATGAATCAGAACTTGAAAAAACACTCATGATTCCACCAGACTGTTTGTCACTTCCAAGCACAGGCCATCCCCTCCCCCGTGCTACTGAACCGACGAATTCCTGTACAATCGGGATCCCCGGGAAATCACAAGAGGGACACCTAGTGGCCGCTGATAGCTCAAAGACAGCTGGTACACCTTCTCACACCAACCTCGTTATTCAGCTTGCTGGAAGAATACATTGCGAATGACCGATTCAAGAGTGCAAGGGAGAAGAGTGCTCCAAAGTAGATGTATACATCGCAGCCGGGTTTTCCAGCAATTTACCTTTCTGATGAGCTGGTACTGCACTTTACGCCCACATAGAGCACCTGACTGGGTGGGGGACTGCGTGCGCATGAAGGTGGCTGAGGGCAATGGGAGCAAAGCAACCTGGGACACAGGGGACCCAGCCCCTTTCCTCTGCTTTCGTCTATAGGTCGGGGTGCCTTTTTAAGGACCTTCGATTAAAAAAAGCTGAGCTGCGTGGACAAATTACGCACGTCTACGTCTTAGAGGGATCTTCCCTGACCGGGAATCGAACCCGGGCCGCGGCGGTGAAAGCGCCGAATCCTAGCCACTAGACCACCAGGGAGGAGATGCTCTTGTGAGCCTGCCTTGCTCACTTCCTTATTGTGACTAAGCTAACTCCACTGTATAGATTGCCCATAAAGTACGAGTGGGGAAAAGTTAGGTGTCACACAGTGTGTTTGTCATAAGCAATTACCTTTATCCTCCTGCAAAAGCCTTTTTACTCTGCAATCACCTCTTGCTGGACAGCCTGCGCTGGAGCAGCCAGCATGAAAAGGGAGCTGAGTAAGGCAGGACCTAGGGTCTCACCAGGGTGGCCGAGTGGTTAAGGCGTTGGACTTAAGATCCAATGGACAGTTGTCCGCATGGGTTCGAGCCCCATCCCTGGTATGGGTTTTCAGCGGGTGTGTAGGAACTTGCAGATGCTTTTGTAAAGCATTTTCCTCTGCCCTCCTCACCCTCCCAGTGCCCTTCCTTAACAGTCCCAATTCACGTCTCAGCTGTGGGGTCTGCTGCTACTCTGCACTTAGCATGGATGTTTGCCAAAGCAATGCAGTGCCACCTACGCAGAGCCCCTGCTTAGAGAAATACACCTCCTATGTCTTTTCCCACTGAAGGGAGCAGGAGGAAGTACTTGCTTCCTGGGGAACATGGGCCTGCCACTGGAATTTGTTAACCCGCCTCTTGCGGATTTCTCCCCTTTCTTTGATTTACACCTGCAGGCTCTCCCTTGCCATCGGAGCAGGATCTGCTGATGCAGGCCCGGCTGGATCAAATGTGCAAAGGCTTGTCCCCAGGCCTCGGGAAAAAATTGAGCAGAGATTCCCGCCTCCGCCTCCGCCTCCTCTTGCCTTCCGAACGGGCTTCCAAACGGGCAATGCCCTGACGGGTCCCCCACGCCCCATCCTGCCCATGCCCACACCCCTGTATATGAGGGTGACCCATGTCCCTCACCCTCCATGCTCGAACGGAAGACACGTGTGTCCTGAGGGGAGCGCCAGACAGGCATTTCTCCGGCCAGGCAGACCCCTGCAGCACCCGTTAGGCTCCAAAGCCTGTACATTCCCAAGATGCCACTGGTCACTATGCAAATCAGACAGCCCTGGCCACACCCTCTCCGCCGCTGGGCTCTGCTGCTTTCGGTACGTGCAGCTCAGCTTTTTCTTACCCTGAACCAGACTTCCGTTTCAGCAAAAAGGTGGGTTGCAGTGGGTCCGGGATGCCATTTGGAGACAAAGCCTGCGGCCCTGTCAAAGATGACTTCCTGCCGCACACCATGTGGTCAGAAGCCTACGAAAAGAAGCGCACCTCGGAATACAGAATCTCACTTCCTCAAGAGCCTTGCACAAGAGATTTTCCTCCCGCCGAGGAAAGCAACTCAAAGGGAACCTTGCGAAAATCAAATTAGGAGCCAGATTGCGGGATGCTAGGCAAACTGTTTGTCAGAAAAGCAAATTCATTTTGAGAAGCCCTGACCTGCGGGAAGGAAAAGCATTCAAGGGCAGAAGAAGGACTGTTCCCTGACCGGGAATCGAACCCGGGCCGCGGCGGTGAGAGCGCCGAATCCTAACCACTAGACCACCAGGGAACCCACAGCCATACAGCAAAAGTTCCTACACTGCTCTCCTAGTGACAAAGCTCATGGGGGCTGAAAGCATATTTTATTCTACAGCGAATATGAATCAGAACTTGAAAAAACACTCATGATTCCACCAGACTGTTTGTCACTTCCAAGCACAGGCCATCCCCTCCCCCGTGCTACTGAACCAACGAATTCCTGTACAATCGGGATCCCCGGGAAATCACAAGAGGGACACCTAGTGGCCGCTGATAGCTCAAAGACAGCTGGTACACCTTCTCACACCTACCTCGTTATTCAGCTTGCTGGAAGAATACATTGCGAATGACCGATTCAAGAGTGCAAGGGAGAAGAGTGCTCCAAAGTAGATGTATACATCGCAGCCGGGTTTTCCAGCAATTTACCTTTCTGATGAGCTGGTACTGCACTTTACGCCCACATAGAGCACCTGACTGGGTGGGGGACTGCGTGCGCATGAAGGTGGCTGAGGGCAATGGGAGCAAAGCAACCTGGGACACAGGGGACCCAGCCCCTTTCCTCTGCTTTCGTCTATAGGTCGGGGTGCCTTTTTAAGGACCTTCGATTAAAAAAAGCTGAGCTGCGTGGACAAATTACGCACGTCTACGTCTTAGAGGGATCTTCCCTGACCGGGAATCGAACCCGGGCCGCGGCGGTGAAAGCGCCGAATCCTAGCCACTAGACCACCAGGGAGGAGATGCTCTTGTGAGCCTGCCTTGCTCACTTCCTTATTGTGACTAAGCTAACTCCACTGTATAGATTGCCCATAAAGTACGAGTGGGGAAAAGTTAGGTGTCACACAGTGTGTTTGTCATAAGCAATTACCTTTATCCTCCTGCAAAAGCCTTTTTACTCTGCAATCACCTCTTGCTGGACAGCCTGCGCTGGAGCAGCCAGCATGAAAAGGGAGCTGAGTAAGGCAGGACCTAGGGTCTCACCAGGGTGGCCGAGTGGTTAAGGCGTTGGACTTAAGATCCAATGGACAGTTGTCCGCATGGGTTCGAGCCCCATCCCTGGTATGGGTTTTCAGCGGGTGTGTAGGAACTTGCAGATGCTTTTGTAAAGCATTTTCCTCTGCCCTCCTCACCCTCCCAGTGCCCTTCCTTAACAGTCCCAATTCACGTCTCAGCTGTGGGGTCTGCTGCTACTCTGCACTTAGCATGGATGTTTGCCAAAGCAATGCAGTGCCACCTACGCAGAGCCCCTGCTTAGAGAAATACACCTCCTATGTCTTTTCCCACTGAAGGGAGCAGGAGGAAGTACTTGCTTCCTGGGGAACATGGGCCTGCCACTGGAATTTGTTAACCCGCCTCTTGCGGATTTCTCCCCTTTCTTTGATTTACACCTGCAGGCTCTCCCTTGCCATCGGAGCAGGATCTGCTGATGCAGGCCCGGCTGGATCAAATGTGCAAAGGCTTGTCCCCAGGCCTCGGGAAAAAATTGAGCAGAGATTCCCGCCTCCGCCTCCGCCTCCTCTTGCCTTCCGAACGGGCTTCCAAACGGGCAATGCCCTGACGGGTCCCCCACGCCCCATCCTGCCCATGCCCACACCCCTGTATATGAGGGTGACCCATGTCCCTCACCCTCCATGCTCGAACGGAAGACACGTGTGTCCTGAGGGGAGCGCCAGACAGGCATTTCTCCGGCCAGGCAGACCCCTGCAGCACCCGTTAGGCTCCAAAGCCTGTACATTCCCAAGATGCCACTGGTCACTATGCAAATCAGACAGCCCTGGCCACACCCTCTCCGCCGCTGGGCTCTGCTGCTTTCGGTACGTGCAGCTCAGCTTTTTCTTACCCTGAACCAGACTTCCGTTTCAGCAAAAAGGTGGGTTGCAGTGGGTCCGGGATGCCATTTGGAGACAAAGCCTGCGGCCCTGTCAAAGATGACTTCCTGCCGCACACCATGTGGTCAGAAGCCTACGAAAAGAAGCGCACCTCGGAATACAGAATCTCACTTCCTCAAGAGCCTTGCACAAGAGATTTTCCTCCCGCCGAGGAAAGCAACTCAAAGGGAACCTTGCGAAAATCAAATTAGGAGCCAGATTGCGGGATGCTAGGCAAACTGTTTGTCAGAAAAGCAAATTCATTTTGAGAAGCCCTGACCTGCGGGAAGGAAAAGCATTCAAGGGCAGAAGAAGGACTGTTCCCTGACCGGGAATCGAACCCGGGCCGCAGCGGTGAGAGCGCCGAATCCTAACCACTAGACCACCAGGGAACCCACAGCCATACAGCAAAAGTTCCTACACTGCTCTCCTAGTGACAAAGCTCATGGGGGCTGAAAGCATATTTTATTCTACAGCGAATATGAATCAGAACTTGAAAAAACACTCATGATTCCACCAGACTGTTTGTCACTTCCAAGCACAGGCCATCCCCTCCCCCGTGCTACTGAACCGACGAATTCCTGTACAATCGGGATCCCCGGGAAATCACAAGAGGGACACCTAGTGGCCGCTGATAGCTCAAAGACAGCTGGTACACCTTCTCACACCTACCTCGTTATTCAGCTTGCTGGAAGAATACATTGCGAATGACCGATTCAAGAGTGCAAGGGAGAAGAGTGCTCCAAAGTAGATGTATACATCGCAGCCGGGTTTTCCAGCAATTTACCTTTCTGATGAGCTGGTACTGCACTTTACGCCCACATAGAGCACCTGACTGGGTGGGGGACTGCGTGCGCATGAAGGTGGCTGAGGGCAATGGGAGCAAAGCAACCTGGGACACAGGGGACCCAGCCCCTTTCCTCTGCTTTCGTCTATAGGTCGGGGTGCCTTTTTAAGGACCTTCGATTAAAAAAAGCTGAGCTGCGTGGACAAATTACGCACGTCTACGTCTTAGAGGGATCTTCCCTGACCGGGAATCGAACCCGGGCCGCGGTGGTGAAAGCGCCGAATCCTAGCCACTAGACCACCAGGGAGGAGATGCTCTTGTGAGCCTGCCTTGCTCACTTCCTTATTGTGACTAAGCTAACTCCACTGTATAGATTGCCCATAAAGTACGAGTGGGGAAAAGTTAGGTGTCACACAGTGTGTTTGTCATAAGCAATTACCTTTATCCTCCTGCAAAAGCCTTTTTACTCTGCAATCACCTCTTGCTGGACAGCCTGCGCTGGAGCAGCCAGCATGAAAAGGGAGCTGAGTAAGGCAGGACCTAGGGTCTCACCAGGGTGGCCGAGTGGTTAAGGCGTTGGACTTAAGATCCAATGGACAGTTGTCCGCATGGGTTCGAGCCCCATCCCTGGTATGGGTTTTCAGCGGGTGTGTAGGAACTTGCAGATGCTTTTGTAAAGCATTTTCCTCTGCCCTCCTCACCCTCCCAGTGCCCTTCCTTAACAGTCCCAATTCACGTCTCAGCTGTGGGGTCTGCTGCTACTCTGCACTTAGCATGGATGTTTGCCAAAGCAATGCAGTGCCACCTACGCAGAGCCCCTGCTTAGAGAAATACACCTCCTATGTCTTTTCCCACTGAAGGGAGCAGGAGGAAGTACTTGCTTCCTGGGGAACATGGGCCTGCCACTGGAATTTGTTAACCCGCCTCTTGCGGATTTCTCCCCTTTCTTTGATTTACACCTGCAGGCTCTCCCTTGCCATCGGAGCAGGATCTGCTGATGCAGGCCCGGCTGGATCAAATGTGCAAAGGCTTGTCCCCAGGCCTCGGGAAAAAATTGAGCAGAGATTCCCGCCTCCGCCTCCGCCTCCTCTTGCCTTCCGAACGGGCTTCCAAACGGGCAATGCCCTGACGGGTCCCCCACGCCCCATCCTGCCCATGCCCACACCCCTGTATATGAGGGTGACCCATGTCCCTCACCCTCCATGCTCGAACGGAAGACACGTGTGTCCTGAGGGGAGCGCCAGACAGGCATTTCTCCGGCCAGGCAGACCCCTGCAGCACCCGTTAGGCTCCAAAGCCTGTACATTCCCAAGATGCCACTGGTCACTATGCAAATCAGACAGCCCTGGCCACACCCTCTCCGCCGCTGGGCTCTGCTGCTTTCGGTACGTGCAGCTCAGCTTTTTCTTACCCTGAACCAGACTTCCGTTTCAGCAAAAAGGTGGGTTGCAGTGGGTCCGGGATGCCATTTGGAGACAAAGCCTGCGGCCCTGTCAAAGATGACTTCCTGCCGCACACCATGTGGTCAGAAGCCTACGAAAAGAAGCGCACCTCGGAATACAGAATCTCACTTCCTCAAGAGCCTTGCACAAGAGATTTTCCTCCCGCCGAGGAAAGCAACTCAAAGGGAACCTTGCGAAAATCAAATTAGGAGCCAGATTGCGGGATGCTAGGCAAACTGTTTGTCAGAAAAGCAAATTCATTTTGAGAAGCCCTGACCTGCGGGAAGGAAAAGAATTCAAGGGCAGAAGAAGGACTGTTCCCTGACCGGGAATCGAACCCGGGCCGCGGCGGTGAGAGCGCCGAATCCTAACCACTAGACCACCAGGGAACCCACAGCCATACAGCAAAAGTTCCTACACTGCTCTCCTAGTGACAAAGCTCATGGGGGCTGAAAGCATATTTTATCCTACAGCGAATATGAATCAGAACTTGAAAAAACACTCATGATTCCACCAGACTGTTTGTCACTTCCAAGCACAGGCCATCCCCTCCCCCGTGCTACTGAACCGACGAATTCCTGTACAATCGGGATCCCCGGGAAATCACAAGAGGGACACCTAGTGGCCGCTGATAGCTCAAAGACAGCTGGTACACCTTCTCACACCTACCTCGTTATTCAGCTTGCTGGAAGAATACATTGCGAATGACCGATTCAAGAGTGCAAGGGAGAAGAGTGCTCCAAAGTAGATGTATACATCGCAGCCGGGTTTTCCAGCAATTTACCTTTCTGATGAGCTGGTACTGCACTTTACGCCCACATAGAGCACCTGACTGGGTGGGGGACTGCGTGCGCATGAAGGTGGCTGAGGGCAATGGGAGCAAAGCAACCTGGGACACAGGGGACCCAGCCCCTTTCCTCTGCTTTCGTCTATAGGTCGGGGTGCCTTTTTAAGGACCTTCGATTAAAAAAAGCTGAGCTGCGTGGACAAATTACGCACGTCTACGTCTTAGAGGGATCTTCCCTGACCGGGAATCGAACCCGGGCCGCGGCGGTGAAAGCGCCGAATCCTAGCCACTAGACCACCAGGGAGGAGATGCTCTTGTGAGCCTGCCTTGCTCACTTCCTTATTGTGACTAAGCTAACTCCACTGTATAGATTGCCCATAAAGTACGAGTGGGGAAAAGTTAGGTGTCACACAGTGTGTTTGTCATAAGCAATTACCTTTATCCTCCTGCAAAAGCCTTTTTACTCTGCAATCACCTCTTGCTGGACAGCCTGCGCTGGAGCAGCCAGCATGAAAAGGGAGCTGAGTAAGGCAGGACCTAGGGTCTCACCAGGGTGGCCGAGTGGTTAAGGCGTTGGACTTAAGATCCAATGGACAGTTGTCCGCATGGGTTCGAGCCCCATCCCTGGTATGGGTTTTCAGCGGGTGTGTAGGAACTTGCAGATGCTTTTGTAAAGCATTTTCCTCTGCCCTCCTCACCCTCCCAGTGCCCTTCCTTAACAGTCCCAATTCACGTCTCAGCTGTGGGGTCTGCTGCTACTCTGCACTTAGCATGGATGTTTGCCAAAGCAATGCAGTGCCACCTACGCAGAGCCCCTGCTTAGAGAAATACACCTCCTATGTCTTTTCCCACTGAAGGGAGCAGGAGGAAGTACTTGCTTCCTGGGGAACATGGGCCTGCCACTGGAATTTGTTAACCCGCCTCTTGCGGATTTCTCCCCTTTCTTTGATTTACACCTGCAGGCTCTCCCTTGCCATCGGAGCAGGATCTGCTGATGCAGGCCCGGCTGGATCAAATGTGCAAAGGCTTGTCCCCAGGCCTCGGGAAAAAATTGAGCAGAGATTCCCGCCTCCGCCTCCGCCTCCTCTTGCCTTCCGAACGGGCTTCCAAACGGGCAATGCCCTGACGGGTCCCCACGCCCCATCCTGCCCATGCCCACACCCCTGTATATGAGGGTGACCCATGTCCCTCACCCTCCATGCTCGAACGGAAGACACGTGTGTCCTGAGGGGAGCGCCAGACAGGCATTTCTCCGGCCAGGCAGACCCCTGCAGCACCCGTTAGGCTCCAAAGCCTGTACATTCCCAAGATGCCACTGGTCACTATGCAAATCAGACAGCCCTGGCCACACCCTCTCCGCCGCTGGGCTCTGCTGCTTTCGGTACGTGCAGCTCAGCTTTTTCTTACCCTGAACCAGACTTCCGTTTCAGCAAAAAGGTGGGTTGCAGTGGGTCCGGGATGCCATTTGGAGACAAAGCCTGCGGCCCTGTCAAAGATGACTTCCTGCCGCACACCATGTGGTCAGAAGCCTACGAAAAGAAGCGCACCTCGGAATACAGAATCTCACTTCCTCAAGAGCCTTGCACAAGAGATTTTCCTCCCGCCGAGGAAAGCAACTCAAAGGGAACCTTGCGAAAATCAAATTAGGAGCCAGATTGCGGGATGCTAGGCAAACTGTTTGTCAGAAAAGCAAATTCATTTTGAGAAGCCCTGACCTGCGGGAAGGAAAAGCATTCAAGGGCAGAAGAAGGACTGTTCCCTGACCGGGAATCGAACCCGGGCCGCGGCGGTGAGAGCGCCGAATCCTAACCACTAGACCACCAGGGAACCCACAGCCATACAGCAAAAGTTCCTACACTGCTCTCCTAGTGACAAAGCTCATGGGGGCTGAAAGCATATTTTATTCTACAGCGAATATGAATCAGAACTTGAAAAAACACTCATGATTCCACCAGACTGTTTGTCACTTCCAAGCACAGGCCATCCCCTCCCCCGTGCTACTGAACCGACGAATTCCTGTACAATCGGGATCCCCGGGAAATCACAAGAGGGACACCTAGTGGCCGCTGATAGCTCAAAGACAGCTGGTACACCTTCTCACACCTACCTCGTTATTCAGCTTGCTGGAAGAATACATTGCGAATGACCGATTCAAGAGTGCAAGGGAGAAGAGTGCTCCAAAGTAGATGTATACATCGCAGCCGGGTTTTCCAGCAATTTACCTTTCTGATGAGCTGGTACTGCACTTTACGCCCACATAGAGCACCTGACTGGGTGGGGGACTGCGTGCGCATGAAGGTGGCTGAGGGCAATGGGAGCAAAGCAACCTGGGACACAGGGGACCCAGCCCCTTTCCTCTGCTTTCGTCTATAGGTCGGGGTGCCTTTTTAAGGACCTTCGATTAAAAAAAGCTGAGCTGCGTGGACAAATTACGCACGTCTACGTCTTAGAGGGATCTTCCCTGACCGGGAATCGAACCCGGGCCGCGGCGGTGAAAGCGCCGAATCCTAGCCACTAGACCACCAGGGAGGAGATGCTCTTGTGAGCCTGCCTTGCTCACTTCCTTATTGTGACTAAGCTAACTCCACTGTATAGATTGCCCATAAAGTACGAGTGGGGAAAAGTTAGGTGTCACACAGTGTGTTTGTCATAAGCAATTACCTTTATCCTCCTGCAAAAGCCTTTTTACTCTGCAATCACCTCTTGCTGGACAGCCTGCGCTGGAGCAGCCAGCATGAAAAGGGAGCTGAGTAAGGCAGGACCTAGGGTCTCACCAGGGTGGCCGAGTGGTTAAGGCGTTGGACTTAAGATCCAATGGACAGTTGTCCGCATGGGTTCGAGCCCCATCCCTGGTATGGGTTTTCAGCGGGTGTGTAGGAACTTGCAGATGCTTTTGTAAAGCATTTTCCTCTGCCCTCCTCACCCTCCCAGTGCCCTTCCTTAACAGTCCCAATTCACGTCTCAGCTGTGGGGTCTGCTGCTACTCTGCACTTAGCATGGATGTTTGCCAAAGCAATGCAGTGCCACCTACGCAGAGCCCCTGCTTAGAGAAATACACCTCCTATGTCTTTTCCCACTGAAGGGAGCAGGAGGAAGTACTTGCTTCCTGGGGAACATGGGCCTGCCACTGGAATTTGTTAACCCGCCTCTTGCGGATTTCTCCCCTTTCTTTGATTTACACCTGCAGGCTCTCCCTTGCCATCGGAGCAGGATCTGCTGATGCAGGCCCGGCTGGATCAAATGTGCAAAGGCTTGTCCCCAGGCCTCGGGAAAAAATTGAGCAGAGATTCCCGCCTCCGCCTCCGCCTCCTCTTGCCTTCCGAACGGGCTTCCAAACGGGCAATGCCCTGACGGGTCCCCCACGCCCCATCCTGCCCATGCCCACACCCCTGTATATGAGGGTGACCCATGTCCCTCACCCTCCATGCTCGAACGGAAGACACGTGTGTCCTGAGGGGAGCGCCAGACAGGCATTTCTCCGGCCAGGCAGACCCCTGCAGCACCCGTTAGGCTCCAAAGCCTGTACATTCCCAAGATGCCACTGGTCACTATGCAAATCAGACAGCCCTGGCCACACCCTCTCCGCCGCTGGGCTCTGCTGCTTTCGGTACGTGCAGCTCAGCTTTTTCTTACCCTGAACCAGACTTCCGTTTCAGCAAAAAGGTGGGTTGCAGTGGGTCCGGGATGCCATTTGGAGACAAAGCCTGCGGCCCTGTCAAAGATGACTTCCTGCCGCACACCATGTGGTCAGAAGCCTACGAAAAGAAGCGCACCTCGGAATACAGAATCTCACTTCCTCAAGAGCCTTGCACAAGAGATTTTCCTCCCACCGAGGAAAGCAACTCAAAGGGAACCTTGCGAAAATCAAATTAGGAGCCAGATTGCGGGATGCTAGGCAAACTGTTTGTCAGAAAAGCAAATTCATTTTGAGAAGCCCTGACCTGCGGGAAGGAAAAGCATTCAAGGGCAGAAGAAGGACTGTTCCCTGACCGGGAATCGAACCCGGGCCGCGGCGGTGAGAGCACCGAATCCTAACCACTAGACCACCAGGGAACCCACAGCCATACAGCAAAAGTTCCTACACTGCTCTCCTAGTGACAAAGCTCATGGGGGCTGAAAGCATATTTTATTCTACAGCGAATATGAATCAGAACTTGAAAAAACACTCATGATTCCACCAGACTGTTTGTCACTTCCAAGCACAGGCCATCCCCTCCCCCGTGCTACTGAACCGACGAATTCCTGTACAATCGGGATCCCCGGGAAATCACAAGAGGGACACCTAGTGGCCGCTGATAGCTCAAAGACAGCTGGTACACCTTCTCACACCTACCTCGTTATTCAGCTTGCTGGAAGAATACATTGCGAATGACCGATTCAAGAGTGCAAGGGAGAAGAGTGCTCCAAAGTAGATGTATACATCGCAGCCGGGTTTTCCAGCAATTTACCTTTCTGATGAGCTGGTACTGCACTTTACGCCCACATAGAGCACCTGACTGGGTGGGGGACTGCGTGCGCATGAAGGTGGCTGAGGGCAATGGGAGCAAAGCAACCTGGGACACAGGGGACCCAGCCCCTTTCCTCTGCTTTCGTCTATAGGTCGGGGTGCCTTTTTAAGGACCTTCGATTAAAAAAAGCTGAGCTGCGTGGACAAATTACGCACGTCTACGTCTTAGAGGGATCTTCCCTGACCGGGAATCGAACCCGGGCCGCGGCGGTGAAAGCGCCGAATCCTAGCCACTAGACCACCAGGGAGGAGATGCTCTTGTGAGCCTGCCTTGCTCACTTCCTTATTGTGACTAAGCTAACTCCACTGTATAGATTGCCCATAAAGTACGAGTGGGGAAAAGTTAGGTGTCACACAGTGTGTTTGTCATAAGCAATTACCTTTATCCTCCTGCAAAAGCCTTTTTACTCTGCAATCACCTCTTGCTGGACAGCCTGCGCTGGAGCAGCCAGCATGAAAAGGGAGCTGAGTAAGGCAGGACCTAGGGTCTCACCAGGGTGGCCGAGTGGTTAAGGCGTTGGACTTAAGATCCAATGGACAGTTGTCCGCATGGGTTCGAGCCCCATCCCTGGTATGGGTTTTCAGCGGGTGTGTAGGAACTTGCAGATGCTTTTGTAAAGCATTTTCCTCTGCCCTCCTCACCCTCCCAGTGCCCTTCCTTAACAGTCCCAATTCACGTCTCAGCTGTGGGGTCTGCTGCTACTCTGCACTTAGCATGGATGTTTGCCAAAGCAATGCAGTGCCACCTACGCAGAGCCCCTGCTTAGAGAAATACACCTCCTATGTCTTTTCCCACTGAAGGGAGCAGGAGGAAGTACTTGCTTCCTGGGGAACATGGGCCTGCCACTGGAATTTGTTAACCCGCCTCTTGCGGATTTCTCCCCTTTCTTTGATTTACACCTGCAGGCTCTCCCTTGCCATCGGAGCAGGATCTGCTGATGCAGGCCCGGCTGGATCAAATGTGCAAAGGCTTGTCCCCAGGCCTCGGGAAAAAATTGAGCAGAGATTCCCGCCTCCGCCTCCGCCTCCTCTTGCCTTCCGAACGGGCTTCCAAACGGGCAATGCCCTGACGGGTCCCCCACGCCCCATCCTGCCCATGCCCACACCCCTGTATATGAGGGTGACCCATGACCCTCACCCTCCATGCTCGAACGGAAGACACGTGTGTCCTGAGGGGAGCGCCAGACAGGCATTTCTCCGGCCAGGCAGACCCCTGCAGCACCCGTTAGGCTCCAAAGCCTGTACATTCCCAAGATGCCACAAGTCACTATGCAAATCAGACAGCCCTGGCCACACCCTCTCCGCCGCTGGGCTCTGCTGCTTTCGGTACGTGCAGCTCAGCTTTTTCTTACCCTGAACCAGACTTCCGTTTCAGCAAAAAGGTGGGTTGCAGTGGGTCCGGGATGCCATTTGGAGACAAAGCCTGCGGCCCTGTCAAAGATGACTTCCTGCCGCACACCATGTGGTCAGAAGCCTACGAAAAGAAGCGCACCTCGGAATACAGAATCTCACTTCCTCAAGAGCCTTGCACAAGAGATTTTCCTCCCGCCGAGGAAAGCAACTCAAAGGGAACCTTGCGAAAATCAAATTAGGAGCCAGATTGCGGGATGCTAGGCAAACTGTTTGTCAGAAAAGCAAATTCATTTTGAGAAGCCCTGACCTGCGGGAAGGAAAAGCATTCAAGGGCAGAAGAAGGACTGTTCCCTGACCGGGAATCGAACCCGGGCCGCGGCGGTGAGAGCGCCGAATCCTAACCACTAGACCACCAGGGAACCCACAGCCATACAGCAAAAGTTCCTACACTGCTCTCCTAGTGACAAAGCTCATGGGGGCTGAAAGCATATTTTATTCTACAGCGAATATGAATCAGAACTTGAAAAAACACTCATGATTCCACCAGACTGTTTGTCACTTCCAAGCACAGGCCATCCCCTCCCCCGTGCTACTGAACCGACGAATTCCTGTACAATCGGGATCCCCGGGAAATCACAAGAGGGACACCTAGTGGCCGCTGATAGCTCAAAGACAGCTGGTACACCTTCTCACACCTACCTCGTTATTCAGCTTGCTGGAAGAATACATTGCGAATGACCGATTCAAGAGTGCAAGGGAGAAGAGTGCTCCAAAGTAGATGTATACATCGCAGCCGGGTTTTCCAGCAATTTACCTTTCTGATGAGCTGGTACTGCACTTTACGCCCACATAGAGCACCTGACTGGGTGGGGGACTGCGTGCGCATGAAGGTGGCTGAGGGCAATGGGAGCAAAGCAACCTGGGACACAGGGGACCCAGCCCCTTTCCTCTGCTTTCGTCTATAGGTCGGGGTGCCTTTTTAAGGACCTTCGATTAAAAAAAGCTGAGCTGCGTGGACAAATTACGCACGTCTACGTCTTAGAGGGATCTTCCCTGACCGGGAATCGAACCCGGGCCGCGGCGGTGAAAGCGCCGAATCCTAGCCACTAGACCACCAGGGAGGAGATGCTCTTGTGAGCCTGCCTTGCTCACTTCCTTATTGTGACTAAGCTAACTCCACTGTATAGATTGCCCATAAAGTACGAGTGGGGAAAAGTTAGGTGTCACACAGTGTGTTTGTCATAAGCAATTACCTTTATCCTCCTGCAAAAGCCTTTTTACTCTGCAATCACCTCTTGCTGGACAGCCTGCGCTGGAGCAGCCAGCATGAAAAGGGAGCTGAGTAAGGCAGGACCTAGGGTCTCACCAGGGTGGCCGAGTGGTTAAGGCGTTGGACTTAAGATCCAATGGACAGTTGTCCGCATGGGTTCGAGCCCCATCCCTGGTATGGGTTTTCAGCGGGTGTGTAGGAACTTGCAGAAGCTTTTGTAAAGCATTTTCCTCTGCCCTCCTCACCCTCCCAGTGCCCTTCCTTAACAGTCCCAATTCACGTCTCAGCTGTGGGGTCTGCTGCTACTCTGCACTTAGCATGGATGTTTGCCAAAGCAATGCAGTGCCACCTACGCAGAGCCCCTGCTTAGAGAAATACATCTCCTATGTCTTTTCCCACTGAAGGGAGCAGGAGGAAGTACTTGCTTCCTGGGGAACATGGGCCTGCCACTGGAATTTGTTAACCCGCCTCTTGCGGATTTCTCCCCTTTCTTTGATTTACACCTGCAGGCTCTCCCTTGCCATCGGAGCAGGATCTGCTGATGCAGGCCCGGCTGGATCAAATGTGCAAAGGCTTGTCCCCAGGCCTCGGGAAAAAATTGAGCAGAGATTCCCGCCTCCGCCTCCGCCTCCTCTTGCCTTCCGAACGGGCTTCCAAACGGGCAATGCCCTGACGGGTCCCCCACGCCCCATCCTGCCCATGCCCATACCCCTGTATATGAGGGTGACCCATGTCCCTCACCCTCCATGCTCGAACGGAAGACACGTGTGTCCTGAGGGGAGCGCCAGACAGGCATTTCTCCGGCCAGGCAGACCCCTGCAGCACCCGTTAGGCTCCAAAGCCTGTACATTCCCAAGATGCCACTGGTCACTATGCAAATCAGACAGCCCTGGCCACACCCTCTCCGCCGCTGGGCTCTGCTGCTTTCGGTACGTGCAGCTCAGCTTTTTCTTACCCTGAACCAGACTTCCGTTTCAGCAAAAAGGTGGGTTGCAGTGGGTCCGGGATGCCATTTGGAGACAAAGCCTGCGGCCCTGTCAAAGATGACTTCCTGCCGCACACCATGTGGTCAGAAGCCTACGAAAAGAAGCGCACCTCGGAATACAGAATCTCACTTCCTCAAGAGCCTTGCACAAGAGATTTTCCTCCCGCCGAGGAAAGCAACTCAAAGGGAACCTTGCGAAAATCAAATTAGGAGCCAGATTGCGGGATGCTAGGCAAACTGTTTGTCAGAAAAGCAAATTCATTTTGAGAAGCCCTGACCTGCGGGAAGGAAAAGCATTCAAGGGCAGAAGAAGGACTGTTCCCTGACCAGGAATCGAACCCGGGCCGCGGCGGTGAGAGCGCCGAATCCTAACCACTAGACCACCAGGGAACCCACAGCCATACAGCAAAAGTTCCTACACTGCTCTCCTAGTGACAAAGCTCATGGGGGCTGAAAGCATATTTTATTCTACAGCGAATATGAATCAGAACTTGAAAAAACACTCATGATTCCACCAGACTGTTTGTCACTTCCAAGCACAGGCCATCCCCTCCCCCGTGCTACTGAACCGACGAATTCCTGTACAATCGGGATCCCCGGGAAATCACAAGAGGGACACCTAGTGGCCGCTGATAGCTCAAAGACAGCTGGTACACCTTCTCACACCTACCTCGTTATTCAGCTTGCTGGAAGAATACATTGCGAATGACCGATTCAAGAGTGCAAGGGAGAAGAGTGCTCCAAAGTAGATGTATACATCGCAGCCGGGTTTTCCAGCAATTTACCTTTCTGATGAGCTGGTACTGCACTTTACGCCCACATAGAGCACCTGACTGGGTGGGGGACTGCGTGCGCATGAAGGTGGCTGAGGGCAATGGGAGCAAAGCAACCTGGGACACAGGGGACCCAGCCCCTTTCCTCTGCTTTCGTCTATAGGTCGGGGTGCCTTTTTAAGGACCTTCGATTAAAAAAAGCTGAGCTGCGTGGACAAATTACGCACGTCTACGTCTTAGAGGGATCTTCCCTGACCGGGAATCGAACCCGGGCCGCGGCGGTGAAAGCGCCGAATCCTAGCCACTAGACCACCAGGGAGGAGATGCTCTTGTGAGCCTGCCTTGCTCACTTCCTTATTGTGACTAAGCTAACTCCACTGTATAGATTGCCCATAAAGTACGAGTGGGGAAAAGTTAGGTGTCACACAGTGTGTTTGTCATAAGCAATTACCTTTATCCTCCTGCAAAAGCCTTTTTACTCTGCAATCACCTCTTGCTGGACAGCCTGCGCTGGAGCAGCCAGCATGAAAAGGGAGCTGAGTAAGGCAGGGCCTAGGGTCTCACCAGGGTGGCCGAGTGGTTAAGGCGTTGGACTTAAGATCCAATGGACAGTTGTCCGCATGGGTTCGAGCCCCATCCCTGGTATGGGTTTTCAGCGGGTGTGTAGGAACTTGCAGATGCTTTTTTAAAGCATTTTCCTCTGCCCTCCTCACCCTCCCAGTGCCCTTCCTTAACAGTCCCAATTCACGTCTCAGCTGTGGGGTCTGCTGCTACTCTGCACTTAGCATGGATGCTTCCCAAAGCAATGCAGTGCCACCTACGCAGAGCCCCTGCTTAGAGAAATACACCTCCTATGTCTTTTCCCACTGAAGGGAGCAGGAGGAAGTACTTGCTTCCTGGGGAACATGGGCCTGCCACTGGAATTTGTTAACCCGCCTCTTGCGGATTTCTCCCCTTTCTTTGATTTACACCTGCAGGCTCTCCCTTGCCATCGGAGCAGGATCTGCTGATGCAGGCCCGGCTGGATCAAATGTGCAAAGGCTTGTCCCCAGGCCTCGGGAAAAAATTGAGCAGAGATTCCCGCCTCCGCCTCCGCCTCCTCTTGCCTTCCGAACGGGCTTCCAAACGGGCAATGCCCTGACGGGTCCCCCACGCCCCATCCTGCCCATGCCCACACCCCTGTATATGAGGGTGACCCATGTCCCTCACCCTCCATGCTCGAACGGAAGACACGTGTGTCCTGAGGGGAGCGCCAGACAGGCATTTCTCCGGCCAGGCAGACCCCTGCAGCACCCGTTAGGCTCCAAAGCCTGTACATTCCCAAGATGCCACTGGTCACTATGCAAATCAGACAGCCCTGGCCACACCCTCTCCGCCGCTGGGCTCTGCTGCTTTCGGTACGTGCAGCTCAGCTTTTTCTTACCCTGAACCAGACTTCCGTTTCAGCAAAAAGGTGGGTTGCAGTGGGTCCGGGATGCCATTTGGAGACAAAGCCTGCGGCCCTGTCAAAGATGACTTCCTGCCGCACACCATGTGGTCAGAAGCCTACGAAAAGAAGCGCACCTCGGAATACAGAATCTCACTTCCTCAAGAGCCTTGCACAAGAGATTTTCCTCCCGCCGAGGAAAGCAACTCAAAGGGAACCTTGCGAAAATCAAATTAGGAGCCAGATTGCGGGATGCTAGGCAAACTGTTTGTCAGAAAAGCAAATTCATTTTGAGAAGCCCTGACCTGCGGGAAGGAAAAGCATTCAAGGGCAGAAGAAGGACTGTTCCCTGACCGGGAATCGAACCCGGGCCGCGGCGGTGAGAGCGCCGAATCCTAACCACTAGACCACCAGGGAACCCACAGCCATACAGCAAAAGTTCCTACACTGCTCTCCTAGTGACAAAGCTCATGGGGGCTGAAAGCATATTTTATTCTACAGCGAATATGAATCAGAACTTGAAAAAACACTCATGATTCCACCAGACTGTTTGTCACTTCCAAGCACAGGCCATCCCCTCCCCCGTGCTACTGAACCGACGAATTCCTGTACAATCGGGATCCCCGGGAAATCACAAGAGGGACACCTAGTGGCCGCTGATAGCTCAAAGACAGCTGGTACACCTTCTCACACCAACCTCGTTATTCAGCTTGCTGGAAGAATACATTGCGAATGACCGATTCAAGAGTGCAAGGGAGAAGAGTGCTCCAAAGTAGATGTATACATCGCAGCCGGGTTTTCCAGCAATTTACCTTTCTGATGAGCTGGTACTGCACTTTACGCCCACATAGAGCACCTGACTGGGTGGGGGACTGCGTGCGCATGAAGGTGGCTGAGGGCAATGGGAGCAAAGCAACCTGGGACACAGGGGACCCAGCCCCTTTCCTCTGCTTTCGTCTATAGGTCGGGGTGCCTTTTTAAGGACCTTCGATTAAAAAAAGCTGAGCTGCGTGGACAAATTACGCACGTCTACGTCTTAGAGGGATCTTCCCTGACCGGGAATCGAACCCGGGCCGCGGCGGTGAAAGCGCCGAATCCTAGCCACTAGACCACCAGGGAGGAAATGCTCTTGTGAGCCTGCCTTGCTCACTTCCTTATTGTGACTAAGCTAACTCCACTGTATAGATTGCCCATAAAGTACGAGTGGGGAAAAGTTAGGTGTCACACAGTGTGTTTGTCATAAGCAATTACCTTTATCCTCCTGCAAAAGCCTTTTTACTCTGCAATCACCTCTTGCTGGACAGCCTGCGCTGGAGCAGCCAGCATGAAAAGGGAGCTGAGTAAGGCAGGACCTAGGGTCTCACCAGGGTGGCCGAGTGGTTAAGGCGTTGGACTTAAGATCCAATGGACAGTTGTCCGCATGGGTTCGAGCCCCATCCCTGGTATGGGTTTTCAGCGGGTGTGTAGGAACTTGCAGATGCTTTTGTAAAGCATTTTCCTCTGCCCTCCTCACCCTCCCAGTGCCCTTCCTTAACAGTCCCAATTCACGTCTCAGCTGTGGGGTCTGCTGCTACTCTGCACTTAGCATGGATGTTTGCCAAAGCAATGCAGTGCCACCTACGCAGAGCCCCTGCTTAGAGAAATACACCTCCTATGTCTTTTCCCACTGAAGGGAGCAGGAGGAAGTACTTGCTTCCTGGGGAACATGGGCCTGCCACTGGAATTTGTTAACCCGCCTCTTGCGGATTTCTCCCCTTTCTTTGATTTACACCTGCAGGCTCTCCCTTGCCATCGGAGCAGGATCTGCTGATGCAGGCCCGGCTGGATCAAATGTGCAAAGGCTTGTCCCCAGGCCTCGGGAAAAAATTGAGCAGAGATTCCCGCCTCCGCCTCCGCCTCCTCTTGCCTTCCGAACGGGCTTCCAAACGGGCAATGCCCTGACGGGTCCCCCACGCCCCATCCTGCCCATGCCCACACCCCTGTATATGAGGGTGACCCATGTCCCTCACCCTCCATGCTCGAACGGAAGACACGTGTGTCCTGAGGGGAGCGCCAGACAGGCATTTCTCCGGCCAGGCAGACCCCTGCAGCACCCGTTAGGCTCCAAAGCCTGTACATTCCCAAGATGCCACTGGTCACTATGCAAATCAGACAGCCCTGGCCACACCCTCTCCGCCGCTGGGCTCTGCTGCTTTCGGTACGTGCAGCTCAGCTTTTTCTTACCCTGAACCAGACTTCCGTTTCAGCAAAAAGGTGGGTTGCAGTGGGTCCGGGATGCCATTTGGAGACAAAGCCTGCGGCCCTGTCAAAGATGACTTCCTGCCGCACACCATGTGGTCAGAAGCCTACGAAAAGAAGCGCACCTCGGAATACAGAATCTCACTTCCTCAAGAGCCTTGCACAAGAGATTTTCCTCCCGCCGAGGAAAGCAACTCAAAGGGAACCTTGCGAAAATCAAATTAGGAGCCAGATTGCGGGATGCTAGGCAAACTGTTTGTCAGAAAAGCAAATTCATTTTGAGAAGCCCTGACCTGCGGGAAGGAAAAGCATTCAAGGGCAGAAGAAGGACTGTTCCCTGACCGGGAATCGAACCCGGGCCGCGGCGGTGAGAGCGCCGAATCCTAACCACTAGACCACCAGGGAACCCACAGCCATACAGCAAAAGTTCCTACACTGCTCTCCTAGTGACAAAGCTCATGGGGGCTGAAAGCATATTTTATTCTACAGCGAATATGAATCAGAACTTGAAAAAACACTCATGATTCCACCAGACTGTTTGTCACTTCCAAGCACAGGCCATCCCCTCCCCCGTGCTACTGAACCGACGAATTCCTGTACAATCGGGATCCCCGGGAAATCACAAGAGGGACACCTAGTGGCCGCTGATAGCTCAAAGACAGCTGGTACACCTTCTCACACCAACCTCGTTATTCAGCTTGCTGGAAGAATACATTGCGAATGACCGATTCAAGAGTGCAAGGGAGAAGAGTGCTCCAAAGTAGATGTATACATCGCAGCCGGGTTTTCCAGCAATTTACCTTTCTGATGAGCTGGTACTGCACTTTACGCCCACATAGAGCACCTGACTGGGTGGGGGACTGCGTGCGCATGAAGGTGGCTGAGGGCAATGGGAGCAAAGCAACCTGGGACACAGGGGACCCAGCCCCTTTCCTCTGCTTTCGTCTATAGGTCGGGGTGCCTTTTTAAGGACCTTCGATTAAAAAAAGCTGAGCTGCGTGGACAAATTACGCACGTCTACGTCTTAGAGGGATCTTCCCTGACCGGGAATCGAACCCGGGCCGCGGCGGTGAAAGCGCCGAATCCTAGCCACTAGACCACCAGGGAGGAGATGCTCTTGTGAGCCTGCCTTGCTCACTTCCTTATTGTGACTAAGCTAACTCCACTGTATAGATTGCCCATAAAGTACGAGTGGGGAAAAGTTAGGTGTCACACAGTGTGTTTGTCATAAGCAATTACCTTTATCCTCCTGCAAAAGCCTTTTTACTCTGCAATCACCTCTTGCTGGACAGCCTGCGCTGGAGCAGCCAGCATGAAAAGGGAGCTGAGTAAGGCAGGACCTAGGGTCTCACCAGGGTGGCCGAGTGGTTAAGGCGTTGGACTTAAGATCCAATGGACAGTTGTCCGCATGGGTTCGAGCCCCATCCCTGGTATGGGTTTTCAGCGGGTGTGTAGGAACTTGCAGATGCTTTTGTAAAGCATTTTCCTCTGCCCTCCTCACCCTCCCAGTGCCCTTCCTTAACAGTCCCAATTCACGTCTCAGCTGTGGGGTCTGCTGCTACTCTGCACTTAGCATGGATGTTTGCCAAAGCAATGCAGTGCCACCTACGCAGAGCCCCTGCTTAGAGAAATACACCTCCTATGTCTTTTCCCACTGAAGGGAGCAGGAGGAAGTACTTGCTTCCTGGGGAACATGGGCCTGCCACTGGAATTTGTTAACCCGCCTCTTGCGGATTTCTCCCCTTTCTTTGATTTACACCTGCAGGCTCTCCCTTGCCATCGGAGCAGGATCTGCTGATGCAGGCCCGGCTGGATCAAATGTGCAAAGGCTTGTCCCCAGGCCTCGGGAAAAAATTGAGCAGAGATTCCCGCCTCCGCCTCCGCCTCCTCTTGCCTTCCGAACGGGCTTCCAAACGGGCAATGCCCTGACGGGTCCCCCACGCCCCATCCTGCCCATGCCCACACCCCTGTATATGAGGGTGACCCATGTCCCTCACCCTCCATGCTCGAACGGAAGACACGTGTGTCCTGAGGGGAGCGCCAGACAGGCATTTCTCCGGCCAGGCAGACCCCTGCAGCACCCGTTAGGCTCCAAAGCCTGTACATTCCCAAGATGCCACTGGTCACTATGCAAATCAGACAGCCCTGGCCACACCCTCTCCGCCGCTGGGCTCTGCTGCTTTCGGTACGTGCAGCTCAGCTTTTTCTTACCCTGAACCAGACTTCCGTTTCAGCAAAAAGGTGGGTTGCAGTGGGTCCGGGATGCCATTTGGAGACAAAGCCTGCGGCCCTGTCAAAGATGACTTCCTGCCGCACACCATGTGGTCAGAAGCCTACGAAAAGAAGCGCACCTCGGAATACAGAATCTCACTTCCTCAAGAGCCTTGCACAAGAGATTTTCCTCCCGCCGAGGAAAGCAACTCAAAGGGAACCTTGCGAAAATCAAATTAGGAGCCAGATTGCGGGATGCTAGGCAAACTGTTTGTCAGAAAAGCAAATTCATTTTGAGAAGCCCTGACCTGCGGGAAGGAAAAGCATTCAAGGGCAGAAGAAGGACTGTTCCCTGACCGGGAATCGAACCCGGGCCGCGGCGGTGAGAGCGCCGAATCCTAACCACTAGACCACCAGGGAACCCACAGCCATACAGCAAAAGTTCCTACACTGCTCTCCTAGTGACAAAGCTCATGGGGGCTGAAAGCATATTTTATTCTACAGCGAATATGAATCAGAACTTGAAAAAACACTCATGATTCCACCAGACTGTTTGTCACTTCCAAGCACAGGCCATCCCCTCCCCCGTGCTACTGAACCGACGAATTCCTGTACAATCGGGATCCCCGGGAAATCACAAGAGGGACACCTAGTGGCCGCTGATAGCTCAAAGACAGCTGGTACACCTTCTCACACCTACCTCGTTATTCAGCTTGCTGGAAGAATACATTGCGAATGACCGATTCAAGAGTGCAAGGGAGAAGAGTGCTCCAAAGTAGATGTATACATCGCAGCCGGGTTTTCCAGCAATTTACCTTTCTGATGAGCTGGTACTGCACTTTACGCCCACATAGAGCACCTGACTGGGTGGGGGACTGCGTGCGCATGAAGGTGGCTGAGGGCAATGGGAGCAAAGCAACCTGGGACACAGGGGACCCAGCCCCTTTCCTCTGCTTTCGTCTATAGGTCGGGGTGCCTTTTTAAGGACCTTCGATTAAAAAAAGCTGAGCTGCGTGGACAAATTACGCACGTCTACGTCTTAGAGGGATCTTCCCTGACCGGGAATCGAACCCGGGCCGCGGCGGTGAAAGCGCCGAATCCTAGCCACTAGACCACCAGGGAGGAGATGCTCTTGTGAGCCTGCCTTGCTCACTTCCTTATTGTGACTAAGCTAACTCCACTGTATAGATTGCCCATAAAGTACGAGTGGGGAAAAGTTAGGTGTCACACAGTGTGTTTGTCATAAGCAATTACCTTTATCCTCCTGCAAAAGCCTTTTTACTCTGCAATCACCTCTTGCTGGACAGCCTGCGCTGGAGCAGCCAGCATGAAAAGGGAGCTGAGTAAGGCAGGACCTAGGGTCTCACCAGGGTGGCCGAGTGGTTAAGGCGTTGGACTTAAGATCCAATGGACAGTTGTCCGCATGGGTTCGAGCCCCATCCCTGGTATGGGTTTTCAGCGGGTGTGTAGGAACTTGCAGATGCTTTTGTAAAGCATTTTCCTCTGCCCTCCTCACCCTCCCAGTGCCCTTCCTTAACAGTCCCAATTCACGTCTCAGCTGTGGGGTCTGCTGCTACTCTGCACTTAGCATGGATGTTTGCCAAAGCAATGCAGTGCCACCTACGCAGAGCCCCTGCTTAGAGAAATACACCTCCTATGTCTTTTCCCACTGAAGGGAGCAGGAGGAAGTACTTGCTTCCTGGGGAACATGGGCCTGCCACTGGAATTTGTTAACCCGCCTCTTGCGGATTTCTCCCCTTTCTTTGATTTACACCTGCAGGCTCTCCCTTGCCATCGGAGCAGGATCTGCTGATGCAGGCCCGGCTGGATCAAATGTGCAAAGGCTTGTCCCCAGGCCTCGGGAAAAAATTGAGCAGAGATTCCCGCCTCCGCCTCCGCCTCCTCTTGCCTTCCGAACGGGCTTTCAAACGGGCAATGCCCTGACGGGTCCCCCACGCCCCATCCTGCCCATGCCCACACCCCTGTATATGAGGGTGACCCATGTCCCTCACCCTCCATGCTCGAACGGAAGACACGTGTGTCCTGAGGGGAGCGCCAGACAGGCATTTCTCCGGCCAGGCAGACCCCTGCAGCACCCGTTAGGCTCCAAAGCCTGTACATTCCCAAGATGCCACTGGTCACTATGCAAATCAGACAGCCCTGGCCACACCCTCTCCGCCGCTGGGCTCTGCTGCTTTCGGTACGTGCAGCTCAGCTTTTTCTTACCCTGAACCAGACTTCCGTTTCAGCAAAAAGGTGGGTTGCAGTGGGTCCGGGATGCCATTTGGAGACAAAGCCTGCGGCCCTGTCAAAGATGACTTCCTGCCGCACACCATGTGGTCAGAAGCCTACGAAAAGAAGCGCACCTCGGAATACAGAATCTCACTTCCTCAAGAGCCTTGCACAAGAGATTTTCCTCCCGCCGAGGAAAGCAACTCAAAGGGAACCTTGCGAAAATCAAATTAGGAGCCAGATTGCGGGATGCTAGGCAAACTGTTTGTCAGAAAAGCAAATTCATTTTGAGAAGCCCTGACCTGCGGGAAGGAAAAGCATTCAAGGGCAGAAGAAGGACTGTTCCCTGACCGGGAATCGAACCCGGGCCGCGGCGGTGAGAGCGCCGAATCCTAACCACTAGACCACCAGGGAACCCACAGCCATACAGCAAAAGTTCCTACACTGCTCTCCTAGTGACAAAGCTCATGGGGGCTGAAAGCATATTTTATTCTACAGCGAATATGAATCAGAACTTGAAAAAACACTCATGATTCCACCAGACTGTTTGTCACTTCCAAGCACAGGCCATCCCCTCCCCCGTGCTACTGAACCGACGAATTCCTGTACAATCGGGATCCCCGGGAAATCACAAGAGGGACACCTAGTGGCCGCTGATAGCTCAAAGACAGCTGGTACACCTTCTCACACCTACCTCGTTATTCAGCTTGCTGGAAGAATACATTGCGAATGACCGATTCAAGAGTGCAAGGGAGAAGAGTGCTCCAAAGTAGATGTATACATCGCAGCCGGGTTTTCCAGCAATTTACCTTTCTGATGAGCTGGTACTGCACTTTACGCCCACATAGAGCACCTGACTGGGTGGGGGACTGCGTGCGCATGAAGGTGGCTGAGGGCAATGGGAGCAAAGCAACCTGGGACACAGGGGACCCAGCCCCTTTCCTCTGCTTTCGTCTATAGGTCGGGGTGCCTTTTTAAGGACCTTCGATTAAAAAAAGCTGAGCTGCGTGGACAAATTACGCACGTCTACGTCTTAGAGGGATCTTCCCTGACCGGGAATCGAACCCGGGCCGCGGCGGTGAAAGCGCCGAATCCTAGCCACTAGACCACCAGGGAGGAGATGCTCTTGTGAGCCTGCCTTGCTCACTTCCTTATTGTGACTAAGCTAACTCCACTGTATAGATTGCCCATAAAGTACGAGTGGGGAAAAGTTAGGTGTCACACAGTGTGTTTGTCATAAGCAATTACCTTTATCCTCCTGCAAAAGCCTTTTTACTCTGCAATCACCTCTTGCTGGACAGCCTGCGCTGGAGCAGCCAGCATGAAAAGGGAGCTGAGTAAGGCAGGACCTAGGGTCTCACCAGGGTGGCCGAGTGGTTAAGGCGTTGGACTTAAGATCCAATGGACAGTTGTCCGCATGGGTTCGAGCCCCATCCCTGGTATGGGTTTTCAGCGGGTGTGTAGGAACTTGCAGATGCTTTTGTAAAGCATTTTCCTCTGCCCTCCTCACCCTCCCAGTGCCCTTCCTTAACAGTCCCAATTCACGTCTCAGCTGTGGGGTCTGCTGCTACTCTGCACTTAGCATGGATGTTTGCCAAAGCAATGCAGTGCCACCTACGCAGAGCCCCTGCTTAGAGAAATACACCTCCTATGTCTTTTCCCACTGAAGGGAGCAGGAGGAAGTACTTGCTTCCTGGGGAACATGGGCCTGCCACTGGAATTTGTTAACCCGCCTCTTGCGGATTTCTCCCCTTTCTTTGATTTACACCTGCAGGCTCTCCCTTGCCATCGGAGCAGGATCTGCTGATGCAGGCCCGGCTGGATCAAATGTGCAAAGGCTTGTCCCCAGGCCTCGGGAAAAAATTGAGCAGAGATTCCCGCCTCCGCCTCCGCCTCCTCTTGCCTTCCGAACGGGCTTCCAAACGGGCAATGCCCTGACGGGTCCCCCACGCCCCATCCTGCCCATGCCCACACCCCTGTATATGAGGGTGACCCATGTCCCTCACCCTCCATGCTCGAACGGAAGACACGTGTGTCCTGAGGGGAGCGCCAGACAGGCATTTCTCCGGCCAGGCAGACCCCTGCAGCACCCGTTAGGCTCCAAAGCCTGTACATTCCCAAGATGCCACTGGTCACTATGCAAATCAGACAGCCCTGGCCACACCCTCTCCGCCGCTGGGCTCTGCTGCTTTCGGTACGTGCAGCTCAGCTTTTTCTTACCCTGAACCAGACTTCCGTTTCAGCAAAAAGGTGGGTTGCAGTGGGTCCGGGATGCCATTTGGAGACAAAGCCTGCGGCCCTGTCAAAGATGACTTCCTGCCGCACACCATGTGGTCAGAAGCCTACGAAAAGAAGCGCACCTCGGAATACAGAATCTCACTTCCTCAAGAGCCTTGCACAAGAGATTTTCCTCCCGCCGAGGAAAGCAACTCAAAGGGAACCTTGCGAAAATCAAATTAGGAGCCAGATTGCGGGATGCTAGGCAAACTGTTTGTCAGAAAAGCAAATTCATTTTGAGAAGCCCTGACCTGCGGGAAGGAAAAGCATTCAAGGGCAGAAGAAGGACTGTTCCCTGACCGGGAATCGAACCCGGGCCGCGGCGGTGAGAGCGCCGAATCCTAACCACTAGACCACCAGGGAACCCACAGCCATACAGCAAAAGTTCCTACACTGCTCTCCTAGTGACAAAGCTCATGGGGGCTGAAAGCATATTTTATTCTACAGCGAATATGAATCAGAACTTGAAAAAACACTCATGATTCCACCAGACTGTTTGTCACTTCCAAGCACAGGCCATCCCCTCCCCCGTGCTACTGAACCGACGAATTCCTGTACAATCGGGATCCCCGGGAAATCACAAGAGGGACACCTAGTGGCCGCTGATAGCTCAAAGACAGCTGGTACACCTTCTCACACCTACCTCGTTATTCAGCTTGCTGGAAGAATACATTGCGAATGACCGATTCAAGAGTGCAAGGGAGAAGAGTGCTCCAAAGTAGATGTATACATCGCAGCCGGGTTTTCCAGCAATTTACCTTTCTGATGAGCTGGTACTGCACTTTACGCCCACATAGAGCACCTGACTGGGTGGGGGACTGCGTGCGCATGAAGGTGGCTGAGGGCAATGGGAGCAAAGCAACCTGGGACACAGGGGACCCAGCCCCTTTCCTCTGCTTTCGTCTATAGGTCGGGGTGCCTTTTTAAGGACCTTCGATTAAAAAAAGCTGAGCTGCGTGGACAAATTACGCACGTCTACGTCTTAGAGGGATCTTCCCTGACCGGGAATCGAACCCGGGCCGCGGCGGTGAAAGCGCCGAATCCTAGCCACTAGACCACCAGGGAGGAGATGCTCTTGTGAGCCTGCCTTGCTCACTTCCTTATTGTGACTAAGCTAACTCCACTGTATAGATTGCCCATAAAGTACGAGTGGGGAAAAGTTAGGTGTCACACAGTGTGTTTGTCATAAGCAATTACCTTTATCCTCCTGCAA
This sequence comes from Triturus cristatus, assembly GCF_964204655.1. NCBI lineage: Eukaryota > Metazoa > Chordata > Amphibia > Caudata > Salamandridae > Triturus > Triturus cristatus. Next base: position 576,126,744 of record NC_140588.1, read on the forward strand.
AAGCCTTTTTACTCTGCAATCACCTCTTGCTGGACAGCCTGCGCTGGAGCAGCCAGCATGAAAAGGGAGCTGAGTAAGGCAGGGCCTAGGGTCTCACCAGGGTGGCCGAGTGGTTAAGGCGTTGGACTTAAGATCCAATGGACAGTTGTCCGCATGGGTTCGAGCCCCATCCCTGGTATGGGTTTTCAGCGGGTGTGTAGGAACTTGCAGATGCTTTTTTAAAGCATTTTCCTCTGCCCTCCTCACCCTCCCAGTGCCCTTCCTTAACAGTCCCAATTCACGTCTCAGCTGTGGGGTCTGCTGCTACTCTGCACTTAGCATGGATGCTTCCCAAAGCAATGCAGTGCCACCTACGCAGAGCCCCTGCTTAGAGAAATACACCTCCTATGTCTTTTCCCACTGAAGGGAGCAGGAGGAAGTACTTGCTTCCTGGGGAACATGGGCCTGCCACTGGAATTTGTTAACCCGCCTCTTGCGGATTTCTCCCCTTTCTTTGATTTACACCTGCAGGCTCTCCCTTGCCATCGGAGCAGGATCTGCTGATGCAGGCCCGGCTGGATCAAATGTGCAAAGGCTTGTCCCCAGGCCTCGGGAAAAAATTGAGCAGAGATTCCCGCCTCCGCCTCCGCCTCCTCTTGCCTTCCGAACGGGCTTCCAAACGGGCAATGCCCTGACGGGTCCCCCACGCCCCATCCTGCCCATGCCCACACCCCTGTATATGAGGGTGACCCATGTCCCTCACCCTCCATGCTCGAACGGAAGACACGTGTGTCCTGAGGGGAGCGCCAGACAGGCATTTCTCCGGCCAGGCAGACCCCTGCAGCACCCGTTAGGCTCCAAAGCCTGTACATTCCCAAGATGCCACTGGTCACTATGCAAATCAGACAGCCCTGGCCACACCCTCTCCGCCGCTGGGCTCTGCTGCTTTCGGTACGTGCAGCTCAGCTTTTTCTTACCCTGAACCAGACTTCCGTTTCAGCAAAAAGGTGGGTTGCAGTGGGTCCGGGATGCCATTTGGAGACAAAGCCTGCGGCCCTGTCAAAGATGACTTCCTGCCGCACACCATGTGGTCAGAAGCCTACGAAAAGAAGCGCACCTCGGAATACAGAATCTCACTTCCTCAAGAGCCTTGCACAAGAGATTTTCCTCCCGCCGAGGAAAGCAACTCAAAGGGAACCTTGCGAAAATCAAATTAGGAGCCAGATTGCGGGATGCTAGGCAAACTGTTTGTCAGAAAAGCAAATTCATTTTGAGAAGCCCTGACCTGCGGGAAGGAAAAGCATTCAAGGGCAGAAGAAGGACTGTTCCCTGACCGGGAATCGAACCCGGGCCGCGGCGGTGAGAGCGCCGAATCCTAACCACTAGACCACCAGGGAACCCACAGCCATACAGCAAAAGTTCCTACACTGCTCTCCTAGTGACAAAGCTCATGGGGGCTGAAAGCATATTTTATTCTACAGCGAATATGAATCAGAACTTGAAAAAACACTCATGATTCCACCAGACTGTTTGTCACTTCCAAGCACAGGCCATCCCCTCCCCCGTGCTACTGAACCGACGAATTCCTGTACAATCGGGATCCCCGGGAAATCACAAGAGGGACACCTAGTGGCCGCTGATAGCTCAAAGACAGCTGGTACACCTTCTCACACCTACCTCGTTATTCAGCTTGCTGGAAGAATACATTGCGAATGACCGATTCAAGAGTGCAAGGGAGAAGAGTGCTCCAAAGTAGATGTATACATCGCAGCCGGGTTTTCCAGCAATTTACCTTTCTGATGAGCTGGTACTGCACTTTACGCCCACATAGAGCACCTGACTGGGTGGGGGACTGCGTGCGCATGAAGGTGGCTGAGGGCAATGGGAGCAAAGCAACCTGGGACACAGGGGACCCAGCCCCTTTCCTCTGCTTTCGTCTATAGGTCGGGGTGCCTTTTTAAGGACCTTCGATTAAAAAAAGCTGAGCTGCGTGGACAAATTACGCACGTCTACGTCTTAGAGGGATCTTCCCTGACCGGGAATCGAACCCGGGCCGCGGCGGTGAAAGCGCCGAATCCTAGCCACTAGACCACCAGGGAGGAGATGCTCTTGTGAGCCTGCCTTGCTCACTTCCTTATTGTGACTAAGCTAACTCCACTGTATAGATTGCCCATAAAGTACGAGTGGGGAAAAGTTAGGTGTCACACAGTGTGTTTGTCATAAGCAATTACCTTTATCCTCCTGCAAAAGCCTTTTTACTCTGCAATCACCTCTTGCTGGACAGCCTGCGCTGGAGCAGCCAGCATGAAAAGGGAGCTGAGTAAGGCAGGACCTAGGGTCTCACCAGGGTGGCCGAGTGGTTAAGGCGTTGGACTTAAGATCCAATGGACAGTTGTCCGCATGGGTTCGAGCCCCATCCCTGGTATGGGTTTTCAGCGGGTGTGTAGGAACTTGCAGATGCTTTTGTAAAGCATTTTCCTCTGCCCTCCTCACCCTCCCAGTGCCCTTCCTTAACAGTCCCAATTCACGTCTCAGCTGTGGGGTCTGCTGCTACTCTGCACTTAGCATGGATGTTTGCCAAAGCAATGCAGTGCCACCTACGCAGAGCCCCTGCTTAGAGAAATACACCTCCTATGTCTTTTCCCACTGAAGGGAGCAGGAGGAAGTACTTGCTTCCTGGGGAACATGGGCCTGCCACTGGAATTTGTTAACCCGCCTCTTGCGGATTTCTCCCCTTTCTTTGATTTACACCTGCAGGCTCTCCCTTGCCATCGGAGCAGGATCTGCTGATGCAGGCCCGGCTGGATCAAATGTGCAAAGGCTTGTCCCCAGGCCTCGGGAAAAAATTGAGCAGAGATTCCCGCCTCCGCCTCCGCCTCCTCTTGCCTTCCGAACGGGCTTCCAAACGGGCAATGCCCTGACGGGTCCCCCACGCCCCATCCTGCCCATGCCCACACCCCTGTATATGAGGGTGACCCATGTCCCTCACCCTCCATGCTCGAACGGAAGACACGTGTGTCCTGAGGGGAGCGCCAGACAGGCATTTCTCCGGCCAGGCAGACCCCTGCAGCACCCGTTAGGCTCCAAAGCCTGTACATTCCCAAGATGCCACTGGTCACTATGCAAATCAGACAGCCCTGGCCACACCCTCTCCGCCGCTGGGCTCTGCTGCTTTCGGTACGTGCAGCTCAGCTTTTTCTTACCCTGAACCAGACTTCCGTTTCAGCAAAAAGGTGGGTTGCAGTGGGTCCGGGATGCCATTTGGAGACAAAGCCTGCGGCCCTGTCAAAGATGACTTCCTGCCGCACACCATGTGGTCAGAAGCCTACGAAAAGAAGCGCACCTCGGAATACAGAATCTCACTTCCTCAAGAGCCTTGCACAAGAGATTTTCCTCCCGCCGAGGAAAGCAACTCAAAGGGAACCTTGCGAAAATCAAATTAGGAGCCAGATTGCGGGATGCTAGGCAAACTGTTTGTCAGAAAAGCAAATTCATTTTGAGAAGCCCTGACCTGCGGGAAGGAAAAGCATTCAAGGGCAGAAGAAGGACTGTTCCCTGACCGGGAATCGAACCCGGGCCGCGGCGGTGAGAGCGCCGAATCCTAACCACTAGACCACCAGGGAACCCACAGCCATACAGCAAAAGTTCCTACACTGCTCTCCTAGTGACAAAGCTCATGGGGGCTGAAAGCATATTTTATTCTACAGCGAATATGAATCAGAACTTGAAAAAACACTCATGATTCCACCAGACTGTTTGTCACTTCCAAGCACAGGCCATCCCCTCCCCCGTGCTACTGAACCGACGAATTCCTGTACAATCGGGATCCCCGGGAAATCACAAGAGGGACACCTAGTGGCCGCTGATAGCTCAAAGACAGCTGGTACACCTTCTCACACCTACCTCGTTATTCAGCTTGCTGGAAGAATACATTGCGAATGACCGATTCAAGAGTGCAAGGGAGAAGAGTGCTCCAAAGTAGATGTATACATCGCAGCCGGGTTTTCCAGCAATTTACCTTTCTGATGAGCTGGTACTGCACTTTACGCCCACATAGAGCACCTGACTGGGTGGGGGACTGCGTGCGCATGAAGGTGGCTGAGGGCAATGGGAGCAAAGCAACCTGGGACACAGGGGACCCAGCCCCTTTCCTCTGCTTTCGTCTATAGGTCGGGGTGCCTTTTTAAGGACCTTCGATTAAAAAAAGCTGAGCTGCGTGGACAAATTACGCACGTCTACGTCTTAGAGGGATCTTCCCTGACCGGGAATCGAACCCGGGCCGCGGCGGTGAAAGCGCCGAATCCTAGCCACTAGACCACCAGGGAGGAGATGCTCTTGTGAGCCTGCCTTGCTCACTTCCTTATTGTGACTAAGCTAACTCCACTGTATAGATTGCCCATAAAGTACGAGTGGGGAAAAGTTAGGTGTCACACAGTGTGTTTGTCATAAGCAATTACCTTTATCCTCCTGCAAAAGCCTTTTTACTCTGCAATCACCTCTTGCTGGACAGCCTGCGCTGGAGCAGCCAGCATGAAAAGGGAGCTGAGTAAGGCAGGGCCTAGGGTCTCACCAGGGTGGCCGAGTGGTTAAGGCGTTGGACTTAAGATCCAATGGACAGTTGTCCGCATGGGTTCGAGCCCCATCCCTGGTATGGGTTTTCAGCGGGTGTGTAGGAACTTGCAGATGCTTTTTTAAAGCATTTTCCTCTGCCCTCCTCACCCTCCCAGTGCCCTTCCTTAACAGTCCCAATTCACGTCTCAGCTGTGGGGTCTGCTGCTACTCTGCACTTAGCATGGATGCTTCCCAAAGCAATGCAGTGCCACCTACGCAGAGCCCCTGCTTAGAGAAATACACCTCCTATGTCTTTTCCCACTGAAGGGAGCAGGAGGAAGTACTTGCTTCCTGGGGAACATGGGCCTGCCACTGGAATTTGTTAACCCGCCTCTTGCGGATTTCTCCCCTTTCTTTGATTTACACCTGCAGGCTCTCCCTTGCCATCGGAGCAGGATCTGCTGATGCAGGCCCGGCTGGATCAAATGTGCAAAGGCTTGTCCCCAGGCCTCGGGAAAAAATTGAGCAGAGATTCCCGCCTCCGCCTCCGCCTCCTCTTGCCTTCCGAACGGGCTTCCAAACGGGCAATGCCCTGACGGGTCCCCCACGCCCCATCCTGCCCATGCCCACACCCCTGTATATGAGGGTGACCCATGTCCCTCACCCTCCATGCTCGAACGGAAGACACGTGTGTCCTGAGGGGAGCGCCAGACAGGCATTTCTCCGGCCAGGCAGACCCCTGCAGCACCCGTTAGGCTCCAAAGCCTGTACATTCCCAAGATGCCACTGGTCACTATGCAAATCAGACAGCCCTGGCCACACCCTCTCCGCCGCTGGGCTCTGCTGCTTTCGGTACGTGCAGCTCAGCTTTTTCTTACCCTGAACCAGACTTCCGTTTCAGCAAAAAGGTGGGTTGCAGTGGGTCCGGGATGCCATTTGGAGACAAAGCCTGCGGCCCTGTCAAAGATGACTTCCTGCCGCACACCATGTGGTCAGAAGCCTACGAAAAGAAGCGCACCTCGGAATACAGAATCTCACTTCCTCAAGAGCCTTGCACAAGAGATTTTCCTCCCGCCGAGGAAAGCAACTCAAAGGGAACCTTGCGAAAATCAAATTAGGAGCCAGATTGCGGGATGCTAGGCAAACTGTTTGTCAGAAAAGCAAATTCATTTTGAGAAGCCCTGACCTGCGGGAAGGAAAAGCATTCAAGGGCAGAAGAAGGACTGTTCCCTGACCGGGAATCGAACCCGGGCCGCGGCGGTGAGAGCGCCGAATCCTAACCACTAGACCACCAGGGAACCCACAGCCATACAGCAAAAGTTCCTACACTGCTCTCCTAGTGACAAAGCTCATGGGGGCTGAAAGCATATTTTATTCTACAGCGAATATGAATCAGAACTTGAAAAAACACTCATGATTCCACCAGACTGTTTGTCACTTCCAAGCACAGGCCATCCCCTCCCCCGTGCTACTGAACCGACGAATTCCTGTACAATCGGGATCCCCGGGAAATCACAAGAGGGACACCTAGTGGCCGCTGATAGCTCAAAGACAGCTGGTACACCTTCTCACACCTACCTCGTTATTCAGCTTGCTGGAAGAATACATTGCGAATGACCGATTCAAGAGTGCAAGGGAGAAGAGTGCTCCAAAGTAGATGTATACATCGCAGCCGGGTTTTCCAGCAATTTACCTTTCTGATGAGCTGGTACTGCACTTTACGCCCACATAGAGCACCTGACTGGGTGGGGGACTGCGTGCGCATGAAGGTGGCTGAGGGCAATGGGAGCAAAGCAACCTGGGACACAGGGGACCCAGCCCCTTTCCTCTGCTTTCGTCTATAGGTCGGGGTGCCTTTTTAAGGACCTTCGATTAAAAAAAGCTGAGCTGCGTGGACAAATTACGCACGTCTACGTCTTAGAGGGATCTTCCCTGACCGGGAATCGAACCCGGGCCGCGGCGGTGAAAGCGCCGAATCCTAGCCACTAGACCACCAGGGAGGAGATGCTCTTGTGAGCCTGCCTTGCTCACTTCCTTATTGTGACTAAGCTAACTCCACTGTATAGATTGCCCATAAAGTACGAGTGGGGAAAAGTTAGGTGTCACACAGTGTGTTTGTCATAAGCAATTACCTTTATCCTCCTGCAAAAGCCTTTTTACTCTGCAATCACCTCTTGCTGGACAGCCTGCGCTGGAGCAGCCAGCATGAAAAGGGAGCTGAGTAAGGCAGGGCCTAGGGTCTCACCAGGGTGGCCGAGTGGTTAAGGCGTTGGACTTAAGATCCAATGGACAGTTGTCCGCATGGGTTCGAGCCCCATCCCTGGTATGGGTTTTCAGCGGGTGTGTAGGAACTTGCAGATGCTTTTTTAAAGCATTTTCCTCTGCCCTCCTCACCCTCCCAGTGCCCTTCCTTAACAGTCCCAATTCACGTCTCAGCTGTGGGGTCTGCTGCTACTCTGCACTTAGCATGGATGCTTCCCAAAGCAATGCAGTGCCACCTACGCAGAGCCCCTGCTTAGAGAAATACACCTCCTATGTCTTTTCCCACTGAAGGGAGCAGGAGGAAGTACTTGCTTCCTGGGGAACATGGGCCTGCCACTGGAATTTGTTAACCCGCCTCTTGCGGATTTCTCCCCTTTCTTTGATTTACACCTGCAGGCTCTCCCTTGCCATCGGAGCAGGATCTGCTGATGCAGGCCCGGCTGGATCAAATGTGCAAAGGCTTGTCCCCAGGCCTCGGGAAAAAATTGAGCAGAGATTCCCGCCTCCGCCTCCGCCTCCTCTTGCCTTCCGAACGGGCTTCCAAACGGGCAATGCCCTGACGGGTCCCCCACGCCCCATCCTGCCCATGCCCACACCCCTGTATATGAGGGTGACCCATGTCCCTCACCCTCCATGCTCGAACGGAAGACACGTGTGTCCTGAGGGGAGCGCCAGACAGGCATTTCTCCGGCCAGGCAGACCCCTGCAGCACCCGTTAGGCTCCAAAGCCTGTACATTCCCAAGATGCCACTGGTCACTATGCAAATCAGACAGCCCTGGCCACACCCTCTCCGCCGCTGGGCTCTGCTGCTTTCGGTACGTGCAGCTCAGCTTTTTCTTACCCTGAACCAGACTTCCGTTTCAGCAAAAAGGTGGGTTGCAGTGGGTCCGGGATGCCATTTGGAGACAAAGCCTGCGGCCCTGTCAAAGATGACTTCCTGCCGCACACCATGTGGTCAGAAGCCTACGAAAAGAAGCGCACCTCGGAATACAGAATCTCACTTCCTCAAGAGCCTTGCACAAGAGATTTTCCTCCCGCCGAGGAAAGCAACTCAAAGGGAACCTTGCGAAAATCAAATTAGGAGCCAGATTGCGGGATGCTAGGCAAACTGTTTGTCAGAAAAGCAAATTCATTTTGAGAAGCCCTGACCTGCGGGAAGGAAAAGCATTCAAGGGCAGAAGAAGGACTGTTCCCTGACCGGGAATCGAACCCGGGCCGCGGCGGTGAGAGCGCCGAATCCTAACCACTAGACCACCAGGGAACCCACAGCCATACAGCAAAAGTTCCTACACTGCTCTCCTAGTGACAAAGCTCATGGGGGCTGAAAGCATATTTTATTCTACAGCGAATATGAATCAGAACTTGAAAAAACACTCATGATTCCACCAGACTGTTTGTCACTTCCAAGCACAGGCCATCCCCTCCCCCGTGCTACTGAACCGACGAATTCCTGTACAATCGGGATCCCCGGGAAATCACAAGAGGGACACCTAGTGGCCGCTGATAGCTCAAAGACAGCTGGTACACCTTCTCACACCTACCTCGTTATTCAGCTTGCTGGAAGAATACATTGCGAATGACCGATTCAAGAGTGCAAGGGAGAAGAGTGCTCCAAAGTAGATGTATACATCGCAGCCGGGTTTTCCAGCAATTTACCTTTCTGATGAGCTGGTACTGCACTTTACGCCCACATAGAGCACCTGACTGGGTGGGGGACTGCGTGCGCATGAAGGTGGCTGAGGGCAATGGGAGCAAAGCAACCTGGGACACAGGGGACCCAGCCCCTTTCCTCTGCTTTCGTCTATAGGTCGGGGTGCCTTTTTAAGGACCTTCGATTAAAAAAAGCTGAGCTGCGTGGACAAATTACGCACGTCTACGTCTTAGAGGGATCTTCCCTGACCGGGAATCGAACCCGGGCCGCGGCGGTGAAAGCGCCGAATCCTAGCCACTAGACCACCAGGGAGGAGATGCTCTTGTGAGCCTGCCTTGCTCACTTCCTTATTGTGACTAAGCTAACTCCACTGTATAGATTGCCCATAAAGTACGAGTGGGGAAAAGTTAGGTGTCACACAGTGTGTTTGTCATAAGCAATTACCTTTATCCTCCTGCAAAAGCCTTTTTACTCTGCAATCACCTCTTGCTGGACAGCCTGCGCTGGAGCAGCCAGCATGAAAAGGGAGCTGAGTAAGGCAGGACCTAGGGTCTCACCAGGGTGGCCGAGTGGTTAAGGCGTTGGACTTAAGATCCAATGGACAGTTGTCCGCATGGGTTCGAGCCCCATCCCTGGTATGGGTTTTCAGCGGGTGTGTAGGAACTTGCAGATGCTTTTGTAAAGCATTTTCCTCTGCCCTCCTCACCCTCCCAGTGCCCTTCCTTAACAGTCCCAATTCACGTCTCAGCTGTGGGGTCTGCTGCTACTCTGCACTTAGCATGGATGTTTGCCAAAGCAATGCAGTGCCACCTACGCAGAGCCCCTGCTTAGAGAAATACACCTCCTATGTCTTTTCCCACTGAAGGGAGCAGGAGGAAGTACTTGCTTCCTGGGGAACATGGGCCTGCCACTGGAATTTGTTAACCCGCCTCTTGCGGATTTCTCCCCTTTCTTTGATTTACACCTGCAGGCTCTCCCTTGCCATCGGAGCAGGATCTGCTGATGCAGGCCCGGCTGGATCAAATGTGCAAAGGCTTGTCCCCAGGCCTCGGGAAAAAATTGAGCAGAGATTCCCGCCTCCGCCTCCGCCTCCTCTTGCCTTCCGAACGGGCTTCCAAACGGGCAATGCCCTGACGGGTCCCCCACGCCCCATCCTGCCCATGCCCACACCCCTGTATATGAGGGTGACCCATGTCCCTCACCCTCCATGCTCGAACGGAAGACACGTGTGTCCTGAGGGGAGCGCCAGACAGGCATTTCTCCGGCCAGGCAGACCCCTGCAGCACCCGTTAGGCTCCAAAGCCTGTACATTCCCAAGATGCCACTGGTCACTATGCAAATCAGACAGCCCTGGCCACACCCTCTCCGCCGCTGGGCTCTGCTGCTTTCGGTACGTGCAGCTCAGCTTTTTCTTACCCTGAACCAGACTTCCGTTTCAGCAAAAAGGTGGGTTGCAGTGGGTCCGGGATGCCATTTGGAGACAAAGCCTGCGGCCCTGTCAAAGATGACTTCCTGCCGCACACCATGTGGTCAGAAGCCTACGAAAAGAAGCGCACCTCGGAATACAGAATCTCACTTCCTCAAGAGCCTTGCACAAGAGATTTTCCTCCCGCCGAGGAAAGCAACTCAAAGGGAACCTTGCGAAAATCAAATTAGGAGCCAGATTGCGGGATGCTAGGCAAACTGTTTGTCAGAAAAGCAAATTCATTTTGAGAAGCCCTGACCTGCGGGAAGGAAAAGCATTCAAGGGCAGAAGAAGGACTGTTCCCTGACCGGGAATCGAACCCGGGCCGCGGCGGTGAGAGCGCCGAATCCTAACCACTAGACCACCAGGGAACCCACAGCCATACAGCAAAAGTTCCTACACTGCTCTCCTAGTGACAAAGCTCATGGGGGCTGAAAGCATATTTTATTCTACAGCGAATATGAATCAGAACTTGAAAAAACACTCATGATTCCACCAGACTGTTTGTCACTTCCAAGCACAGGCCATCCCCTCCCCCGTGCTACTGAACCGACGAATTCCTGTACAATCGGGATCCCCGGGAAATCACAAGAGGGACACCTAGTGGCCGCTGATAGCTCAAAGACAGCTGGTACACCTTCTCACACCTACCTCGTTATTCAGCTTGCTGGAAGAATACATTGCGAATGACCGATTCAAGAGTGCAAGGGAGAAGAGTGCTCCAAAGTAGATGTATACATCGCAGCCGGGTTTTCCAGCAATTTACCTTTCTGATGAGCTGGTACTGCACTTTACGCCCACATAGAGCACCTGACTGGGTGGGGGACTGCGTGCGCATGAAGGTGGCTGAGGGCAATGGGAGCAAAGCAACCTGGGACACAGGGGACCCAGCCCCTTTCCTCTGCTTTCGTCTATAGGTCGGGGTGCCTTTTTAAGGACCTTCGATAAAAAAAGCTGAGCTGCGTGGACAAATTACGCACGTCTACGTCTTAGAGGGATCTTCCCTGACCGGGAATCGAACCCGGGCCGCGGCGGTGAAAGCGCCGAATCCTAGCCACTAGACCACCAGGGAGGAGATGCTCTTGTGAGCCTGCCTTGCTCACTTCCTTATTGTGACTAAGCTAACTCCACTGTATAGATTGCCCATAAAGTACGAGTGGGGAAAAGTTAGGTGTCACACAGTGTGTTTGTCATAAGCAATTACCTTTATCCTCCTGCAAAAGCCTTTTTACTCTGCAATCACCTCTTGCTGGACAGCCTGCGCTGGAGCAGCCAGCATGAAAAGGGAGCTGAGTAAGGCAGGGCCTAGGGTCTCACCAGGGTGGCCGAGTGGTTAAGGCGTTGGACTTAAGATCCAATGGACAGTTGTCCGCATGGGTTCGAGCCCCATCCCTGGTATGGGTTTTCAGCGGGTGTGTAGGAACTTGCAGATGC